>NW_006159535.1:2736832-2772385 GCF_000334495.1 Tupaia belangeri chinensis
CCCTCCCCCCCCCCGGCCGCGGGGCGGCGGCGGCGGGGGGCTGTGGCTGGGGCGGAGGAGGCGACGGGGACGGCGGAGACCGCCTCTGCTCCCGCCTCGGGTAAGGGGGCGTTTGGGAGCCGGGCCCCGCGCGCCTCGGGATCTTGGGCTGGGCAAGCGCGGGATAGGAGGAGGCTCCGGGGCTGTCGCTGCCCTTCCCCCTGGCGACCCCCGGGCCTGTTGCTGCAACTGCTGCTGCTTATCCAGCGGCTCCCGGAAAAGTGGGGAGGGAGCCCCCGGGACGGTGGGGCGGGTGCCTTAGCGCAGCCCCGGGGGCGTGAGCAGGGGGTGAGGGCCATCCGCCGCCCTAGGCGGGACAAGGAGCAGCGCCGCTGCTGCCCTCGGCGTCGCGCATCCTTGCTTAGGGCAGGGACCGGAGCCAAGGAGCAAAGGATGGGGGCGGGGGTGGGAGGTGTCCCCCTTCTCCCTTCCACACCTACCTACCCTTTCGCCTGGATCTCGGTCCTGAGTGCACGGAGTGTTGAGGAGGATGCCGGTGCGTTACGCGTTATGGGTTTCCGAGAGGGCTTCTCCGGCTAGACATCAGGGAGTGGACCCGCACAAAGATCGGCTCCCGGCGAGGGGCCAGTGCTGGGCAGTTGACGGCCAGAGTGCCGCTGTACCCCCTTTTGATGTGCAAATGATGAACCGGCGTCTTTTGAGTGTCTAAACTTGTTCGGGAAGGTTAAATGAGTCCATATTCAGTAGTTCAAGGAGGTTTGTCCAGCCTGAGTGTGTTGTCGGCGCAGCACCTGCTCGCTCTCTCTGGGAATTGCAATCTTCAGAGACGCAGTGTATTTGAGTTAAATGGCAGTGTCGTGGTTAGGGTTTATCCCTGGTGAACTTCTGGCGTTTTGCTGTATGTTTCCCTTTAGATTTAGGCCTTGGATAAAAGCAGTGAGAGATGGTGTGTGTGTGTGTGTGTGTGTGTGTGTGTGTGTGTGTGTGTGTGTGTTTTCCCTTTCCTTCCTTCCTGTGTTTGAATTTACAGTTTACTTAATCCTAACTCAAGGAGGTAGACCCAGGAAAGCCAGACTCTCCAGTAGGTAACACCAAACCTCAAGGTTTTGCGGAACAAATTTCAAAACAAGTTTTGTAAGTGTTTAGAGTTTAAGTTAATCACAAGTAACTGACTTTGGCTTGGCGCTATAGAAACAGTAGGGAGGTTTCATTATAGTTTTTTTTTTCTCTCCTTACTATTCCTAGGTTTAAGTGCATATTTATTTTCTTGATTTGATTTAAATTCAATGTTTTATGCAATAATTCTTTAAAAGGGTGCGTCATACACAAAGTATTTTAGGAGAGTATTATTTAAGCGTTACAGAGCCATGTTGAAATAATGAAGTTTCTTTAACTTTAAAACCTAAAACCCTATGCCAAATAATATGGCCCTGTACATTGCTTTCCTTGTGAAATACAAGGTAAGATGTGTATAGAAAGTCTTAACTAATTTGTAAGTATTACAGTAGTAAGAGAAGATGGGAATTCAAACGTGTGAAATTGTGACTTTACAGATTTAGTATGCAAAAATGTAGTGTCTTAACAATGCCTAGGCTATAAGGAGCATGCAAGGGTGGATGCATGGATTTTCCTTCTGCTGCTTTCTATGCTATATTGTGGATTTTGTTTGAATTGAACTTAACAGCTGGAATGAAACTTTGGATGGGTTGCAGAAAGAGAAGTAAAAATAGTCTTTCTTTGATTAAGCAGTGAGTTAACATGAAGGGTATCTGTGGTTCATTAGGATAGTGATGCAAAGTAATTCCCATAAATATGGCACTGTCTAGGTTGTATTTTAAGGATGTTCTTGACTATAAAAATGTTGGATGAAGTTGTTTTCCTACAAGTCAGTTCTATTTAAGATGTGTAGAATTGGAAAACATAATTTCAATTATATTTCACAATGTTTTCTTACAAATTCTAACCAATTATTTTTAAGGAACTGGAATGTCCCTAAAAGCAGTGATTTTTGAAATTTGTAAATGGGTTGCAAAAACTTGGGCTCCTTACTTGTTTATTTTTTTAAATGTAGTTATTAATAGGTTGGTCTGGAGGGGGAGCTAGTGCCAAAGCAAAGTATAGCTTAATAGCTGCTTGAACTTTTTAAACCCCTAAAACCAGACTTTTATGACCAGGAGAAACATAAATTTTTAATTAAAAGAGTAGAGGAATTGATACAAGCATATATCTGTGCATAGTTATTTGTGGAATGCGTATATTTTGTATTACAAACTAGCTTAAAAATCTTATTATCTGAAATAATGGAAAGTAGATGTTTAAGATTTATTAAACTTTTCATTTAAAATCTCTAGAAGTGTTTTCCGGAATTGGGAGTGTGTGACAGTATTTTCTGAACCTTCTTGTGCAGTGCATCAGAAGGAAGGCATACGTTCTTGACCCTTTGTGCATGTTGTATGTTCTTTAATGCTTTCTTTATAGTATCTAAATTAAAAAAAAAGTTTTTATAAGCAAAGATATCAATTGTGTAGGAAGCTAGGTAAGTATCAAAAGTAGAAATACTCTCAATGAAGAGTTGAGTCCTTCAGACATTTGGAGAGCAGTATCCCAAGGTCACTTCTTCACCAATGTCTCCTGCAATGTAATGCAGTGAGTCTAGCTGATCTACTACATTGAACTTGTGCCTATGAATATGGAACAGTTATTTTGTGGTCCATGCCACTTTCTGAGGGTTCTAAACTAATCAGGTATTTTAATTTACTTTTACTATTCATATATTCTTTAATTCCAAACTTATAAATTGATAATGGTGTGTATATTAAATCATTAGAATATTCAACTTTCTGAGAATAGTGGTTGGGTTGTTTGTTATTGCTACCTCTTTATTGTGTAAATGTTATTTCTACTGGTGAAAGAAAAAGAAATAGATTCTTCCATTTTCTTAATGGCTGTTTTTTATTTACTAGAAACTATAGTAAATCTCTTGGTTCAATTAAATGGTAGATACACTTGTTTCATATGATAGTACATTTATCATAGATGTAACATAAGGTGTTTCAGGACTGGCCCTGTTGCCTAGTGGTTAAGGGAGCTGGACCCCACATGGCAGACAGGGATTGGAATTCCAGCTTCTATGGCTTGAAAAACATGCTTGGGTGCATGTGTATGTGTGGCCAAAATCCTGACAGGATGGAGAAATGGAGAAGGGTCTGTGATGTGAGCATGTCTCATTGGGGGATGCACACATTCTCTCTGCTCTCTGGATTTTTCTGGCAAACATATGTGTCCTCTGGTGACTAGAGAAAAGAGAATATTTCATTCCATTTTATAATCATAAGTACTAAAAATATTAATAAGTGTCTTAACTTGAAAATCAAGTATTCTAAACTCTGAAGCTGAAGATAATACTATTACAGGGCTTTTATATTCTATGCCCTGTACCAATACTGGTCCTACAGGTCCTTTTCAGGTGAAATATTAGCTTCTGGTCTTAAGTAGTCAACAGTAGTATAGAATTTAGCAGACCAGTACAGGATTCCCTCAAGTTCTCCTCTTAGTAATTCTGTGGCTTACATTTCTTATAGTATAGTTTCTTCGTTGCAGTTTGAATTGTCTTAAAATCTTAGCTTGTTATAATGAGACAATTAAACATGTCTAAAAGAAGAGGATATTTACAAGTGACTTTTAAACAACCTTTAACAATTCAAAATAAGAATAGTAGTAGTATATGGGAATATGTGTACATTTAAGAATTTTTGTTTAATTGGGACGAGCAGATGGCGTAATGGTTAGGTCACTGAACTCCCCAGTAGTTGACTGTGGTTCAAATTCTGGGACCTAGAGGCTTAAAAGTTATGCAGGGCCTATGTGCGTGCATGCATGCATGCCCAAAATCCCCAAAAGAGATTGGAGGAGAAGGGATTGTGCTGTGGCCTGGCCCCCTGGGGGGTGATTTCTCACTTTCTGTCTTTCTTTCTTTGTGTCTCCCGTGAGTGCACATGCTCTTTAGCAAAAATTTCTCTCTCTCAAAAAAAAAAAAAAAAAAGAGAAAAAAAGTTTAAAAACTGAGTTTGTCTCAAATCTCAACCTTTCTTTTCCTCTGCATTGTGCTATTTTTTGCCTACATGGTCACCCTGTTAATCTCACAATTTTTTCTGTGGAAAAATTAGAAATCAAACCAATAAAGTTTACCTTATCACTCACCTGACAAAGGTTTTTGTTCTTGATTAAATGACTTTATATCAATCTCTACAATATTTTGAACATATAAACCATATAAACTATACAATACTGTACACTTTCCTTTTAATGGAAGACAAATAGGACCTATGGGGTTATGCTGTATGTGTCAAAATAAGGATTACTCTTGTACTTTTTACTGAAAGTAGAGTTGTAGGGTTACTTTCATTTCAGTTTTATTTGAAGACAATTTTTTTTTTTAGAGGTTTTTGCTATAGGGTGTGTGCGCTCGCCAGACAGAGAGAGACATAGAGACAGAAAACGAGAAATCACCCCCCAGGGGGGATGGCCACGCTGCAATCCCTTCTCCTCCAATTTCCTCTTGGGATCTTGGGCACGCATGCACACGCGCCCGGCGTGAGTTTTTAAGCCACTGGGTCTGGGACGCGAACCGCAGTCGACTACGTGGGAGTCCAGTGACATAGCCATTACACTAACTACTGGTCCCAAGACGACGGTATTTGGCAAAAACATAATATCTTGTTCATCTACTCTTTTTTTTTTTTTTTTTGAGAGCTTTTTGCTTTGGGGTGCATACACTTGCCAGAAAGACAGAGAGACAGAGAAACAGAAAGCAAGAAATCATCCCCTGGGGGGATGGCCATGTAGCAATCCCTTATTCTCTTGGGATCTTGGACACACATGCACACATGCCTGGCATGAGTTTAAGACACCGGGTCGAGGACTCGAACCACGGTCTACTACATGGGAGTCCAGTGACATAGCCATTATGCCAACTGCTGGTCCCTCATCTACTACTTTTAAATGTATCCATTTGAGGGGCAAGGTATTGGCACAGTAGTAATGTAACTAGACCCACATGAGAAAGACCCTGAGTCTGTTTTCTGAGGCCTCCCGAGCTTGTTGTGTGAGTGCAAGCCCATGATCTCTATAGGCTGAGACAGGGTATGGATTGCAGTGAGAAGACCTGTTGGGGGTGCCTGTCTTTCTGTCTCTCATGGGAGAAATGAATAATCTTTAAAAGAGCGAAAATACCTTTTTTGAGATAGTATATCCGGTCAGAAAATGACAGTGCGAAAGGGAAATACATTTTGAACTTACAAGCATTTTTTTTAACCCTATTCATTTATTTTGACAAATTAAAGAAGATTTTTTTTTTTAGTTAACAAATGATATCACTGTAAAGCTAGAGCAGATGTGGTTCAGATTTGCTTTTGCTATTTTTTCTGCCTCTTCTTTACTATTAGTTCCGTAGTATAACTAATTCGCTGAAATTTAAAAAAAAATTACCAATCATTACTGAAATGTTCTTTATGTGGTATGTTAGAGCTCCGATTTTTCAAATTTATTTTTCCAAATAGCTAAACTGAATAGATATAAAATACGGACTATGAAAACAGACTTAAAAGATCTTATTACAGCTTGGATAACTGGTTTGTATAAAGTTTACATTATAAAATTAATAGTAAAATGCTGATATTAATTTTCTATCTATTTAAAATCTTGAGTTATGAGAAGCATTATATGATACAAACATTAAGTGCATAAATGCTATAACTTTTTTATTACAAACTTGAACAAAAGTAAAATGGTAATAGGGTCCTCTAATTTATTTTGAACATACAATGGAAATGAGCTTATTTTATGTTTGTATAAATTTTACTTGATTAAGACTGTTAATGGACCATGTATGAGTTTTAAATTTTTACTAATTTTGTGGCTGGTTATTTATCTCATATACTTTAACGCAGTTATCAAATCCTATTAATACCTAGAACCAAAATAAATTTGCCTAGAATATAAACAATATTTACAAACCATCAATTTGTAAAGGCATACTAATGTCAGCTAGTATCCTGTAGGCTAGTTTAAAAAAATAATTTTTGCAATTTTTTTTAATAGACTTAATACCAACATCCTGATTAGTGGTAAAGTGAGAAAATATTGCAGCATCTTTTAAAGCTATTATCTGGAGCCTTGGGTCTGTCTGTGAGAGAGAAGTTGAGAGAGGCAGAAGATCAAACTGATTGATGAGCTTACCTTATTTGGAGATGAGGGAGATTTCTTCAGCTTTCTCCATCCCTCTATTTTATTCTGCCTGTTCATCATCCTTTTCCAATAGTGATAGGAAATATGGGAACAGACCATTTTTATAGTTTTTTTTTTTTTCTTAGAGGTCATGGAACATTTCCAGATAAAATATTAGTTTTTATGTTACAGTAGGGTTTTTATAATGATTTCATTTCCTTTTGAGATAAAGACATGAGACTAGAAAAGCTTCAGTTGTATAGGGCTTAATATTATTTATTTAAAAAAAGATTTTAGGGGCCATTCAGTGGCGTGGTGATTAAGGCAACTGGATCCCATGTGACCAACTTTACAGTTCGAGTCCTGGACCCAGTGACTTGAAAAACATACTGGGCATGTGTGTGTGTGTGTGTGTGTGTGTGTGTGTGTACTCAAAATCCTGAGAGGGAAGTAGAGGAGAAGGGATCACAACGTGGCTATTCCCCCCAGGGGAATGATTTTTCACTTGCCCTCTCTCCCTGTGTATATCTCTGGTGAACACATGCACCCTATAGCAAAAACTTAAATATATATATATATATGAAGGATTTTGTAATTCCATATAAAAATGTATGTGGGAAATAGTTTATTGTTAATGGTCATGTATCACAGTATTGTTCTATTTAATTTTTAATGTATTACAATCACTTCTACCACTTTCTTGTAATGCATTCTCGTGTCTCTTATGTTATTTCTATTTTCATCTATGGTTTCTGACTATAAGAAGTTGATTTTTAGATAAACTAAACTAATTCTTCACCTTCTTTATGTGCCTAATTGCAATTCTCTGATGTAAAAACACAACACAAAGCAGCTATTGCCATTGAAGAGAACTAACTCTGAAACTAAAATGAGCAAAAATGTTTTCCACTCATTGGACTATGGTTAGCAGATTTATGCCAGTTTATCGTAAAAGTTCATAAGGCGGAAGTGTGCTTGATAATTAGGGTGCTTTATCATTTGGTATCTGAATTATTTGGTTTCTCCAACTCATGGAATTTTACTTGAACCTGAAGAAGAAATAGATTTAGTGGTAATTGTATTATGTTTTGAGCCCTTTGAATAACTACTTAATTGATTGAGTTTCCAAGTGTTAATTTCTGAGAAAACCTGTTCTAAGCCAGGGTAAATATTTTGATTTCTTTTTATGTTTTAGAGTTTTCCTCTTTTATATAAAAGTTTATTGAGGCAGGTCCCATGGCCTATTGGTTACTTGATATATTTCTCTTGCTGCTGAAGTTCAGTTTACCAGGGATAAAGGAAGGGCCTTTGGCCTCAAGAATTTCACTTGACATGTTCCTAAGCCCTAGAGGTTCAATAAACTTTTTTTTTCTATTGTTTTTGTTAATTGCCAGATAACATGAGAAGGAAAGAGAGAAATCAGCAAGAGAAATGTGGAGGATTAGTATTGAGTAATCCTGTTTCCTCAGACGTAATTACAGACATTGAGGTCTCCATTAACTAAAACTCTGGTTATTGTTAATGCCCCTTTATATATCAAGTATTATCAGTAGCTCGATGCCTCTAATAGTTTGTCAAATGTGAATAGGGTAGGAGATATAAGATTTTTTTTTAATTTTTGAATAAACAATATTATATTCTTGGGATCAGCAGTTAGTGTAATGGCTATGTCGCTGGACTCCCATGTAGTCGACCGCGGTTCGCGTCCCGGACCTGGTGGCTTAAAACTCACGCCGGGCGTGTGTGCGTGAGTGCCCAAGATCCTGAGAGGAGAATGGAGGAGAAGGGATTGCGGCGTGGCCATCCCCCCGGGGGGTGATTTCTCGCTTTCTGTCTCTCTGTCTCTGTCTGTCTGGCGAGCGCATGCGCCCTATAGCAAAAACCTCTCCAAAAAAAAAAAAAAGAATATTATATTCTCAAGGATGAACAGCTGAAGAGATAGATACCTATGAAGGATACACCAAATAATGAACTAAAGAAACCTGCTAATGTGTGATTAGAAATGGTTCCTCTTAGTAAAAAGACTCTATTAGTGTTTAAATTATAATGGTACCAAGATGCAATGAAAGAAGAAACACTTAACAGATCTAAGAATGTAAAATTATACACCAAAAATGGTGTACATGGTCATATCCCTGATTTTATTGTCAAAAGCAAATAAATAAAAAATAAACTTAAAAAACAAAGTTGTAATTAAAAATGAGGTTATTTGGGTCATGACATGGTGGTTAAAGCAGCTGGATCTCACATGGTTGACCATGTGATTTGAGTTTTAAATTTGGTGACTTGAAAACCACACCCTGGTGTACGTATGCATGAATGCCCAAAATCCCAAAAGGAGAGAGAAATGGAGTAAGGGATTGTGATTGTTACCATCCTCCATGGGGAGTGCTCTCTCAGTCTGTCTCTCTCACATAAGCACATGCACCCTCTAGCAAATTAAAAAAAAAAAAAAAGAAAGTGAGATTATTAAAGAAGTCTATTTTGAAACAGTTTTGTCAGATCAGATAACAGATAAAAGAATAAACCCTCTATTCTTTAACTGTCTGCAGAGGCTTAGAGCATCACAGATAATACCTAAAAGGAAATCATGATAAATAACTGAAGTGTTTTCATAGGAACCGTGCAAATTTCCTACTCGAATATTTGTATAGTACCTGTCATTTTCTGTTTCCATCGTAAATATAAGGTTGGAAGATAACCTTTGGGAATTATGAAGGGAAAAAGATTGAAGTTTGGAAAAAAGCTGGTTTCTTTGTGATTTAATGATACTTTTTGATATATAGTTTCCTGAGAGCTTTAAGGGATTTTAAAGTTTGAGTTCCCTCTTCTTTTTAAAATTAAGTTTGTTTATTTACTTGTTTGTTTATTTATCTATTTATTTTAGGTTTTTACCATAGGACATGTGCAGTTGCTGGAGAGAGATAGTGAGAGAGAGAGAGAGAGAGAGAGAGAGAGAAAGAGAGAGAGAGAGAAAGTGAGAAATCACCTCCCTGTTCCCCAAGTGGTGGTGTTGGGATGACCATGCTGCAGTTCCTTTTCCATCATTTTCCTCTTGGAATTTTGAGCTCGCACATACATGCACCCAGCATGATTATTTATTTATTTATTTATTTTATTTTATTTTTTTTTGCTATAGGGTGAATGCACTTGCCAGAGAGACAGACAGACAGATGGAGAGCAAGAAATCACCCCTGGGTGGGATGGCCACACCCCAATCCCTTCTCCTCCATTCTCCTCTCAGGATTTTGGGCATGCACAGACATGCGCCCGTGTGTTTTAAGCCGCCGGGTCCAGGACTCGAACCGTGGTTGACATGAGAGTCTAGTGACAGACGTAACTATTACAACATCTGCTGGTCCCAAGCATGATTTTTAAACTATCAAATCCGAGACTTAAACCGCAGTCGACCATGTGGGAGTCAAGCATCTTAATCACCATGTTATTATTTTTTTTTAGGGAAAAGGAAGATTACTTCCCAGAGAGACTCCCCATGCTGCAATCCCCTCTCCCCAGCCTTCTATCTAGTCAGGATCTAGGGCTAGTGTGCCTAGATCTGAACCCTTTGTCTGAACCAACAATAGGGAGATACAGAGGAGAACAATTACTGCTTGACCACGCCCCATTATGGGATACTTTCTCCTCCCTTTCTCTCTCTCTCTAGCAAGCACACATGCCCTCTGACCAAAAAAAAAAAACCAAAGTTAACAGTTTAATTTGCCAGAGGGCACATATGTTCGCCAAAGAGAGCATACATTTGAGAGAGAAAGAGCAAAACCCTGCAGTGGGGCAGGGAACACTACAGTCCTTTTTCCTCCGTTTCTCCATCCCATCAGGATTTGGGGCACACATTCACATATGCCCAGAGTGTTTTTCTGACTTCTGGGGCCAGGATTTTATCTGTGGTCAGCCACTTGAGTTCCAGATCCTGATGAATTGAGCTTAACGCTTAACAACTGGGCTGTAGGGCCGGGCCAGTTCAGCCTTTTAAAATTCTGTGTGTAAGTGAGATCATGCAGTATTTGTCTTTTTGTGCCTGGCTTATTTCATGCAGCATAATGTCCTCCAGATTCATCTGTGTTGTTGCAAATGACACTGTAAGGGGGGGCACAATTTTACTTTCACCCTTTTTGGGTGTTTTTTTGTTTGTTTGTTTTTTCTTCCCTCCTGGGCCTGAGAATTAAAGTAACATGTAATAGATCAGTAGGAGGATAGTATACATATTTATTTAATATAAATTTTATGTGGCACAGAAGTCCTCACAGGGAAATGAAATCTGAATGACAGAGTGGAAATACTGAGTTGGATAAAGAAATTAACTAGTTGTAAAGCAACTCAATTATATTGGGAGGCTTAAAAGAAAAGAATTATTTTAACAATATTTGTACAGAATTATTGCTGTCTTATCTTTCTGTCCTTGATGATAAGAATGTTGCTTTCTGTTTAGTATAGGAAGGGCATCTTTCACATGGGAATTTCATCTCCTGCTTTTAAGAAGTAGAAGAAAGGTCAGTGTGATCTTCTTGCACTTGCTGTTTTTCAAGTGTCTTTAATGCAAAATAGTCAATATGCCAGAATGACATATTTTTAGCTCCTTCAGCAGGAAAAAAAATCTTTAACTGAATAAGATTCTGTTATGTCTATGTGTGCTCATGTGTATATTCCAGGACACTTCAAAAAGTTCATTTATTTTGTTGTGATTTTTTTTTGAAATCTATGCATAGTTCTTTTGTAATGTACATTTTCCATAAACTTTTCAAAGCTCCTCCCCCCACACACACCCACAGATCGCGCATCCCTAATATGAAACCTGAAAACCTGGGGTCAGATAGTGGTGCAGCAGTAAAAAGCAATGCTTTGAGAAGCAACCTCATGTAGTAACATTCCCATTGAGGTCCAGAACCTTTCCTGTGTGTGCCTATGTCCAGGGCTGACTGAGGGCCGGGGTGGAATGTGGCGTGAGGACCCTCGTGCGGGTGTGGGCACATGCCCCCTCTACTTCCTTTGTTCATGAAAGAAAGAAATTTAAAAAATTTTACAAAGTAAATGTAAAATCTAGTATCTGGACATTTTTCACTACTGACTTGATATCATGAGTGGAAAATTTCTAAACTGACCTTATATTTGCATAAGGTATATATGAAGCATAAATGAATTTTGGATTTAGTCTTGGGGTCCCTTCTTAAAGATATCTCAAGATGTGTCTGCAGATATTCTAAAATCTGAAAAAATCCAAATTCTAAAATGCTCTGGCCCTGAGCATTTCCGATAACAGATATTCAATTGTTGTATATGTGTGTGCATGTATGTGTGTGTATATATGTTCATACCTGCACACACTCAACGTTTTCTTTGTCCACTCATCCACCGATGGACACTTAGGTTGATTCCATATCTTAGCTAATGCAAATAATGCTTCAATGAATATAGAAGTGCAGGTTATCTTTTGGCATACTGATTTCATTTCCTTTGGATATATACCCAGAAGAGGGATTGCTGGAGCATATGGTAATTCCATTTTTAAGTTTTTGAGGAACCTCCGTACTGTTTTACAGATGACTATTAATTTACATTCCCCCCCAAAATATAAAAAGCTTTCTTTTTCTCTACATGCTGGCCTACACTTTCTGTCTTTTGTCTTTATGTGAGTAGTCATTCCAAAAGTGTGAAATTATATCTATTGATAATTGTGAATTTTTTTCAAGGTGCTAGACAGAGGAGGGAGAAAGGACCTCCCGATGGAGGTCATGCTACAATCTCTTCTGCATTTCTCCATCCTGTTATGATTTTGAGCATGCACCCACTCTTGTCTGGCATGTTTTCCAAGCCTCTGGGCCTGGGATTTAAACCACATTCATCCATGTGGGATCTGGTTTACTTTAACTGCTAGGTCATAGTGCCAGTCCTAGAATTGTGGTTTTGCGTTGCATTTCCCTGATAATTAGTGATGATGAACATTTCTTTTATATACCTGTAGACCATTTATATTTCTTTTTTTTTCAAGTGATAAAGCACCCCCTACTGGGGATGGTCATGCTGCAATCCCTTCTCCATACCTCTTTTCATGATCTTGGGCAGGCATAACTCCACCTGAGGTATTTTTCAAGTCTCCAGGTCCAGGCCTCAAACTGCCCTGTTGGCCATGTGGGGTCCAGCTGCCTTAACCACCATGCCACTGACTCACCCTGACTTCCACTCCTTTCTTTCTTTTAATTTGCTGACTCCTGCCCACAATCCCCTCTCTTCCATTTTCCTCTTGGGATTTTGGGCATGCAGGTACATGTGCCCAGTGTGAGGTTCAAACTACCAGATCTTGGACTTGAACACCAAAGTCAGCTATGTGGGATCTAGCTGCCTTAAACTCTGGGCCAGCAGGAGGTCTTTCTTTTTTTAAAGATATGTCTGTTTAGATAATTTGCCACTATATAATTGGCTTAATTGCATTATAAGTTGTTGTGTTCTTTGTATTTGAGTTTCTTCTTAGCAGTTTTTTTTTTTTTTTTGAGAGAGGAAGAGATAGAGAAATAATTTTTTTGACAGGATTTTGCCATGTTTGATCCTCTTGCTTCTGCCTCCTGAAGGGCTAGAGCTGCAGGTTCGTAACACTGTATCCAGCCCATTCAAGTTGGGATGGGAACCGAATTGGGACTCCTGTGCAGCTTCTCAGACACCACACATACAGCAGCATCCTCCTGCTTGTGCGACTGTGGCTGGGCCTTAGTAACTAACAATAGCCTTTTCGAGGAATAATTTATATACCATAAAATTCACAAGTGTTAGTGAGTATGTGCAGTTGTGGAACAATGACTGAAGTCCAGTCTTAGAGCATCTCCCTCTTCCCAAAAGCTCTCCTGCCCATTTGCCATCAGTTCTTGCTCCTTCCTGCACCCCACTGCTGATTACTTTTTTGTGTCTATAATTTTGGCATTTGTAGAAATTTGACATGAGTGGAATTGTATTGTATTATATAATATGTAATCTTTTGCATCTACCTCATTTAATTTAGTAGTGTTTAGTATTTTGAATGATGTATACATTAGAAAAGCTTTGAACTTGGAATTTGGAGACTTATATACAAATGTTGGTATGCCAACAAACGTGTAACCTTGTAAGTCATTTGTTTCCTCTAGGCTACTGCATCTTTCTCAATAAAATGAGTTATGTTCACTTCCTTTTTCTTTTCTTTTCTCTTTTGTTTTCTCCTTTTCTCTTTCTTCTTTCTTTCTCTTTTTCTTTCTTTCCTTTTTAAATTTTAATTTGCTATAGGTCATGTGCATTTGCCAGAGAAACAGAGACAGAGAAAAATAAAGTGAGAAAACACCTCCCACCCCCGAGGAGGGATGGTCATGCCACATTCCTTTTTCCTCCAGTCTTTTTGGTATTTTGGGCATGGGCGCACATGTGCCTGGCGTGTTTTTCAAGTTGCCAGGTCCAGAACGTGAATCACACAGTTGGTCATGTGGGATCTAACTGCCTTAACCACTACACCACCAGATGGCCCCGTTTTAACTTTTGTCTATTTCAGTTTTCACAGCTGGGTATATATTCACTGACCTTTTCCTAGAATATACCTGAACTGTCCCCTTTAAACATAACTGCTATGTTTTAAGTTTCTTTCTTTGAGAGTGCATGTATGAGTGCGTGTGTAAACACACATGCAAGAGAGATAGGCACCTGTGGGTCTTCATACTATGATACCCTCCTCTATCGCTCAGCTAGATCACAAGCATGCATGTGTTGTGCATGTTCAGGGAGGTTTCTGGATGTGAAGTTGGAACCTTCTCACGTGGATCAGCCTTGAAGAGCATTATGCTACTGCTGTGCCACCACTTCTTCCCCTTTTTCCGAATTAAAAACTGAAGCTTATGGACTGGCTCTATTGCCTAGTGGTTAAGGGAGCTAAATTCCACATGGCAGACCATGCAGTTTGAATCATGGCCCCAGTAGTTTGAAAAACACGCTAGGCCTGTGCACATATGTGTCACCAATCTCAAAAGGTTAGAAAAATGGAAGAGAAGGGATTGTGCTGTGAACATGCCCCATTGGGAGATGCTATCTTCCTATCCCTCTCTCGTTATCTCTCTGTCTCTCTGGTGAGCACATGTGCCTTCTGGCAGTTAAAAAAATATGCAGCTTATGGTTTGCTATGATCTTAAAGTTTGTGTACCCCAAAAACTCATATATTGAAATCTACTCCCCTACCTTGGTATTAAGAGGCCTTTGGGAGGTGATCAGCTCCTGACTAATTTTTTTTTTAAGGTTTTTGCCATAGGGCATTGTACTTGCCAGAGACAGAACAAAAGTAAGAAATCACTCTCCTACAATCCCTTCTCCTCTGTTCTCCTCTTGAGATTTTTGGCACACATGCACACATGCTTACTGTGACTTTTTAAGCTGCTGGGTTTGGGACTTGAACCACATGGTTGACCATGTGGGAGTCCAGCACCTTAACCACCATGCCACCTGATGGCCCCCTGACTGGTCTTTTATAACATCCAACTCTCATGAGAACTGACCCCTTCTCGCGGGAGATAGAATTCACTGGGTCTTGTGAGACACCGTTCATCTACTTGAGCCTGTTGCCTCCACGATACAATCACTGTGAACCAGTCACTGCCCACTAGTGCTTACCTGGGACACCACGAACGAATTATGTTTTCACTTAATATCTTTATAATACAGTCCATTCAATCAAGTCCCACTCCATGGATTTCTGGGGTACATGTTCAAACCACAGTACCCGTCTTCTGACATTTGAAGATATACTGAGAAAGTGCCGTCTGTGAAGTTGAGTGAGCTCTTACCAGACCCCTAAGCTCGCACAGCCTCAGTCTTGGATTTCTTAGCCTCTAGCACTATAAGGAATAAATATCTGATTGTTTATAAAGTATCCACTCTCAGAATTGTGTGATGGTGGCTTTAACAGGCCAATACATGGTCTAGTAGATGATTCAGCAATTGAACATATTTGGGGCTGTCTGGAGGAATCAAAGTGGGTGATTAAACTTTTTATTGGGCATGTCTCAGTTCATGGACACAACTCTGAGACTAGGGATAATAATGAATGCTGAGTTTAATAATAAAGATTTTTAAAAATGTGCTTATTTCTTCCATGAGCCTCTGAGAGACGGCAAAAGACAGCACGGCCAACAGTGTTGTGAGATTGGGATCCACTGCAACCTCAGCCAGTCCTGGACCCTGGTCACGTGCATGTCTGGCACTCTCTGGGAGGTCTCCAGATATGAAGTCAAACCTTCCCTTGTGGATCAGCCTTCTAGGGTGTCATGTCTTAATGCTATGTCTCAGTCTGATCAGCTTTTGAAGAGGAGAAAGGCACAGTTGAATAATTCTCTGAAGTAGAGGTTCAAAAATGTTTAATACTTGTTATAAAAATAAAAGAAAAGATTATGCTGTTTTAATTACTTTTTTGTTTTGGGGGTAGAAGATTGGATAGAGTAATTTTAGTTGTTTGTGCTAACCTAAGCTCAAGGCAGCCAAGTGAGATTAGACTGTTTTTCAAAGAAGAACAAAAAACCATAAATGCCTAGTCTTATGAAGGCTGTCTTGGAGGCAAGGCTGATAGGTTACAGGTTATAAACTAGGAATATCATTACATGCATAAAGAATTAAAAAACAGGCGTGTGTATGTGTATACATGTGTATGTGTATGTTTGTAACAGGTGTAGACTACTGAGTAGGCTGGTATCAGATATGTGTCAAAGGAGTAAGGTTTATTTTTAATATAATATAAAAAGAAAAGTCCCTGAATATCAACTAGTTAAATTTAAAAATTAGAGTGCTGTGGGGCCAGCAGATAGCATATTTGTTATGTCACTGGACTCCCATGTAGTGGTTCAAGTCCTGGATCCAGGAGCTTGAAACTCATGCTGGGCGTCCATGTGTATGTGCCCAAGATTCTGGCAGAAGAATGGAGGAGAAGGGATTGCAGTGTGGCCATCCCTCCTGGGAGGGTGATTTCTTGCTTTTTGTCTCTCTGTCTCTCTTTGGAGAACACACATACCCTACAGCAAAAATCTCTCTTAAAAAAAATTAGGGTGCTGTAACTATTTTCACATATTCAACACTTTGACTCAGAAACCTTGAAGGCTTCTTACATTTCCTGTGGTAGTAGGAAGCTAGGCTGTAAAATGATTGAACATTATTTTCATCCAGCATACTAGAGTGTGTAAGTGGTAACCCACAGACCAGACACTGTGGAGAAGGGAAATATAGCTGTAGATATATTTTAACGATGGTATAATTACAGCAACATAAGAAAATTTTCATGTTTTGTAGTCACTCTTTGTTCAAAAGCAGTATTTCTAATTTAGATAAGCCACTTCATGATAACCAGGATATCCCCAAATCAAACCTGTGCTTAATGTATGAAGATTTGTTATTTCTGACATTTTTATAAAAATCATGATAAGACTAAAGCAGTTCCAAAAGTTGAATTCCAAAGCTTTTTATGCAGTGACAGCATTCTAGGAATAAGCATAGAGTTTTCTGAGGTGGATTTTTTTTTTCCTTGCTATGTATTATAGGACATACATGCTTGGCATGGTGGGGAGGATGGACAGAGAAAGAGCAAGAAAGAGAGATCCTCCAGTGTTCTCGCCTTTTGGATTGTGGGGACTCGAGCATATGCCCAGTGTGTTTCAGGCTGACTAGGCCAGGGATTCAAAACATGGGTGCCATGTGGGATCTGGTATCTTTATTTATTTATTTATTTATTTATTTTTTGGAGAGGTTTTCGCTATAGGGCGCGTGTGCTCGCCAGAAAGACACACAGAGAGAGAGAGAGACAGAAAGTGAGAAATCACCCTCCCCCATGGGGTATGGCCACACCACAATCCCTTCTCCTCCATTCTCCTCTTGGGATCTTGGACACACATGCACATGCACCTGGCATGAGTTTAAGCCACCGGGTCCGGGACTCGAACCATGGTCAACTACATGGGAGTCCAGCGATGTAGCCATTATGCCTCATCTGCTGGTCCCTCTGGCATCTCTTGAGCAGTGCATTATCATTGCACTGTAGAGCTGGCTCTGAGGTGATGGTTTTTATGGCAAAAGTGTTCTTTTGAATATATGCTATGCTTTATTTATTTTAAAATGTTCTATTGAATTTGTAATGCATATAAAGTACTTAAATGAGAATTGTGTAATTGGAAACAATTCAATGTAAAAGAATAGATACACCTCTTTCTATCACTTCTGAAGCTTCAAAATATTAAAGACTGTCATCATTCATATTTTCACAAGGATTTTATTTTTGCTCATAATAATAAATGAGTGACTGTCAGAAGATATTGCCATTTCTAGGTTTAGAATTTCTATTCTTGATATAGTTCTTGAAAATAGATATTAAGGATTTCTTGAGCAATCAAATGCTTCTTTGATATTTATGCAGAGCATCAGTATAAGACCAGAACCATGTAAAAGTAATAAGAATGATTAATTTCAAGGTTTTATAACATAGAAAAAATAGATAGCTAATACACAAATGGAAAGAAAAGACATACAGAACATCATTACCAAACATATTTACATTACCATTATATCAGATCAGATATACATAGAAGACTGTCTTTGTAAAGTAATACAGATCAAATAGACTAAAGTCTGAGTTCTTCAACTAGTTAAGTGAAAATGGGAAGGATGAACAATTAATTAGAAAAGGTACCCCCAAAGTACTTGTTTGTACTGGTTGAAAATTGTTTTTTATTTCTGACAAGGGCTATTTCAGATCTCCTCTACCCACCTTCTAGTGCGAAATTCCATTATGCTGCTCTCAGACATTGTGGGCTGCTGTTTTTTTTTTTAGAATAAGAAAATTAAGATCACCCAACAGAAGCTTCTTTGGCTTTGCCTTTGTTTTTTTTTTTTTTTTTCTAAATTATGTGATTTCTCTTTCCCATTTGGTGTTAGGGATGTGTCTTGCAGGCTTTCATAGCTACCATGTTTAACCCTTGTATCTGCTAGAATGTATAGGTTCTTTAGTTAACTCCTTTATATTTTATTTTGGTCTTCCCTAAGGATGTCTTTAATGGCCTAATGAAACAAAACAAAACCTTTTCCTCAGGGCCAGCCCCACAGCTTAGTGGGTAAGGGAACTGACTCTCAGGTGGCTGACCTTGGTTTGAATCTCTGCCTGAGAGGCTTGAAGAATATGCCAGGCACTCGTGAGTGTGTGTCCCTGATCCTGACAGGACGGAGAAATGAAAAGGGACTGTAGTGTGGTCGTGCCCCATTGGGTGGGTGCTTTCTCCCTCTCCCTCTCTCTCTCTCGTGATAGCAGACAACCTCTGGCAATTAAAACAGTAACAACAACAGAACCCTTTTACTCTTTTTCCTCCTTTTCCTTTTTTTTTTTTTTAATCTTACCCAGCTGTTCAAAAGATAGAATATATATCTATGTTTTTTCAATTTTGTTACATCTTTGTCACTAAAACTATCCTGTTGTTACCAATGACCTGAATTGCTACATGAGGACTCTTTTTAATCTTACTGCTTCAGATTTGACTTGTGAATGCCTTTTCTTCCTCCCTTCCTACAATTTTGTGAGTTTCCTGGCTGTTCTGTAGATTCTAGTTATTCTTCTTTGCATTTACAAGGTCATCTTATTTTCAAGTATTTGCCTTATGCTTTTCTTTCTCTAGATTCTTCTTCTTAGAATGTTATTTGTCCCTGGGCTGGCTCTATGGTGCGTCAGTAATGTGCTGTTCAAGAGACGCTGGATCTCACATGGTGGCCACAGTTTGAATTCCTGGCCTAGTCAGCCAGGAAATGTCAGGCACATGTGAGTGCCCAAGATGCAACAGGAAGAAGACTGAAGGAAGGGATCGTGGTGTGGCCAGACCTTATCAAAGTGCTCCCCTCTCTCTCACTCTCACACTTTGATGTGTATGTGCATGCTGTGTCATAAATAAAGAGAAATATCATTGGGGGAACAAAGTAACCTATTCCTTTGAGTTAATAAGCAAGAATCATTTTCAGATGGCACCCATACTGCAGGTGCCTGCATTTTAGTTTCCAGCTGGAGATTGCCAGATTGCCACTTGATCGTCATGCTGTCACATTCAGTGTGTACAAATTTTTTTTTTTTTGGAGAGGTTTTTGCTATAGGGTGCATGTGCGCTCACCAGACAGAGAGAGAGAGAGAGAGAGAGACAGAAAGTGAGAAATCACCCCCCAGGGGGGATGGCCACACCGCACGCAGTCCCTTCTCCTCCATTCTCCTCTCGGGATCTTGGGCACGCACGTACACGTGCCCGGCGTGAATTGAAGCCACCGGGTCCGGGACTCGAACCGTGGTCGACTATGTGGGAGTCCAGCAACATAGCCATTATGCCAACTGCTGGTCCCTAGTGTGTACAAATTTGAAATTTGTTTCTGTAAAGGGTGTTCCTCCCCCTAACCCCCCCCCAAAGGTGGAGGTGCTCTCCAGAGAGAGAGAGAGAGAAACAGTGAGAGGGAAAGTGGGCAATCATTCCCTGGGGGGATGGCCTTGCCACAATCCCTTCTCCTCCATTCTCCTCCTGGAATTTTGAGAGCACACACACACACACACACACACACACACACACACACACACACACACACACGGCGTGATTTTCAAGCTACTAGGTCTGGGGCTTAAACTGCAGTCAGCCTTGTGGAAATCCAGTACCTTAACTACTATGTTACCTGTTGGCCCCTAAATATCTTTCTTTAATATATATTGTTCATTTTAACTTTTCTTTCTCTATTTTTGGCTTTTACTTCCCAATGCCTAAACTTAAATCTTAGTTTTTTTGTTTTACATTTCAAAAATGTTTCTTTTTTGCTTGCTTTCTTTTTTATTCCATGAATGAGAGAAAGACAGAGAGATGGAACCCCAAACAGGGTCTCATTTTTGACATCGGGCTTGTACATTCACTGGAGAGAGACAGAGAGAAAGTGAAAGTGAGAAATCACCCCCTGAGGGGTTGGCCATGCTATAGTCCCTTCTTCTTTAGTCTCCTCTTGGGGTTTTAGGCACACATATACATGCACCTGACGTGTTTTTCAAACCATAGGATCCGAGTCCCAAGATAGAGATACTATTAATCAGAAAAATAGAGGAAGGGAATATAAAATAATGACAATAGTTTATAGTCATTGAGGAGGCAGAGAGAAAAAAGAAGGAAAAAACAGGAATCATTGACATGGTGATAGAGAAATGTATATATAGAAGAAAGCAGGGAAAGGGAAGGGAACTGAATCAGTTAAATTACTGTGTGGTAGTTCAGCGGAGGCCATGTCATATAACGGTCCTACGCCACATAACGATGTTTCAGGGAATCATGTACCCCATATTGTAGGACAGCGGTCCCATAAGATGATGCCGTCTCCACATAGCCTATGTGTGTAGGTGTACCATTTAGGTTTGTGACTTGTGCTCTGATGTTCGCACAATGGCAGTTTGCCTCACAACAAATTACTCAGAAGGAATCATGGCTGTTAAGGGACGCATGACTGTACTATCTCCAGAAGATAACCCTTTCTAGATCTAATAGTTAGCGGAGGCAGGTCCTGAAGGCCCTGTGGGAGGGGCAGCTGCTCCCGGGAGGGTGGAAGGGAGGAAGGCCCAGGACAGAGGGAAACAGAGGTCAGGGACAAGAGTGCAGCCACCTGTTTCAGATGAGGGTGGAGAGCTGTGCAGTCACAGCAGTTCCTGTGGTGACCTGTGGATATGGAGTCATCTTTTTCATAGATTGTCAGCCCCAAAAGTGGGTTAGAAGGACAGGAACCATTTACTATGGGAGGGGACGGAGAGTTCTGGGATAGACCTGATATCAGTTACTAATATTAATATGATTAACTGAATTACATATTTCTTCTTTTTCATTTTTATCTATTTCTTAGGGTTTTGGCTATAGGGTGCATTGCCCTCTCCAGAGAGAGAGAGAGAGAAACAGTGAGAGGGAAAGTGGGCAATCATTCCCTGGGGGGATGGCCTTGCCACAATCCCTTCTCCTCCATTCTCCTCCTGGAATTTTGAGAGCACACACACACACACACACACACACACACACACACGGCGTGATTTTCAAGCTACTAGGTCTGGGGCTTAAACTGCAGTCAGCCTTGTGGAAATCCAGTACCTTAACTACTATGTTACCTGTTGGCCCCTAAATATCTTTCTTTAATATATATTGTTCATTTTAACTTTTCTTTCTCTATTTTTGGCTTTTACTTCCCAATGCCTAAACTTAAATCTTAGTTTTTTTGTTTTACATTTCAAAAATGTTTCTTTTTTGCTTGCTTTCTTTTTTATTCCATGAATGAGAGAAAGACAGAGAGATGGAACCCCAAACAGGGTCTCATTTTTGACATCGGGCTTGTACATTCACTGGAGAGAGACAGAGAGAAAGTGAAAGTGAGAAATCACCCCCTGAGGGGTTGGCCATGCTATAGTCCCTTCTTCTTTAGTCTCCTCTTGGGGTTTTAGGCACACATATACATGCACCTGACGTGTTTTTCAAACCATAGGATCCGAGTCTCCAGCCATGTGGGATCCAGCTGCTGTAACTACCATGCCACCAACTGCCCCCAAGATAGAGATACTATTAATCAGAAAAATAGAGGAAGGGAATATAAAATAATGACAATAGTTTATAGTCATTGAGGAGGCAGAGAGAAAAAAGAAGGAAAAAACAGGAATCATTGACATGGTGATAGAGAAATGTATATATAGAAGAAAGCAGGGAAAGGGAAGGGAACTGAATCAGTTAAATTACTGTGTGGTAGTTCAGCGGAGGCCATGTCATATAACGGTCCTACGCCACATAACGATGTTTCAGGGAATCATGTACCCCATATTGTAGGACAGCGGTCCCATAAGATGATGCCGTCTCCACATAGCCTATGTGTGTAGGTGTACCATTTAGGTTTGTGACTTGTGCTCTGATGTTCGCACAATGGCAGTTTGCCTCACAACAAATTACTCAGAAGGAATCATGGCTGTTAAGGGACGCATGACTGTACTATCTCCAGAAGATAACCCTTTCTAGATCTAATAGTTAAAACATTTTCTTTCTTTCCTGCCTTAATTTTTTTCCAAATTGACATACTTCCTTTGCTTTTCCATGCATTTTTTAATTTTTAAATTTATATGCAGTAACACTTGCATTTTGTGATACACAGTTCTAAAATTTTTGTCAGATACCTGCAATTTGTATTTACCCATCATCAAGACACAAACCTCTTGCCAACCCTTTGTAGTGAGCCTCTTCCCTACTTTCAGCCTCTTAGAAAACACTAATCTCTTCTTCATAGCTATTGTTTTACTCTTCCGGAATGTCGTATGAATGGAGTCATAGTTATGTAGACTTTTATCAGTGTTTCACTTAGAAAATGCATTCGAGAGTCACTTACGTTTTCTTGTGAATCAACCTTTTCTTTCCATTGCTGAGTAGTAATCCATGATATGGATATACCGTGGTTTATTTATTCATTCACCTCTTGAAAGATGTTTGGCTTGTTTTTAGTTTTAAGTAATTATGAGTAAAGCTGCTGTAAACGTTTTTATATGTCTTTTTGTGTGTTCGTAAGTTTTCATTTCACTTGGGTAAATACCTAGGAGTTGGATTGCAGGATCATGTGGTAAGCATACGTTTAATTTTGAAAGACACTGTCACACTGTTCCTCAGTGTATATACTAGATTGTATTCCCACCAGCAATATGTAAGAGTTACAGCTCCACATCCTTGCTAGAATTTGGTATTATCATGTTTTTTTTTTTTTTTTCTTTTAGTTTAGCTCTTTTAATAGGTGCATTTTAGTACATCCTTGTGGTTATAGTTTCATTTTCCTAGTGACTAATGATTTTTAGTATGTTTTCATCGTATCTAAACTACTTTTCTTTAACATTCCAAGAATATGTACCTGCTTTAGTAGTGCTTTTCCAGAATAGAATAACAAATGGCCTTGACAAAGCCTCTGACAAGCATTTGGTTACTGCTGCTGTATCACACAACTCCAGGGGATACAATTCACATTAAAAAAAAAGTTCCCAGGAATTGTGCAGTGCAGCAGTCCTGGCTATGCATTTACAGCCATTATCTAGGATTATTGGTGATTAGGTTCCATGAAAAATTTGAGTACTATTAAATGATGCATTTAAATAGCATTTTTCAGTGTTTCTCTGAAATGAAATTTTGTCCAGGAGCTGGTTCTGAAATAAAGCCCTATAGGCGGTGTGTCTAATAGATCAGCCTTGGGGACAGAAAGGCCTTTTTCAGATATTCAGCCCTGCCTTTTACTGCATGAGTGATCTCCGGCATCTTATCTAGCCTCTTTCAGCCATTTCTTTATCAGCAGAACAGGGTTGATAATATCTCCTTTTTGTGGATGTGGTAAGAATTGTAAATAATGTATGTAAAATGCCAGATATAGATTAGGCCTTCTCAAGCTGCAACTTCTTTTACTTCTATTTCTTAGTAGATTGGTGCTGGCAACACAAATAGCATATCAAAGGTTCAGGCAGAGTACCAGAAAAGCAGAGGAAAATGTATTTGGAAAAAAATGGAAAAGCATTTACTGTTTGATGTTTTAAAAAGTTATTGGAGTAGTAATCAGAAGAAGGTAATCGAAAGTAATCAGAAATATCAGATTTATTGGACCGACTTAATCTTAGTTGTTCAATATTTTTATTTTGAAGTTAATAGTGAGGTAATGAAGAGTTATACTGTTATGTTTTCTGTACTTGAGGTCTCTAAAAGTCTTAATTTGGTTTCACCACCATATCATATGTGTATGAAAAGTTCTTTGAAATATATCACCTAATGTTTAGGGGCTTAGAAATGTAATATTCTTGCTTGTGACAAGAAGGTATATGTGTGAAGACTAGCTGACATTATTACCCAGGAGGGTGAAACTTTTTGAGGTCCCAGGATTTTGTAAGATTTTTAAAACTATTGTTCCATATGATTATTCTTTTTGTTATTACCCATAGTGATTATAGTAAAATTCTTAAAACAGCAAGGAAGAAGAACTGAGAATATTAGGTTAACGTTATGGATGCAAGTAGAAAGTTGTACCAAGCAAAGGAGAAGGTGTTAAGGGGAGGAGTCTACACTCCAATGGTCCACCTCAGTGTTACAGTCAGTAGGGCATACCGCACAGGACTGGAGCCATGTGGGAAGGCCCTGGCTTCGGATTCTGGGGCAGCCTGAACACTGTGATCCAGGATGACTGGAAGACTGGGGGAGAGGATTGTGGCATGGTGAGACTTTGTCAAGAGTGCCTCTTTTTCTTTCTTACGAAAACAATATATAAAACAATGAAAAAGAATGGATATCCAGGCTAATTGGAATCTCTGCTTTAATAACTTCTGATAATGATTTCAAGTCACACTTTGATGGGCACTTGAACTGAGGGTCCTGAATGTACATAAATATATTTTTAAAAATTTAAAATATAATAAAAACTATATTTTTTGTTCCTTTTTTTTTTGAGAGATTTTTGCTATAGGGCATGTGCGCTTGCCAGACAGACAGAGAGAGACATAGAGACAGAAAGCGAGAAATCACCCCCCACGGGGGATGGTCATGCCGCAATCCCTTCTCCTCCATTCTCCTCCATTCTCCTCTTGGGATCTTGGGCACGCATGCACATGCGCCCGGCATGAGTTTTAAGCCACCGGGTCCGGGATGTGAACCGTGGTCAATTACATGGGAGTCCAGTGGCATAGCCATTACGCTAACTGCTGGTTCCCTGTTTTTTGTTCCTTTGAGGGAGATTCTTGCCTGCTATAAATTCACATTGTCTCAGAGATTCAGAGATTGCTCATTCAATAAACTAGAGAATGTTTTTTTCATAAAAAAAAAACAAACAAGAAAAGCATGTACTATGCAAGTAAGTTATTTCTTCATGAATGTGGTGTATTTTTAAAAGAAAAAAAGAATGATCCCCTAAATAACCATAGCAACAATAAAACATGCACAAAAAGTGTCCTAGTGCTAAGAAACCATTGCTAAAGTGTTGAGTACTTTAGTTCTGCTCTTGGACTTCTTTACAGATAGAAAGTTTTTTGTTTTGTTTTGTTTGTTTGTTTGTTTTAATGTTTTTTTATTCTTAAGGAAGACTATACAAGAAAGTTTTGTACCAGTGGCTATCCTGGTCCGTTGGAGTGTGGGATGGTATTAGTAAATAATAGAAACTTTGATTAGGACTCATAACACTATGTTTCTACCCCTACTATTGATAATTTTTTAAAATTCATGTAATACGTAAATCTTTTTCCTAATGCAAAAAGTATTAATTTTGTAGCAGAATCATATGTGGTTTCTTAAGCAGTGATGTATACTATTCTATGTTAGTGCTAGATCTCACATGACTGACCAGGGTTCACATTCTGACCTGGAGGCTTGAAAAACAGAAATAGGATTCTGATGGTTTGGAGAATTGGAGGAAAAAGGATTATGGCATGGCTAGGTCCTATGGGGGGGGGTGTCTTCTCCCTTTTCCTCTCATGTATACATGTATCCTCTGGCATTAGTGAAAAATCAAATTTTAAATATTAGGTAAAATTAAATTGTAGTGTCTAAGGACACACACTCAGCTTATGTAATATGAATTACCATTAAAATCAAGGTAATGGTTCCTTCTGGAAGCAGTTATGATTGAGAATAGGGTACATGGGAAGCTTCTGGAGTAGCTGGCAAAGTTCAAAATCTTGACCTGGTTGTTGGGTATAATTGTATACCCCTTTTAATACATTGAATATATTCGTTCTGTGTGATTTTCTATGGTCATGCTTTATTTTACAATAAAAAGATTAAAAATAAAAGACGTCCGAGTCTCACATATGTATGTCAAATTCCAGCTCTGTAGCACTCTTGCTTTGTGAGCCTAGACCAATAGAGAAAACATGAGACCGTACTTACCATGCTTATTTAGCCAGTAGGTTGACTAAATGCTTTATAAAGCAGATGTATGGGCCAGCCAGTGGTGTGGTGGTTAAGCCAGCAGGATCCTACATGTTCGACTGTGCAGTTTGAGTCCATGGTGGCTTGAAAAACACACCAGCTATGTGTGTGTGTGCATGCCCCAAAACCCCAAGAATATGAAGGGCTGTGGTGTGGCCATCCCCCCCGTGGGGTGCTTTCTCACAACCCCATCTCACTGCAGTGAGCACTTATTCCATATCGCAAATTAAAAAAGAAAAAAGATACAGTTTCAGTTCATGTGTATGTCTTTAATTTTTTAAATTAATGTACAGCAAGTGGATTTGTGGGGAGATGAGTATAAAGTTTTGTTAATTTCAATACATGTATAAATTTGTGTAACCACCACTACATTTAGGATACAAAAGTTATGTCACCCCAAAGTACTCCCTCATGCTATCTCTGTAGTCATATTCTCTCCCCACACAAACCCAGAGTTGGTCCATTATTTGCTACTCTACCAGAATACCCAAAACTGGGAAATCTATAAAGAATAGGAATTTATTTCTTATACTTTGGAGGCTGGAAAGTTGAGGGGCTGGCATCTGGTGAGGGTCTTCTTACTGGTGGGAGATAGGAGGCAAAAGAGGACAAATGCTGTGTCTTCATAGAGCACAGAAGAATGAACCCAATCTTACAAGTTCTTTTTGTTTTTGGAGAGATTTTCGCTATAGGGCGCGTGCGCTCACCAGACAGACAGAGAAAGCGAGAAATCACCCCCCCAGGGGGGATGGTCACACCGCAATCCCTTCTCCTCCATTCTCCTCTCGGGATCTTGGGCACGCACGCACACGCGCCCTGCATGAGTTTTAAGCCACCGGGTCTGGGACACAAACCGCGGTCGACTACGTGGGAGTCCAGTGACATAGCCATCACGCTAACTGCTGGTTCCCTTACAAGTTCTTTTTGAAAAACTTTTTTTTTTTTTTTTTGCCAGAGGACACATTGGCTCACCAGAGACACAGAAGAGGGAGAAAGCATCCCCTAAGAGGGCCTGGCCATGCTGCAATCCTTTCTCTTCCAACTCTATCCCATAAGAATTTTAGGTATACATGCACACGAGCCTGGTGTGTACTCAAGTCACTTGCGCTGAGTGAACTGCTTGTTGAGCCATGTGGGATATGGCTCTTCCATCTGGCAGGTCATGGACCAGCCCTGTAAGCCATGTTATTAAGGGCACTAATCCATTCGTGAACGTGTGATCCTCATGACCTAAACACCTCCCATTAGGCCCCACCAACCATAGTACTGGGCAGCCTGTTCTGGATCCTATCTCAACTGAGATCTATTCTCCATCATTAAAGTTTTGTATTTTTGAGAATGTCATATCAATAAAATCATGAGACTGATTTCTTTCACAAAGTATGCCTTCAAGATTCAACCAAGTTGTTAGAGATATAAAGGGTCTTCAAAAAGTTCATACAGAATATCTAGCATGATTAAACTATGCATGGATTTCATTTTTTTTTTGCACCAAAATAAACTCATACTTTAATTGCATTTTTCTACAAACTTTTTTGTAGTTGCCAGAGGGAATGTATGTTCATCAGAGAGAGAGACAGAGACAGGGAGAAAGTACCCTCACTGGGGCAGGGTCATTCTACAAGTTCTTTTCTATTTTTCCATCCTATTGAGATTTGGGTTGTACATGTATATGCTCTGTGTGTTTTTTAAGACATTTGGGGTTTGTGATTGGCCATGCAGATTTGGCTCCTTTAACCGCAGCTTCAACCCTCCATAAAATATTTGGAATCCTCTCATATCAATACTTTATTCCTTTCTAATACTGAGTAGTATTCCATTGCATGATGTACCACTGTTATCTATTCATACATTGACATTTGCCCATTCACACATTGACATCTGGCCTGTTTCCAGATTTTGACAATTATGGACAAAGCCATACTTTTATTTATTTATTTATTTATTTGTGGGAACATAGGTTTCATTTCTCTTTGATAAATATCTAGGAGTGAGATTCCTGACTCATGGTAATTTCATAAAAAAACCCTGCTAAACTTAACCAAAGTTGCTATGCAGTCATCAGCAGTGTATTAGAATTTCAGTTACTCTGTTTTCCTGGAAGCTTGTTGTCAAGGTTTGCTTGTTTGTTTTGCCATTCTGTAGGCATGTATGTTATCTCCTGATTGTAATTTGCATTTCCTAGAGGCTAATGATGTCTGTATACTAAATTTATTTATTTTTAATTTTTTGCTATAGGGCATGTATGCTCCCCTGAGAGAGACAGGGTTGGGGTTAAGGCGCTGGGGGGAGTGGGGGGGAGGGGATGACGAATCACACTCAGGAGGGATGGCCAAACTGCAGTCTCTTCTCCGGTCAGCTTTCGGGATTTGGGGCATGCATGCATGTGTATCTGGCATGATTTTCTAGCTGCTGGGTCTGATGAGACTTGAACTGTTCAGTCAGTCATGTGGGATCCAGTGCTTTAACCTCCTCATCGCCTGCTGGCCCAGTATTCTGGGTTGTTGGCAAAGTCATGACACATTTTTGCATAGAAAAATATATCATGACTTTCCTGATGACCTAATATTAAATGTTAGAAATACTACTTTTTTTTTTTTAGTTTTGTTGTAGTGCACATCCTCTCACTGGAGAGAGTGAGAGGGAGAGAGAGAGAAAGCTAGAGAGAGAGGGAAAGTGAGAAATCATCTCTCAGTGATGGTCATGCTGCAGTCCCATCTACTGCACTCTTCTCTTGGGATTTTGGGCGTGCATGCGTAAGTGCCCAGAGTGTTCGTCAGGCTCCTGGCTCTGAGACTTGAACTAGGCAGTTAGTTGGTCATGTGGGATCGAGCCAACTTAACCTCTATACCACCTGCTGGCCCAAGAAATGATGCATTTAATTTTACTTGTTGAAGGACTGGGTTTAATATTTTAGCATTCAGCTGTTAATGAAATGAGATATTGTTATTTTTTAATTTGCTACAGGGTGTGTGTGCTTGTGAGAGAGAGAAAGTGAAAAAACACTCTCCAGTTAGGATGACCACAATCCCTTCTCCATTTTCCTTCTGGGATTTTGGGCACAACAGGCACATGTATTTGACATGTTTTTCAGGCTGCAGTGTCGGGAACTCAAATTAATAAGTCAGCCATGAGGGATCCAGCTGCCTTAACCACCATGCCACCAGCTGGCCCGAAAGAAATACTTTTATAAACTAAACTAAGTTTGTTGTCTTTTCAGAATCAGTTTTAACACCAAGGTATTTCACAAACAGTAAGAGAAAGATTATGCAAATATTTTCAATTAATTGGTTATAAAATGTATGCAAATAAACTTATATTACGTTGAAATTTTTTGTAAGTTTTAATAAAAATTATTGAGAAAATTAAACACAGCATTTCAAGTTCCTCTTCATCTTTCAAAAGCTCTTTCTAAAAAATATGTATAACATTGTCATTCCACAAACTTTTATTGAGTGCATTCCTTGTGCTAGGTAGTATGTATGTTAAACCTAGGCACAGTAATAGTAACAAGTCAGATAACCTTGATCTCAAGGAGTTTATATTACTCATGATTTAAGGAAATGAATTATCTTCTTCAAATAATCTTTTTTTAGAACAGCTTTAGACTTAGAGAAATATTCTAAAGATAACAAAGAGAATTCTCAGATTCTGATTCCTACTCAAGTTTTCCTTGTTTTAATAGCTTACATACATGTGGTTTATTTGTTACACTTGATGAACTAGATTGATACATTGTTAACTATAGGTGATAATTTATTGGATTTTCTTTGTTTTTATCTAATGGCCTTTTACTTCTCTATAATAGTATACTATCAAAGATACTGTATTATGCTTTAATTATCTTGTCTCCTTAAGTTCCTCTTGGCTGTGACAGTTTTTGCAGATTTTGTTTTTAATGACCTTCATAGGGCACTAGTCAGGTATTTTTGTAGGATGCCCTTCTATAATATATTCATTTTTAAATTTAAAATACTTTACTCATGAAACAAATCTCATTGGTTCTAAAACTTATGTATACTTTTCTACAAGTAGGAGTGGTCACTGTTCTAAGGTGCAGTACAATAAGCCACAATTTAACTTCTGTATTTCAACAATTCTGATTTTCCGTAACTCCTCAACCATGCTGTATAGTAGGTCTCGAGGTATCAAGTAAGGAAAATAATTAGTTCTAAGACTACAAATAAAATTAGTTAAGCTGTCTTTTAAAAGTCATGACGTACTTTTCTGTTTTTCTGTGCAAAAATGTGTCATGACTTTTTCAATGACCCAATGTGTCATTCCATTTGTTCTAATTATTTACATAAGAAATTAACTACTAATTTTTTTTTTGTAAAATACACTCTTTCTGTATATCTTGCTTACATTTATTCCTCTTTAAGTGGCAAACATGGTTTTGATTATATTATGAAATGTAGTTACATTTTGATACCTTGGGTCTAAAATAATTACTTCAAGGTAAGGTCATGTCTTCTCACTTAGATGAAAGGTACTTTTCATATACAACAGACGAAATAACTAGACTGTGATTTAGCTTTTCTCTAATTCTAGCTAGGACATCTCCCTTGCCTTTATTGTCCTTCATGGGTCTTACTAACGTTCTCTCAAATGCTTGTGACTTACATGCCAGCCACAGAGGTCTTAAAATTGCAGAGTTTTTAAAGAAGAAAGACCTTAAATAGCCAGAGAAATTAAGTCACTTAGCTAACAAGAAGGACTGTAGATGGATACATCTTTTTTTAAAAAATTTTATTCATAGTCATTATTTTAGTTTATTTTTTGAAGTTGACCAGAGAGAGAGAGAGAGAGAGGGAAGGAAAGTGAGAAAACAAGCTGACAGGTCTGGGACTTGAACCACAGTCAGCCATGTGGGAGTCCAGCCACCTTAACCACCGCTCCACCTGCCAGTCCCAGATGGCTTCATCTTTTTGAAAAAAACATTTTTTTTTTTAATTTACAAAAGCTATATACATTTTTGGTATATAATGCGATGCTTTTATATATATATATATATATATATACACACACACACATACATATATATGCACACACACATTGTGGAATGATTTAATAAGCTAATAAATGTATTCATCCCCTCACATGTCCTTGATTTTTTTTTTTTTTTTGTGGTAAGTGCATTTAAAATCTACTCTCAAGTATTTTTCAGTTTTGCAATGCAGTAATATTAACTATCATCATAGCGTACATTAGATCGCCAGTTTTTATTTCTCCTATCCAAATGCAGTTTTGTACCCTTTAACCAATATCTTCCCATTTCTTACCTATCCCTAAACCTTATTTTTTTTTTACTAAAATTATTTTTAAGTTTTATTTTGTTTGTTATTATTATTTATTTTTTAATTTGACCAAAGATACAGAGAAAGAGAACGAGGGAAAGGGAAAGTGAGAAAGCAAGCCGTCAGGTCCAGAACTCAGATTGTGGTCAGCTATGTGGGAATACAACACCTTAACCACCACTCCACCTGCTGGCCCTCCCTAACCCTTATTAATCACCATTCTACTCCCTCTGTGAGTTTCACTTGCACATACAAGTGAGATCATGCAGTGTCTTGCCTTTTTGTGCCTGACTTATCTCACTTAGCATAATACCCTTCCAGGTTTTTCCGTGTTTTCACAAATGATAAAATTCTATTCTTTCTATATGGCTGAATAGTATTCCGTTATGTATTTACCACATCTTTATCCATTTATCCTTCATACTTTTGTTGATTTCATATCTTGACTATCATGAAAATATTGCAGTGGGTCCAGCTCTGTGGCATAGCAGTTCTGTGTTGTTGAAGAGAAGCAGCATCCTACATCCAACTACCGTTCAAGTCCCCAGCCTAAAACATACCAGGCACTTGAGTGAGTGCCCAAGGTCTGATGGACTAGGGGCTGGAGGGAGGGGACCGCTGTATGACCAGATCCTGTGGAGGGCGCCCCTCCCCCACTGTCATGTGTATGTACACACAATATCATGTATAAGGGAAAAAATGTTACAGTGAACGTGAGAGTGCAGATACCTCTTTGACACACTGGTTTTATTTCAAAAGGAAATAAATAAAGCCCAGAAGTGGAATCGGTGGATCCTATGGTGACTCTTCATAATGTTTTACATAATGGCTGTACTAATTTATTATCCCACCAACAGTGTACAAGGGTTCCTTTTTTTCAACATCCTTGCCCACACCTGTTATCTTTTGTCTTTTTTTTTTTTTTTTTTTTTTTGAGGGGTTTTCCTTTTGGGGGGGGTTTTCGCTGTAGGGCGCGTGCGCTCGCCAGACAGACAGAGACATAGAGATAGAAAGTGAGAAATCACCCCCCAGGGCGGATGGCCATGCCACAATCCCTTCTCCTCCATTCTCCTCTCGGGATCTTGGGCACACACGCACATGCGCCCGGCGTGAGTTCTAAGCCACCAGGTCTGGGACGCGAACCGCGGTCGACTACATGGGAACCCAGCGACATAGCCATTATGCTAACTGCTGGTTCCCGTCTTTTGTCTTTTTGATAAAAACCTGGATGAATACATCTTAAGGCAGTTTGGATAATTCACTCTGGAATCATAAGTCACTTTCTGAAGTACACTGACAAACTTTGAAAATTAGGTCTTATGAATACAAGGGGGGTGGTCTTCAAAATTCATAGAATATGTGTATTATGAAAACATGATGCATGGATTTCATTTTTTTTGCATCAAAACCAAATTCACACTTTATTTTCTATTTTTCTGTAAACTTTTTGAAGTCCCCTTGTGCAAATCAAATGTGTTGTAGGAAGTACTAATTATTCTAAATCTAACTAAATTTTCTGAGAACAAAACCATTGATATAAAACTCCATTTCTTCTCAGTACCGTGGGATACAAAGAGGATATGTTAAAACAAATATGACACACCTAATTATACTGAACAGACCTTTCAGTATACTGATTCAAACCAAGTATAAAATGAGTTTTTGTATATAACTGGGGAGTTTAATGTGGACCAAATATTAGTTAATTGAAAGAAATTGCTGTTCTTTTTTGTAAGTGTGATAATGGCATTGTGGTTATGCTACAAAAAAAAAAATTAAGTTTTACCCTCAAGTGAATAAAATGGCATGAGTTCTGGGATTTTTTTTTTTTTTTTTTTTGAAAACATATCAACCATGTCCAGCTTCACGGTGCAGCATCGAGGTACTACTACTCAAGAAAAGCCAGATTCCATGTAGTTGATGCTGTCGGAATCCCAGGCTCTGTTGGCCCCCAACATGTCAGGCATGTACGTAAGTACCCAGGATCTGGCAGGCTAGAGCACTGGAGGAGGGGTCACATGGAACCAAAACCCTCTCGCTCACTCACTCACTCTCACATGAATGTGTGCATACTTAAACATGAATAAAGGGGAAATAATTTAGGAAAACAATAAACATTTGTGGAGGGTGAGTAAAGGCAGGTGATAGTACATGTGGACTCAATATAATCTCTATTTTTGTATTTTTGAGTTAAAAAATTTTAAATCAAATGAATTAATTAACTAAAAAATAGCCCTTATATTTAAATTTAATATATTACAATTAATATGCTTTCTCAAGCTCAGATTGACCCATCTTTGACCCGTGGTAATTTCTTTAAGAGGTTTTTGAACCTTTGAACATAACCCTACTAGTTTTTGATAACTTCTTTGGAACTGGTATTAGAAATTCTATGTTTGCTTTGTAAAAATTCTGTTGATTCTTTGGAAAGAACCATTTGTCAAAAGAAAAAAAAAAAATCCCTGGTGATGGGGATAATTCTCTGAGAAGTCATCACAAAGTTCATAGAAAATGTATATTAGGAAAAAAAGTATGTGGATTTCAGATTTTTTTGCATCAAAATAAACTTGTAGTAAATAATTCTATTTTCCATGAATGTTTTTTTGAAGTACTTTCATTAATACTAGTTGGAGAGAGTCCCAGCTACAGCCACAAGTTAAAACTACCTTGATTTGGCTTGAGACAACATTATGGTAGTTTAATAAATATTATTTGAATGGATGTTAGGATGTGAATATCAAGGTGAGAGAAAGGAGAGCAGGGAAATAACAAATGATAAACAAAAATGAAAGATTATCTGCTGATGATAATATATTAAGTTGTCAGGAAAGTCATGACATATTTTTCTGTGTTTTTCTATACAAACATGTGTCATGACTTTCCTGACAACTCAATATATGGTAGTGTCTTTGACTTGACTAATGTGCATTGTATCCATGCTGTGAAAAATCATGTTGTACAATCTAAAGATGTACAGTGATTAAATAAAAATAAAGACAAAAGAAGAAACAAATTCTAATGTCTATATTTTAAAGAAAGGGATTAGAAGATGGCATAGTAGTTAAATCACTGGACTCCCACATGGCCAACTGTGGGTCCAGTCCTGGACCTGGTGGCTTGAAACTCACACACTTGGTGTGTGTGAGTGTACATCCCAAATCCAGAGAGGAGAATGGAGTAGAAGGGATTGTGTGGTTGTTCACCACTGGGGAGTGATTTCTTGCTTTCTGTCTCTCTGTTTCACTCTGTGAGTGCATGCATCCTATAGCAAAAATCTCTCTTTAAAAAAAAAAAAAAAAGATCTGAATATCTTCAGGTTAAGGCCCATGATTTGTGTTTTTTATTTCCTCCCACAGTGCCTGACTTTTAGGTGGTCAGTAAATGTAGTGAAACTTTGAAGATGTAGTGTGACTTTGAAGAAATAAGTTATTTTACCACACTTCTTTTATCATTAAATTGGGTTAATAATGAGCTCATATGATTGTTGTTACAGGGTTAAGTGAAGTAATTTAAATCAGTCAGCATAGTGGCTGGTACATTGTATATGCCTAATAGAATGTAGCTATAATTATTATTATTGTTATTGTATGATTTATATGTTTTCTTCAGCTAATAGTCTGGTTATAATTTATTTAATATCAGTATAAAGCCAAATGCATGGAGTATATAAACCAATCAATGAATGAAAGCCACTTAACAACAGTGTGGACAACAAACATTAACTAACTTGGCAGTGTAAATTTCATGTTGCAAATGAATGTAGAAATAATAGTTGCGTGTGTTGATAACTTAAACCGTAACATTTGCCAAATTGGCTGTAAAACATTCTCTTTATGGTTTTATGTTCTCTAAATGGACATAGATAAAAAGAAGGTAAATAGGTGTTTTTTTTTTTTTTTATCACTCCAGATTAACATGTGATACAGTTAGTCTTTACTTACAGACACCTTAGAGCTGAAAACTTTGTAGAATAGAAGTTGCCAATAGGGAAGCTCTACCGCTTTACTCACAGTATTTGGGAGTAGTACCTATGTGGAAGAATTCCATCTCTCATGTCCTTGTACATCTTCACCAGC
>NW_006159535.1:2772416-2784755 GCF_000334495.1 Tupaia belangeri chinensis
GCAGGAATCGATTTATCTTCTTTTTGAACCTAGATTCTGCTGCCAGTTCTTGGCCTTTCTGCAAGGATACCAAGCTGCCATGGGTGTTAGGGCTCTCTCTGCTCTCACTGATAGTCAAAGAGGCAAATGAATTTCTGGAACCCCAGTTTGGAACTCAGAATGTGACTATATACATATGTAAACACACAGTTGTATATTTCTCTACATTTATAAATATAATGTAGATATGATTGAGAAAGTTACTATTAAGGACTAAAAGTGGGCTGGCCTAGGGATAGAATTATATAAAAACAAACAGAGCATTGTTTTTATGTAAAGGGAAAACTCTTACGTTCTGGATAGCTTTTGGATTTGTATGTTCATTCATGGTGGCCTGCCTCTTTTTTTTTTTCCTTTTTTTTTTTTAGTTTTTACTGTAAGGCACATGTTTTCACCAGAGAGAGATGAGAGACAGGGAGAGAGAAAGTGAGATATCACACACCCCCAAATGGGAGGATGGCCATGCCACAATCCCTTCTCCAGTCTCTTCTTGTGATTTTGGCACACATGCCCATGTGCATGGCATGATTTTCAAGCTGCCAGGTCCAGGACTAGAACTGCACAGTTGACCATGTATGATCTAGCACCTTAACTTCACTGTCACCTGCTAGCCCAGCCTGCGTAGTCTTACCTATGAGGATTGTTAGGGTACTCTTGTTGCAGCCACGAAAGGACTCACAAACTCAGAGAGAAAGTGGGTAGAAAAACTTTCCAACAGAGGAAAAGGAACAGATGGGAGACTTGTACTGGCCTTGGAGGGTGAGGGCCAGGAGCTTTTATTGGGTTTTACAGGCAGGGCTTTATGGTTAATTAGAGTGATCCTGAGATAGGAGGCCTGTTGATCTTTCACTATCACTGGGCTACTTGTTGCTATCGCTAGTCAATATCTGCCCACTTTGACCAGCCATATATTTGGTTGGTTGTAGATTGTAGCATCAGCAAGGGATAGGTCTTAGCCTTCATATCTGAAGGCAGAAACTTAAAAAAGCAAAAGTCAGCCATTTGGGATGAGGTCAAGGAGGGGCCAGCTAACTCAGGAAGAAAAGGGGGGCAAAGAGAAATGGCTGAAGTACCTGGGAATCTTGGATGGGCCTTCCCAATTAAAATACCTAGGGTGCGGGATCCAGTAGGTGGCGTGGTGGTTGATGTGCTGGACTTCCACATGGCTGCCCACAGTTTGAGTCCTGGACCTGGCAGCTTGCTCTTTCTCTCTCCCTCCCTTCTTCCCTCCTTTTCTCTGGTGACTGCAAGCCAGGCATGAAATGTTTGGTACTCTTACTAGCTTGTAATCAACAGGGATTTTTATATATGAACCTGGAGTTAAACCACGTACCGCAGGTAATTTACACTTTTGTGTAATTGAGACAGAATGATAGGCTTAGTCTGTGCCACTATAGCAAAATATCGTAGACTAGATAATTTATAAAGGACAAAAGTTTATTTCTTGCGGTTTTGGAAGCTAGGGAGTCTAAGAGCAAGACACCAGCATTGAGTGTCTGATGAGGGCCTTCTTGCTGGTCCTCATATAGTTAAAGCAATGAAAGAGTAAAGACAAGGGCACAAGGTGTAAGAACAGAAGAGAATGAACCCACTCCTTCAGTCTCTTTTGTAAGGACTAATCACATATCCATGATGGCTCTGCTCTCATGTCATAATCACCTCTTAATAGCCTTACATCTTAATATTACCACATTGGCCATTGAGTTTTTTTTTAAGAATTATTTTTATTTTAACTTACTTATTTTCGTCCTTCCTTCCTTCCTTCCTTCCTTCCTTCCTTCCTTCCTTCCTTCCTGTCTTTCTTTCTTTCTTTTTTTCTTTCTTTCTTTCTTTCTTTTTTCTTTCCTTCCTTCCTTCCTTCCTTCCTTCCTTCTTTTTTCTTTCTTTCTTTCTTTCTTTCTTTCTTTCTTTCTTTCTTTCTTTCTTTCTTTTTCATTCTTTCTTTAAATTTGACTGGAGAGGGACAGAGTAAGAGAGAGAGAGAAAGTGAGAAAGCAAGCCACCAGGTCTGGGACTCAAACTGTGGTCGGCCATGTGGGAGTCCAGCACCCTTAACCACCATGCCACCTGTGAGCTCTATGATCATTAAGTTTTAACACATGAATTTTGGTGGTCATGTTTAGACCATAGCAGATACTATTACTGGTATTTTATTAGTGAATGATTGACAACTGGACTTCCCCCCCCACCCCCCCACCCCCGCCCTGTAGTGTGTGTGTATTCTCCTCAGAAAGACAGAGGGAGAGTGAGAAATCACCCTTCAGTGGGGATGGCTATGCTGCAGTCCCTTCTCCATTTTCCTCTCAGGATTTTGGGCACACACTCAAACATACCTGGTATGCTTTTCAAGTCACTGGGTCCCAGACTTGAACCTCAGAGTTGGCCATAGCCAATCCATTTGCTGACCTCAAAGACTAAAGTTTAATTGTTATAATCTGGTAGTGTTGGGGATGTCTCGAATCTGTCGGCAATGTCCAGGTCCTCTGTGTATTGAACAAAGAATTGAATGATACACGCTAACAGCAAAAACAAAGATCAGTTTATTAAGCAAAAGTGAAAGTATACTTCCAGGGATAGGAGCAGGCCAAGCATGAGAGAGTGGCTGAAGGCCCTGGGAGTTACAGTCTCTGGGGCTTAAAACTCAACTGTGGATGTGTTGCTTGATCATTGGCTGGGCCCACTGATTGCTCTCACCCCATTGGTTCAAATGTGACTTAATCAGCTATAAATCCCCCACTAGAAACCTCCTGCCTACATCTGGTGGAAATATCTATCCTGATTGGTTTTTCCATTTAGTCATGTAGGCAGATGCTCCAGCCCCCTTACCTGTTCCCATTTTCTTAGTTTCTTCCTGCCACAGTAGAGTGGAAAAATCTCTGGATTTGGAGTCAGAACTGAGATCAGATTCTAGCCCCTTCATTTATTTTTTCTTTTAAGTTTCTTTACTAATTTAATTTTTTCTTTAATCATAATAGTATGTGTGTGCATTTATGACAGAGAAATGTGAGCACACGGAGAGGGTCTGGCCATGCTATGATCACCTTCTTCTAGTCCTCTAGCTTGTCAGCTGCTGAGCACTTAAATGCGTGCCCAGAGTGCTTCAGGCCAACTGGGCCAGAGGCTCAAACTATGGTCACTGTGTGGGATGTAGCTCCTCTTGGGTGGTTTTAACCCTGTGCCATGGAGCTGGCCCAAAGTTTCTTTCTTTCTTCCATGAATGAGAGAGACAGAGACAGAGACAGAGGTGGGGGGGAGAGAGAGAGACAGAGAGATAGAGGGAGAGAGAAAGTGAAAGAGAAACAGAAATATGCATCCCAACTGGGTTTTCATGCCATGATCTACACCCAGCTTCAGCCAGCCCCACATCACAGGTGTGTGTATGCCCAGCATGTCCAGGCAGGTTTCCAGATGTGAATCTGTAACTTCCCACGGGGGTTAGCCTCAGAGGCTTTGATTACCGCTGTGCTATCATCTGGCCCCTATTCGCTCACCATTTCATTTACTAACTGCTTTTGTTCCCTCAAGCTGTAAAGTGGAGATGATAATTATAGGATTGTGATGAGGTTTTAAATGATTTAGTAGTCACGTATGTAAAATGCTTTGTCAAGGCATTTGGCACACTACTCAGTAGCCTACATTAGATTTTCAGTTCTTTGCAGTTGATTCTGTAGTCGCTTGACATGCATAAAAGTGGTCATTTTAGTGAGCAGTAGTGGTGAATTATGTTTTACAAAGCTCAGGAAATAGTAAGTAGGTGTGATAATACATGTTGATATGTCTTTGGCTAGGTTAGATAAAAGATAGTGTACTTTGATTTTTTACTTTCTATATAAAGTGCTCATAAAAATTTAAATACTTATCTATTATGGAACACTCAAGTAATAAGTAAAAACAAATGAGTAAAATAATGTACTGTTTATCCCTCAAATTGTTATTGTAGTGTTTGCCTTCATAGGAGTTTTATGGAAACATTATCTGTATTTTCATTTCTGTTATGAAATAGTAAACTTTAAAAAAAATAGTTCACAAGATCTCTTTTTATTTAAATATTTGTTAAAGTTGTCAGAGAATGCATGTGCTCACCGGAGAGAAACAGAAAGGGAGGAAGAAAGCATCCCTTCTCCCAGTGAGGGCATAGTCGTGCTGCCATCCTTTCTCCTCCATTTCTCTGTTCTGTTGGGATTTGGGGCACACGTGCACAATATACACAACTGGTATGTTTTTTCAAGTGCTGCAAGTGCTGGGCTTTGAATTGTGATTGGCCATGTGGGATGCAGCTTCCTTAACCAGTAGATTGTGGATTGTGGAGGCTGGCCCTGAAAAGTAAACTTTCAAAAATGCGTATGTACTTCTGAACTTCAAACATAGTTTATCAACGGCAAATACTGATTTATAAAGTATAATAAAACATAGAGCAGTCTTCATCCACCACTGAAATTAAGCAAGTAAAACGTTTTAAAGTACAGTATCTTGTTTAACTTACTTTTTTTTTTTTATTTTTTGCTACAGAGTGTCTTCACTTAACAGAGAGAGAAAGAGAGAGAAGAGAAAGTACCCCCAATGGGGAATGGTCATGCCACCATCTCTTATCTCTTTTCAACTCCATCTCTCCCTTCTTTTGGGATCTTGGGAATATGTGCACCTGTTTCAGGCTGGTTTCTCAAGTTGTTGGGTCCTGGACTCAAACCGTACAGTTAGCCATGTAAGATTGGGTTGCCTTAATCACCAGACCATGGAGCCAGCCATCTTACTTAAAAAAAAAAACAAAAACAATATATATATTTTTATTATTCATGATGGAATGTGTGTGTGTGGGTCTGTTTGAGAGAGAGAGATGAGAGATGAGCGGCCTCTATAGTGTCTGGTCACATCATGATCCTTTTCCCCTAGTCCTTTAGAACACTGGATCATGAGCACTCCTGCGCTTATCTGACATGTTTCTGTCTCATGAGGCCAGGAGCTTAATTGCAGTCAACATGTGACTTCAGGGCTCCTCTGACTACACCACAGAGACTGAGCCTATTGATTATTTTTTAAAATAATTGTTTATTTAATTTTATTATTATTATTTTAATTTGTTATAGGACATGTGTGCTTACCAGAGAGAAAGGAAGAGAGAGGGCAAGTGAGCAAGTAAGCCACCAGGTCCAGCACTTGACCCGTGGTCAGCCATGTGGGAGTCCAGCACTTTAACCACCATGCCACCCTCTGGCCCCAAGCCTATTGATCTTTTAAAAAAATATTCTGAGGTCACCCATTTAAGAACCAGATGTTATTTAAAGTGCTGAAGAATGTAGTGAACAAGAAACATGAATCTCTGCTAGGGCCTGCCAGTGACCTGGTGGATAGGGAGCTGGATCCCGCATGGCTGACTGTGCATTTGAGTCCCAGACCCGTTGGCTTGGGAAATGTGTTGGGCATGTGTGTGCATGTGTGCATGCCCAAAATCCCAAGAGGAAGAAAGGACGGAGAGAAGGGATTGTGGCGTAACCATGCTCCAGCGGTGATGTTTTCTCAGTGCCTCCGCATCCCCACCCTGCCTTTCTCTGTGAGCACATATGCAAAAAAACAACCAAACAAAAAAAGACCTTGCTTTTCTGTTATGCTTTGAAAAAGTGAGGCTATGGACTGGCTCCATGGTACAGCAGTGATGTACTGCTCAAGAGAAATCAGATCCTGCATGGTGACCACAGTTTATCCTCCGGAGTAGGTGGAACTCTAGGCACCTGCTATTGTACCTGGCTTTTTAGGATGGGTTGGAAATCGAACCCAGGCCTCCTATATGGTCTTGGCCAGAGGACATGTGTGCTCCCTAGAGATAGTCAGACACACAGAGAGAAAAAGCCTGCCACTTTCCCACTCTCTTTCTCTCTGGTCACATTACAGTCCCTTCTACATCGCTTCTCCATTTCTCCATCCTGTTGGGACTTGAGGCACACACACACACACACACATGCGCCCTGTGTATTGCAAGCTGTCAGGGCAGGGATTGGAGTAGTGGTTGGGCATGTGGGATCTGGCTCCCTTAACCACTGGACTAATAGAGCCAGCCTACAGCCTAAAAAAAAAAAAAAAAAAAAAACTTAAAAAATTTTTTTTTGCTCTATCAATTAAATGCTTAAATGAAACTGACTCTCCACCCCATTCTTCCAATCTCCCTGTGATGCATCAGCGAAGCATCTGACAGTTACTAATGTTTTGGTGCCTGTGCCTTGATTCATTCTAAGGCACCAACAGTTTTATCCACCTTTATTTTTGCAGTGTCCATGCAAATGCTCACTTTTTGAGAAAGGCAAATGATATCTTATTTATGAACATAGTTTTGACTTGGTAGATTCCAATAAAAAGATCTGAATGGATTTGTGAGCCTTACTTTCTGCCTTATAGGAAAGTTTAAGGATAATATCTTTTTTTTTTGATTAGAGGATAATTATTTGTTGATACTTATTTAACCTTAATTTTCCTATTCAACGTTTTTCCCCCTTTATTCATGATAAAGTGAATGTGGGTGCACATTAGAATGAGAGAAAGAAAGAGAGGGAGGAAGAGCGAGGGGAACACCCTCCTTAGGGTTTGGTTTCAACCTGGTCAATTCCCTTCTTTCAACCCACTTGCCCTTAGGATCATGGGTAATTGTGTATGACCAGCATATTTCAAGCTAACAGAGCTCTGGATTTTTTTTTCTTAGAATTATTTATATTATTTTATTTATTCATTAATTTCTTTTTAATTTAACAGAGAGAGATACTTAGAGAGAGAGAGGGGAAGTGAGAAAGCCATCCACCAAGTCCAAGACTCGAACCATGGTCAGCCATGTGGGAGTGTCCAGCACCTTAACCTCTACACCACCTGCTGGTCATCGTGTTGTATCAGATCTTTTTGAGCAACGCATTACCGCTGTGCCATGAAGCTGGCCCCTGTTCAACTTTTCATTTTGAGCTAAATTACTTAGCTTGAAGCTACTGTGCATTTCTGTGGAATCCAGTTAATAGAAGTAGGTTCTAATTCTAGTGAACCAATTTCAAATATTGATTATTTAACAGTCCCAATGGCTTCTAATGGAGAAAGAAAATAATTTTGCCTTGGATCTGACAGATTCTCTGGGTCAAGGTTTAGAAAAAATAAGGATAATTACGTTAGGACAAGTTTGTATCGGTGAAAGAAGAAGGTACAGGAGCTTCAAAATGGCGAATATCCTTTTATCTTTTAATTGTATTCCCAGAGCTCTTAAATGTTGAGAAATTGATGTTGGAGTTTTGGGACTCTGGAGGGAGAGAGGTTAAAGGGTTCCAAACCCTTGTCCAAAACTAGAGTGACTCCACTTATTTTTTCTACATTGGGCTTCTGTTTAAAAATTTAGTAGAAATAAAGATTCTGTTGTTTAGAGATAAGTTTTAAAGATAAACATTCAGTGTTTAAAATTATTTTAGTGTTTAATAACTTCAAATTTACCTTTGGACTTACTTCTGAATAGCTGGTTTGTTTTCTCTTGCAGATTATCAGTGTGCTTGTTATTTACATATGGGTTCATCCATTTGACACATATTTACCGAATATACCCTATACCAGTAGGCTCTGGCTGGGTCTGTGAACAAGATAAAAGACATTGACAGACATGATATTAGTTTCTACTTTTCTATACCTATACCACACAGGTTTGAACCTTACATTCTAGCCGAATCGCTATCCTTCAGCTGTCCCCAGGTCAGGTTCCCTACATCTCTGTTCCAATCCCCAAATTATTACTGTAGGTACTCTTTTTAAGTTTTATATTAAAAAATAATTTCAAAATTTGGGACCAGCAGTTGGTGTAATGGCTATGTCGCTGGATTCTCATGTGGTCAACCGCAGTTTGAGTCCTGGACCTGGTAGCTTAACACTCACGCTGGGCGCGTGTGCGTGCGTGCCCAAGATCCCAAGAGGAGAATGGAGGAGAAGGGATTGTGATGGGGCCATCCCCCCTGGGGGGTGATTTCTCGCTTTCTGTCTCTCTGTCTCTCTGTCTCTCTGTCTGTCTGGCAAGCGCATGCACCCTATGGCAGAAACCTCTCCAAAAACAAAACGAAACAAAACAAAACAAAACAAAAATCCAAACTTCAAAAACAGTATAGTAGCACAAAGAATTCTTTTATATCATTCATCTAGTTGCCAAAATATTAATGTTTTACCACATTATCTTTCTTTATATTTGGCTCTATTATGTGTATGTATATTGTTTTTCTGAACTATTTGAAAGTTACCTGATCCTCTAGAACTTCAGTGCTGTTTTGTATAATGTAGAAAAGTCTTACCAAAGGACATTATTTAATGTTATCTATATACTTATTCAATCTTACTTACTTGACTTGTAGACCTTATTTGTAGATCTTATTCTCACCAGTTGGTCAAATAATATAGCAATGGGAAATTTTTTTTTTTTTCGAATTCAGAATCAAATTGTCCTAAGTTGTTTTAGTTCTTACTCTTGTTTCTAAAGTTTGGAGAAGTTCTGCTGGTTTTTTTTTTTATTTTTTTAATTTTTTTTATTACACTAACTTTTTTTGGGACATAGGCCAGTTATTTCGTAGTTTGTCCTTCAATTTGGGTCTGTCTAATGGTTCCTCTTAGTAGAGTCAAGCTATGCATTTTTGGCAGGGATACCACAGCAGTGATGTGTTAGTCTCAGAGTGTCATATCAGGAAAATGTGACGTTGATCTGTCTCTTTACTCATCACGTTAACTTTGATCACTTAGCAGTTTTCTTCGGTAGAAAGGTACTGATTTTTCTGTGTAATTAATAGATATATTAAAGAAATACTTAAGATTATGTAAATATCTGGTTTCTCATCAGACCTTTCTTTTTTCTGTTTTGTTTTTAGTTTTGCTATACAGTGTATGTGCTCACCTGAGAGAGACAGAGAGAAAGGGAAAGTGAGAAATCATCCCCTCAGGGAGATAGGCATGCTATAATCACTTCTCTTTTATTCTCTTTGTGGGATTTTGGGAACCTATGCATACTCACCCAGTGTGATTTTTTTTTTTTTAAGCCACCAGGCCTGGGACTTTAACCACTTAGCAGCTGTGGGGGATTTAGCTACCCCAACCTCCATGCCACCTGCTGGCCTTGCGTTAGACTTTTATTCACTATTTTTTCTTCCCTTTGAGGAGTGTTGATTCAAACAGTTATTAATATGTTTGTCAAATGGCGAATTTCTCATTTAATTAGTTGACATTTTTTTTTTAATTGCCAGAGGGCATGTGTGCTTGACAAATAGAGATGGAAAAACAGAGAGAGGGAAAAAGTCATTCCTAGTGGGGTATGGTTATGCCACAATCCCTTCTCTTCCATTTCTTCAACCTGACAGGATTTGGGGCATGCATGTACCCAGCATATTTTTTAAGCCATTAGGACCGGGATTCAAACTGCAGTTGTCTATTTGGAATCCAGCTACTTTAACTGGTCTATGAGGCCAGCCCCTAATTCGTTGACATTCTGAACATGCTATAGGGTGCATGTGCTTGCTGGAGAGACAAAGACATAAAGCGAGAAATCTCCCCCTGGGTGGGGGGAGGGCCAAGCTTCAATCCCTTCTCCTCCATTCTCCTCTTGGGACCTTAGGTATGCATGCACACTCACCCAGCATAAGTTTCAAGCTGCTGGGTCCAGTACTCGAACCGTGATCTACTATGTGGGAGTCTGGTGACATAACCATTTTGCCATCTGCTGGTCTCTATAATATCCTAAATACATTTAATTGTTGTATATCTTTATGGAATAAAGTATTGGTTTCCAAGTATACATGTGGTGTGTAATAAGCAAATCAAAGATACATCATATTTAACAAAAAATTATATTTTTGTGTCTATTACATGCTTTTTCTCTGAGCCCCTCCTAGTCACCTCCTATTATTTGTCCCTATTCCATGCAGTCTCTAGTATCTACCTTTTTCTTCCCTACTATTTTATCTTTGAATGTTTCAATTTCTGCCATAGAGTGCAAGCATCTGGTATATATCGAGCAGGGATATACATACAGTGTGTTTCATATTACAGGACAAAAGTTTAAATATTTTCTAAGGTGTAACTATATTAACCCAGCTGAATCTTGTCTCCTCTCCAAATATGAGAGTACTTCAGAAAGTATGTGGACAAATGGAATTAAAGTATGAGTTCATTTTGGTGCAAAGGATTTTGAATTCTATACATAGTTTCTTCATATATATTTTTTTCCATAAGCCTATGGAAAAATGTATCTGAAATACAAAGAGTATTTAGAAAGTTTATGGAAAATGCATATTATAAAAACTTATGCATGGATTTCAGAACTTTTTTTTAGACAGAGATTTTTGCTATAGGTCGTGTGTGCTTACTTGAAGAGAGAGAGAGAGAGAAAGAAAGAGAGAGGGAGAGGGGAAGTGAGAAATCACCCCCCCTGGGGGGTGGTGGGATGACCATGCTGCAATCCCTTCTCCATTCTCTTCTTGGGATTTTAGTCACACACGCACATGTGCCCAGTATGAGTTCAAGCTACTGGGTCCAGGACTCAAACCACGGTCGGCTACATGGGAGTCCAGTGACATAACCATCACATTATCTGGTCTCTTAAAACTTTTTTGCACTAAAATAAATTCACACTTTAATTCCACTTTCTATAAATATTTTGTTATTTATTTATTTATTTTAGATTTTTGCCATCGAGTGCTTGTGTTCACAGGAAAGAGACAGAGAGGGAAGGTGAGGAATCACCCTTCACCCCAGAGCTGGGAGTGGTATGGCACAGCCCCTTCTCCTCCACTCTCTCCTTTTGGGATTTTGGGCACTCATACACATGTGCCCAGCTTGTTTCTCAAGCCACCAAGTCCAGGACTTGTACGCAGAGTTGATCATGTTGCATCTAGCACCTTGCTGCTACCACCTGCTACCCTCCACAAACTCTTTGAAGTCCCCTTATATGTATACATTGTGCAATAGCTAAATCAAACTATTTAATGTATGTATTACTTCTTATATAAACTTTTTTTGTGCGCTGAGAATACTTCAAATCTAGTGTTTTAGCAATTTTGAAGTATATAATGTGGTGTTAACTATAGTCACCATGATTTATTGTAGAATAGATTACTTGAACTTACTCCTCCTGTTTAACTTAGGTTTTATGTCTTTTGATCATCATCTTCCAATCCCCTCACCCTCCAGCCTCTGGAACTCAGTTTTCCTGTTTTATTTTTAAAAGTTTGACATTTTTAGATTTCACATGTAAGTGAGATCATACATTATTTCTTTCTTATGTTTGCTTACTTATTTTAGTTAGCGTAATGTCTTCCAGGTTCATTTATGTTCTTGTTAGGCTGAATAGTATTTCATTATGTATATATACCACATTTAAAAAATCCATCCATCCATTGATGGACATTTAAGTTGATTCCATGGTTATCGTGAACAGTGCTGTGGTATCTCTTCAAACGTATGTTAACCATCTTTTTCCACTCGCCTGCCCCTCCAGCCTCTGGAACTCAGTTTTCCTGTTTTATTTTTAAAAGTTTGACATTTTTAGATTTCACATGTAAGTGAGATCATACATTATTTCTTTCTTATGTTTGCTTACTTATTTTAGTTAGCGTAATGTCTTCCAGGTTCATTTATGTTCTTGTTAGGCTGAATAGTATTTCATTATGTATATATACCACATTTAAAAAATCCATCCATCCATTGATGGACATTTAAGTTGATTCCATGGTTATCGTGAACAGTGCTGTGGTATCTCTTCAAACGTATGGATTGGTCTTTTGGATGTATATCCAGAGGTGGAATTGCTGGAGCATTTGGCAGTTTTGTTTATACTTTCTGGCATGTGATCCTGTTAGGGGTGCTTGTCTTCCTCTTTGCCTGTCTCTGTTTGTCACTGTCTTTTTTTTTTTTTTTTTTTCTAAAAAGATTTATTTTAATTTTATTCATTCATTTATTTTATTTTATTTTATTTATTTGTTTTTTTTGCCATTTTTATACTTTATTATAAATTTTTTTTTTCTCATCACAACACACATATGAATTTTCCATCCAAAATACACTGTGCATTGGCTCAATCGAGCACATCAACATATATGTTCTCAGCAAATGATTTCCCAATTTTTGTGTCCTGCATACCTTGCCTTTTGTTTTGCCATCCTAGATTCCCCATCCCCACCCTCTGCCATGTCCCATCTTCCTCCTCCATTGTCCCTAACATTCATGATTGCCCTCAATGCCTTCCGCCCCCCCCCATTCAATTGTTCTACCAATGAACTCAATTAGTCTAAGTATATCCACTAGCTAGCACAGCTGACA
>NW_006159535.1:2786771-2792536 GCF_000334495.1 Tupaia belangeri chinensis
GGCTTCCGCTGCCGCCGCGCGGCGGCCCCCTATTTGTCACTGTCTTGAAAGAAAGAAACACTTTAAAAATAATCATATATCCATTTGAATTTAACATTAGAATCTTTTGTCTTAAATTTTTTCATTTTATATTTCATATTATTTTTACCATGTTAAAATTCTTATTCTTACCGTATTAAAATTCTTAGTCCCTAATAACACATTTATGTATTGCTTTTATTCTGTGATCTACAGGAAAGTTGTTTGCAAATCACAATGTCAGCATTACTATCATAAAACTGGGTGAATTTCCAGATTTCTTTAGCATTGTTTTTTTCCTTACTGATACATCCTACAACTCAGTAAAAATTTAAGTTCATTTTTTAATATTTACTTTTATTTCTGAATATGTGAAACATTCATATAGTAGGGAAAAAGCAGAACTGTTCAGTAAGATATGCTTAGCTGAGTTGTTTCCGTCCCTATTGCCTTCTCCCTTGTACCTTTCCCTCCCATACATTTTTTCCTTGAATTTGCCAGTGTGTGTACACTTGCCAGGAAGAGACAGAGAGAGAAGCAGAGGGAGAAAGCACCCTCCCCACCCCCCCAGTGGGGCATGGTCATGCTGCAGTCTCTTTTCCATTTCTATGCCCTATTGGAATTTTGGGAAGACACATATACCCAGTATGTTTTTAAACTGCTGGGGGTCAGGGTTTGAACTTTGCTATTGACCACATGGAATTCAGCTTCCCTAATAACCAGGCCAGGGGGTTGGCTCTCCCTCTCATACCTTTTGTAAGTCATTTATTAGTTTTTAGTATTTTTTTTCTAGTGTTCCCTTACAAAAAGTATTTGTTTTAAAGCTGACAAGTATATACTTATCCCATTTGTACCTGGCTTTTATTTATGTAATAGTACATCTTGGAGAGTGCTCCATATCAGTGCATTGAAGTCTTCCTTGTTCTTTTATATAGCTGTATACAATCCATTATATTTATGTAAAATACTTTATTCAATCAGACCCTGTTAGAGTGTTCCTGATCTCTTCTATTCCAAATTATGTCTAAATAAACAACATGTTGTGTTTGTGAAAGTGCGTCTTCAGGTCAGCCTCAGGGTCAGGGGCTTGGGGCTTGTAGGGGCAGAGTCAAAATTGTTGTTCGACAGAAATGTAATGGGAAGCACATGTGACTAGTAGAAAAATTAAAAAGGAAAGTTTAATGATCTCTATATTACATCCAAACATTATCACATATATTCAAAATAGCATTTCAACATTTAATGTGACTATTATCATTAGTATGTAAACAATATACTGGGTTGTCAGAAAAGTCATGATGCATTTTTGCATAGAAAAACAGAAAAATTTGTCTTGAATTTTCCAGTGACCTAATAAAAATTATTGAGATATTTAAATTTTTTTGGTACCATATTTTCAAAATCTAGTATGTATTTTATACTTAAAGCAGACCTGAGTTTTGACTGACTGAAATTCAAGTCTGCAACATTGCATGGTTGCCATGCATTTTCTCATAATTTGTTTTTTGCCTTTATTTGCAGGGTTTTTTGTTGTTATTGTTGTTTGTTTTTTGGCCATGCATGCTTGAAAAAATGTTGGATTTATCAATTAAAATGATGTCTTTGAGGGGCCAGCAGTTTACATGGTGATTAAGATGCTGAACTCCACATGGCCGACTGTGGTTCAAGTCCTGGGCCTGGTGGCTTGAAAAGCATGCTGGCCTCATGCATGTGTGCTCAAAACCCCAGGAGGAGAATCTGGGAGAAGGGATTGTGGCATGGCCATCCCCCCAGGAGATGATGTCTTACTTTCCCTCTCATGGTTTCTCTCTGTTGCTCACTGGTGAATGCACATGCCCTATGGCAAAAACCTAAAAGAAGAGATAGCTTTGACTTTTTCTTTTAACTTACTAGAGGGCACAAGCCCGAAAAAGAGAGGGGGAGAGAGAGAGAGAGAGAGAGAGAGAGAGAGAGAGAGAGACAGAGGGAGAAAACACTCACAACAGGGCATTCCTCCATTTCTCCATTCTGTCAGGATTTTAGGCATTTATTCTTATACACCTGGTGTGTTTTTCAAGTCCATCTCGGTAACAAACCACAGGAGGCCATAAGGGCTCTTGCTCTAATGCACAGTACTTAACCTCTTAACTATGAGGCCAATCTTATATCATTTACTTTTCTGCACATTGATTTTTTTTTTGTCATTGTTCAGAATTTTTCTCATTCCCATTTACAGCTGAATTTATTCATGTTTTTGTCTATGATTTTCAGCTGAATTTATTCATGTTTTTGTCTTGATTTTCATTTTATCCTTTATATTTTGCTCTCAGATTCGTTTGGAATTTTGTATGTGTGTATTTTGTGATTTTGTTTTTTGTTTTCCATTTCATTCAAGAGTGCTTAATGGGGAATTTTATTTTTCCAGGGGAAAGAACATTTTGCTTTTGCAGTTTTTCATATCTAATTTTATCACATTGTGATCAGAGAATATAGTTTGTATTATTTTTCCTCTATTGAATTTTTTGAAATTCATGGCTTATATATGGTCAATTTTTGTGAATAGTTGAAGTCCTCTTGACATGAGTTTTTTTCTCTATCAGAGTACAACGTTTAATTTAACAAATTCAATATAAAATTATCATATTGATTACATTGCTTAGGTCTTTCCTTGTTTTATCCACTATTATTCTGTTTCTATTAATTTTTACATGCATAAACTATAGATTTTTGCTTTATAAGAAAGCATGTGACTAGCAGTCAGTGAGTAGACAACATTATAAAGGATTTATATTCCTTATTGTTGATTTGGTCTTTAGCATAAAGAAGTGTCCTCCTTTGTCTTGTTAGGTACTTTTTTTTTTTCTGTTTTGTTTGTTGCTAGAGGATGTGTACATTCTCTGGAGAGAGAGAGAGATACAGAGATAAGGAAAATGAGAAATCACCTCCCAAAGGAGATGGCCACACCTCAATCCTCTCTCCTCCATTCTCCTCTTGGGATTTTGGGCACACACACACCCAGTGTGATTCTCAAGCTGACCAAGACTGGAATCATGGTCAGCCATTTGGGAGTCTAGCATCTTAACCACCGTGCCATGTGCTAGCCCCTTGTTAGGTGCTTTTTGATCTAAATTTTACCTTAGCAATGATTAAGATCATAATCCAATGCTTTCTTTTTTATTGTATTTGTCTGGTATACCTTTGCTCTTTTTCTCCTTTTAACATTTATAATTATTTTGCTTTATGTGTGTGTGTGTCCTTGTTTATGTTATACAGTTGGGTTTTGCCTTATGAACCAGTCTGAAAATCTGTTTCCTTTTAACAGATGAGTTAAGCTCCTTATACTTAATGTTGACACCATTATGCTTGATTTTAGCTTTTTAAAGCAAATTAAAACCAGTCTTAAAATTTGTTTTATTATTGGGAACCAGCAGTTAGTGTAATGGCTATGTCGCTGGACTCCCACGTAGTCGACCGCGGTTGGCGTCCTGGACCCGGTGGCTTAAACCCATGCCCGGTGCGTGTGCGTGCGTGCCCAAGATCCCGAGAGGAGAATGGAGGAGAAGGGATTGTGGCATATTGATTACATTGCTTAGGTCTTTCCTTGTTTTATCCACTATTATTCTGTTTCTATTAATTTTTACATGCATAAACTATAGATTTTTGCTTTATAAGAAAGCATGTGACTAGCAGTCAGTGAGTAGACAACATTATAAAGGATTTATATTCCTTATTGTTGATTTGGTCTTTAGCATAAAGAAGTGTCCTCCTTTGTCTTGTTAGGTACTTTTTTTTTTTCTGTTTTGTTTGTTGCTAGAGGATGTGTACATTCTCTGGAGAGAGAGAGAGATACAGAGATAAGGAAAATGAGAAATCACCTCCCAAAGGAGATGGCCACACCTCAATCCTCTCTCCTCCATTCTCCTCTTGGGATTTTGGGCACACACACACCCAGTGTGATTCTCAAGCTGACCAAGACTGGAATCATGGTCAGCCATTTGGGAGTCTAGCATCTTAACCACCGTGCCATGTGCTAGCCCCTTGTTAGGTGCTTTTTGATCTAAATTTTACCTTAGCAATGATTAAGATCATAATCCAATGCTTTCTTTTTTATTGTATTTGTCTGGTATACCTTTGCTCTTCTTTTTCTCCTTTTAACATTTATAATTATTTTGCTTTATGTGTGTGTGTGTCCTTGTTTATGTTATACAGTTGGGTTTTGCCTTATGAACCAGTCTGAAAATCTGTTTCCTTTTAACAGATGAGTTAAGCTCCTTATACTTAATGTTGACACCATTATGCTTGATTTTAGCTTTTTAAAGCAAATTAAAACCAGTCTTAAAATTTGTTTTATTATTGGGAACCAGCAGTTAGTGTAATGGCTATGTCGCTGGACTCCCACGTAGTCGACCGCGGTTGGCGTCCTGGACCCGGTGGCTTAAACCCATGCCCGGTGCGTGTGCGTGCGTGCCCAAGATCCCGAGAGGAGAATGGAGGAGAAGGGATTGTGGCGTGACCATCCCCCCTGGGGGGTGATTTTTCACTTTCTGTCTCTATGTCTCTCTCTCTCTGTCTGGCAAGCGCATGCATGCGCCCTATAGTGAAAAACACCTCTCCAAAAAAAAAAAAGAAAGAAGTTTGTCTTCGGAATTTTTTTGGGGGTAATATTTAGTATTTTTACCATTAATTGTGACAGATGTACCATAGTAATGTAAGATGTGAACAATAGGGGAATCTAAAAAAAATTTTTTTTAAAAGAGTTTTTGCAACTTTTCCAAAATGTAAAACTATTCTAAATTTTAAGAAATGTTTTAAAACATCATGGTGCTGAAGGTGTCTAGAACTGGTGTTGGAAAGTAAATTTTATATGAGTGTATTGTTGAACTTAGTGAATGTAAGTTGTATTTTTTAGTTTCCAGTAAATCAAGGAAGTGTAATCATCGCACATTTGATGTTAGAGTTATAGGAAAACATCTCCGTTTCATAAAAATGAAGCAAAGGTAGTTTTTATACTAGAAAGGAATTTTAAAACAAAAGAATAAACCTTTTCTTCTAGAACTGGTTGTTCAACTGTTGTCTTGTTGAATTTTTAAAAATATTGATGTGTCTAGTATCAAGTTGTAAAGATTGACATATAAGCTGAAAAATTTAAAGGCTCCTAGAATATGGCAGTTCAGGCTTTTGGTTCTAGAATTATAGGGCTAGGTGAGACTTCTAGAATTTATTCTAGTTTTTTTATTGTAGGTGAATAAGTAGAAGTCTGGAAATGTGTAAGTCATTTCTAAAATCATGCAATAAATTGATGTTTAGAGCTGGGACTAAAATTGATGTGTTTCCATTCCTGTTTCAGTATTCTTTTATCAATGCCAGAATATGTTCTTAAAAGGCTAAATAAGTCAGATCCTAGATTCCTCATCCTCATATCCTACTTAAATTAGTGTAGCTAAGGTAATGTTACATGTTTATGGCATTCTTTAAAAAGGCACAGAAACACAAATTGTTTATGGAATATCTCAGGGATACGGTTAGGTCATAAGAAACTGACCTACTGATTTTACCTGTGTATCTTAACCAGTAAGTGATGAAGTAGTTTGAAGATTATAGCAAAAATGAACTAGAAGTGGAGCTGTTACTGGAAATCATCAATATGCTAGATGATGCTTAGGGTATGATTAAAGGGTGCTGGGATAATGTGGGTGTGGAGAGATGGTATATGTGTGATAAAAACTTCTGCCACGACTTAGTAGGACCTACAGCCTATAGAATAGGGA
>NW_006159535.1:2792623-2818032 GCF_000334495.1 Tupaia belangeri chinensis
AAAGAGGATATAGTGCCATTTTCGAACTCATGCTCATTGCAAGGGTCATTTTTTCTATTCCCATTTCCTTTGTTTGCCACTATTTGTCAGCTAATATGTGGGGTATAGCCAGAATTAGATAAATTCACGTAACATCTGTAAAACACTTTTTATTTTGCATAGTACTTTCACAAATTTTATGCTGTTTGATTCTTGTGATATCTTTATGAGATGGGAAGAAGGGATATGGTGAGCACAAAATATTAAATATAATATTGTGTGCTGGAAACCACAAATGGATACAAAGATGAGTATGCATAGGTTCTGATTTCATAGTGTAAGCAATCTGGTGGAGATGGGGTGAGAAAACAGTCAATTAAAAGGTACGGTAAGTTGTGGAACCAGCAGTTGGCATAATGGCTATGTCGCTGGACTCTCATGTAGTCAACCATGGTTCGAGTCCTTGACCTGGTGGTTTAAACTCTTGCCGGGTGCATGTGTGTTTGTGCCCAAGATCCCAAGAGGAGAATGGAGGAGAAGGGATTGCAGTAGCATGGCCATCTTCCCCAGGGGGGTGATTTCTGTCTCTCTGTCTCTCTCTGTCTTTCTGGTGAGCACACGTTCCTTTATAGCAAAAACTCTCGCCCCCCCCGAAAAAAAAGTATGGTAAGTTGAAAAAGATTTAGAAATTCAAATCATGTCCCATAGGAATTCAGAGGTGTGACGGTATTATAAATGATGGAAATTTTGCTATTTTGCCTTCTGATTTCATACTAAGTGAAAAGATAATGACTATAAAATCATCTTGACTATAATAGATAATGGATACCATTTTCCTTCTTAATTTTTCAAAAATTTTTATTTCAGGTGATCCTGCAAAGCATATCTGAACAAATTTGTGAATTAAGCATGACAGAAGTCAGTTACTTGTTTTTAGTGATTTTTGTCATAGGCTGACAGGAGGAGGAAGAGAGAATGTAAATTGATTTTGTAATGTCAAAAATTGCTTATAAATTTAGGACAGATTTACCTAGGCTAATATGAATAAAAATTCAAATGGGCCTTACTTATTAATTTTTTTTAAGACAGGGTCTTGCTATGTCACAATCCTCCTGCCTCAGTCTCTCGAGTAGCTGGGACTGTAGGTGCATGCCACTACTGTAGCCTGGCTTTCTCTAAAGGCAAGCCAGGAATTAAACCTGGGCCTCCCATATGGCCTTAGACTGTTGAGCCAGGGCACTGACTAGTGCTCACTGCTGTGGCTAGGCTTAAATGGGCTCCATTAAATGTTAAGAAACTAGACAAAATTTATCATGGTAAAGTTGATTCCTACTGGTTTATGTTGATGATATAGATAACTTCAGGAAAGGAGGGAGACTGCCAGTAGCCAGTGTCTTTAACTTATTTTAAAAGTTTTTTGTTGTTGTTTTGCTATAGGGCTCATGTGCTCGCCAGAGAAAGATATATATATATAGAAAGAGAAAGTGAAAAATCACCCCTCAGAGGGAATGGCCATGCCACAGTCCCTTCTCCAGTCTATTCTCAGTATTTTGGGAATAGATGCACACACACCCAGTGTGATTTTTCAAACCTCCAGGCCCAGGACTTGAATTGTAGAGTCAACCCTGTGGGATCTAGCCCCTTAACCTTCACTGCACCTGCTGTGCAGTCACAGGTTGAGTATAGAAAGCATTTACTTACTAATGAATGTGAGTTTGACATTATTACAATGATTTAATTTTTGTTGAATAGTAGACAGACTCTTATTTTATTTATTTATTTTTTTAAAGAATTATTTATTTAATTTTATTTATTCATTCATTTATTTTAATGCAACCAGAGAGAGACACAGAGAGAGAGAAAGAGAGGGAAAGTGAGAAAGCAAGCAACCAAGTCTAGGACTCGAACCGTGGTCTGCCATGTGAGAGTGCCCAGCGCCTTAACCACCATGTCACCTGCTGGTCCCGACAGACTCTACTTTTAAAAATTTATTTCTAAAATTCATTTTAATGGGAACCAGCGGTTAACGTAATGGCTATGTCGCTGGACTCCCATGTAGTCGACCGAGGTTCGCGTCCCAGACCCGGTGGCTTAAAACTCACGCCGGGCGCGTGTGTGTGCATGCCCAAGATCCTGAGAGGAAAATGGAGGAAAAGGGATTGTGGCGTGACCATCCCCCCTGGGGGTGATTTCTCGCTTTCTGTCTCTATGTCTCTCTCTGTCTGTCTGGCGAGCACACGCGCCCTATAGTGAAAACCTCTCCAAAAAAAAAAAAAATTCATTTTAGTCTCTTTAGTTTTTGTTAACACGAAGTACTTTTTATATTTTGAGAGTTTTTTTTTGCTGTAGGGTGTGTATGCTCACTGGAAAAACAGAAAGACAAAAAGTGAGAAATCACCCCCCAGGGGACATGGCCACACCTTGGTCCCTTCTCCTCGATTCTCCATTTGGGATTTTGGACACGTATGCACAGGCACCTGGTGTGAGTTTTAAGCTGCCATGTCTGGGACTTGAACCGTGGTCGACTATGTGGGAGTCCAGTGATGTAACCATTATGCCATCACCATCTGCTGTTCCCAACACAAAGTACGTTTTTTTCACCAAAATTACCTCCCTTTTTTCTCTTTGCCAGTATAGAAGGAACACTATCTCTCTTGATATACTGGAGTCATTGGAATATTAAAAAAATTTTAACATTTATTTATTTATATTATTTTTATTGTAATTCTGAAGCTGGAGGAACTGGAACTCAAATTGCGGTCGATAATATGGGAATCCAGCATCTTAACCACCTTGCCACTTACAAGCCCATCATTGGAGTGTTAATAGTATAGGATGATGAGGAGTGGGAGGGATCAGTATGCTCTTTTCCTTTGAGGGCTACTTTTTTTCTCCTTAGGTTTTGTCTCTTAGTGTTGGTCCACAACTAGGAAACACTGAAGTTCCACTTTTTTGCTTTTAAAAATTTAAGCCAACAGCAGCATGCTCTATACTGTATTTAGGTTGACAAATTTCCAGTAGTAAAATTATTCACAGCAAGCAACCTCCTCTGGGTTGTGCCCACCCAGGGAATGTTCAGTTTAGCTCATAGTTCTTTTTTCCTAATAATGCCAGTAAAAGCGACTAAAACTACAGCTTGAAAATAAAACCTGCTATTTCTTTCTTTTTTGCAATTCATTATTTTAAAATCTGCTAAGAATTTTCTTTTTTCATTGGCTTTAGAATGTGTGCTCTCACTGGAGAGAGAGAGAGAGACAGAGACAGTGAGAGGGAAAGTGAGAAATCAACCCCCTCCAGCGGGGATGGCCACACCACAATCCCTTCTCCTCCATCCTCCTCTTGGGATCTGGGGTATCCATGCACATATGCATGGTGTGATTTTTAAGCTGCCGGGTCTGGGAATTGAACCATGGTCAGCCATGTGGGAGTATAGTGATGTAACCACTACACAATCTGCTGGCCCTGAAGTATTTTCTTTCTTTCTTTTTTTTAAATTAAAAAAAAAAAACAACTTTTTTTTTTAGAGATTTTTGCCTTAGGGTGTGTTTGCTTGGGTGGGGATGGGAGGGAGATAGACAGTGAGAGGGAAAGGGAGAAATTACTCCCCAAGGGGGATGGCCATGCCGCAATCCCTTCTCCTTCATTCTCCTGGGATCTTGAGCATGGATATACACACACCTAGCATAAGTTTTCAAGTCACCCAGTCCAGGACTTGAACACCATTTGACCATGTGGGAGTCAAGCCATATAACCACTATGCCATCTGCTGACAGAGTTTTTCTTCCTTTATACTTTCCTTTCCTTTACCTCTCATGGGGTGAACCCTAGATGCTTACTTTGTTTCTTTATGTTTCTCCTGTGACTTCTACTTGTTACTTTGCTTCACCTCCTTTAGTGTCTTAACTTTTGATTGACTTCTTGTTTTTGCTTCACCTCCTTTAGTATCTTAACTTTTGATTCATCTATAGTGGGTCTTGTAATACTGAACCTGAATTCCAGTGCCACTGATGCAAAAAGCGTTTTCTCTTAAATAATTATCTCCATACTTTCAATTTGAGCACATGTGAAGTCATATGCTAGCTACGTTCCTGATTACGTATCCCCAGATACATTTCGTTTTTTCGGAGAAATCTTTCAGTTTTTATCTTTTCTAAAATTTTTCTTTATTCTGGCTTTTCATTATTGTTGTTTATTGGATACTATTTGCACTGTAGTGATGTTTGCTTATTTTACTTACACAGTTAAACTTTTTTTCTGCCATATATTATGCAATTATATGCTTTTAGTTTCTTGTAAATTTTCTTTGTCTTCATATAAATCCTCTTTTACTGTTGTATACATTATCTATATTCAGTTTTTTTTTTTTAGAATTTCAGCGTTCAGTGTTATCACAGTTAATTTTGCTCATAGTCCCCCTTCCTGTCAAAATGAACTAATAGAGATTGTTACTCTTCTGCCTTAAACAAAGGACTAGACAAAATTATGAAACAAAAATTCTCAAGACATTTGCTGTCAATAAGCAAAAGACGCTGATCCCTGAGAGACAGGAAACGAATTAGGTGAGCCTTGCCTGGAGGGTTTTCAGGCATGAGCGAGGAGGCTGTAGAAGGTAGAAGTCTTAGAGATCCTGAGGGACTGAGATGGAACTGGGAGACTGGAGTTCACAGGACAGAGTACCAGTGAGGAAAGAGTTTCAAGAGACCAAAAAGAACTTAGTAGATCTAAATAGCTTGCTTTCAAGAATTCATGTAAGTGCTGCTTAGTACAGGCCTGGGAGGAAACTACTTGAGGCTGGGGTCTGCTGGGGAGCAGAGGGGAGAATCACCCAAAAGAACTGAGAGAACAGTACAATACTCAGAACTCATACAGCCAGGAATAGATCCTGAATCCTCTAATAGAGTAGAAAACTTCATAATTCACCAATTGTTTGTAGAATCTCTAACATTCCAGTTTTTATTTTTAGTTGTTGAGTCTTTAATTAAGGTATTTAATATATATATTGGCTTCTGGAATACATATAATAACTTTTAATGTCTTAGCCTTATTTTATAAGCTTTGTCATTTTTTTGATTGTTTTAATAGATATTTCTCTTCATTATAGCTCTAGTTTCTTTTAAAATTTTTAAAACCAATTTGGTAATCAAATGGTATTTACCAGGAATGTAAAAGAAGACATTATGAATTTTACCTTGTTGGGTGCTGAATATTTTTGTATTCCTATAAATATTCTTGAAATATTTTTCTGGGATATACTTAAGTTATTTAGAAAGTTTTGATTTTTTTTTTCTCTCTTTTTATTTCAGGTATTGCTTGTAATCCAAAACCCTTCTGAATACTTTACGTGATTTCCCATGAGTTATGAGATTTTCCATTCTGGCTGGTGGTTGCAAGTGTTTAGTTGAAGATTTTATTTTTCCTTTAAGGTTGTTATTAAGCTCCATTGGAATTATTATAGGGTAGTCCTTATTCTAGCACTAATTTAGCCCTTCTGAGGTCCCTAGTTACTGCATAGAGTGTAGATGAAGTCTCTACGGTGGCTGGTGGTCCTCAAATGCCTTCTAGATCAGTGTCAACTCCGAGTTGTTCAACTTCTGCCAGTTTTGTTTTGTTTGTTTGTTTTCCCCTCTGATGTCATGGAATTTCATCCTAAGTGTGTGTAGATTAGTATTAAGTTGAAGATGCAAGTAGGCCTCATATAGATGTCTGTGGCTTTTTTCTGTTTAACTTCCTCCTTTCTGGCACACGATTCCAGTAATTCTTTCTACTTCCATTGTTTTGAGCCCTGATCTTTGTCTCTTTAAGACTGCTGTGTTCTGCTTTGAGTCTCCCTGCCTATGGTGGTGTCTAAAATTTTTCCTGGAAAAAAAGCCAAGCGTATCTAGTTTGCTGTTTTGTTTTGCTTTGTTTTATTTTGTTTTTCCAGAGAAACACAGATCTACACTAATTGTTCAGTATCTGAAAACTGTTATGGCATATATGTTTTCTAGTTTTGTAGTTGTTTACCATCTGAGGGTAGATTTGATATCAGTTATTCCATAATGGCTGGAGGAATAATTTCCATAGTAATGGATTATTGTGGGGGATGGGCAAAGACTTATGGGTGAAATTACAGGAGAAAAAATCATGAACCTTGGCTGATTTCAGACTTAATGGCATGACTGTGAGTCTTGTGAATAGTGGACTTCATAATGGTTTGTCTTCTTTCAGTGAATCTGTCAGGTGAGATAATGTAATACAAAAGCACTATACAAATATGTTTATTGTTTGGGGTTTAGAGTAATTTATTGAATGGGCTTATAGACTGTTCTGCCTCAAAGCAGATTTTTGACTCTTTGGATTTAAATTGAAAATAATTGGATTACCTTCGTGGTAGAGGAATTTAAATTGTCGATGGTGCATCTATATGAGGTGGGTTTACATGATTTTGGACATGTGGAATTAAAGTACAAGTTTATTTTGGCATAATTTATTTTAAATCTGTACATAGTTTTTTCATAACATGAATTTTCTATGTACTTTTTTGAAGCCCCTGAGTATTAGTTCTAATTGCCTAAAATTGGTTTAAGCACAACAGTAAAAGTAACTGTCAGAAAGATAAACTGAGTTGTAGAAGTCATGATGTATTTTTTTAAATGTAAAAATGCATTATAATTTTTTTTGACAACCCACTATTTCCTTAGGATATATTTTGCCTTTATATTATTTTTGAATTTTTGTACTGACTTTTATAGTACTTACTCTATATTTGTTGTGTGAATTTTTTAAAGTACCATTTCACTTGCTGTTTAATCATCTTACTTACTGTGTGCAAACATGGTAGTTCATAGAGAGGTGGCAACAAAACAAGTAGATTATAGGGTCCCTAATCAGAATACTACATGAAATAGAAATAGAGATAGAGATAGATGAAGGCAAAGAAATAGCCTAGCTATTAAGGGAATATAGAATCAGTTCTCAGACAGGGAGATATGGAGGGACTGGGTTTTGAGAAAGTTGATGAGTGTGTTGATTGACAAAGAGATAGAAACAGTCTCTGTTTTAAAAAGGAGGAATGGTGTATTACAGAGTGAGAGCTAAGAATAAAAACATTATTCTATGGAAAACAAACAAATTATATTAACTGGAGTGGAAGCTTGTGTAGATGATAGTAAGAAACTAGGTTGTAGAGCCAATCAGAGTGTGAGGTATGTAGAAGATTTTGAACCTTAGTTTAAAAAGAAAGACTTTTGGGACCAGCAGATGGCATAATGGTTATGTTGCTAGACACCTACATAGTCGATTTTGTTTCAAATCCCAGACCTGGAGGCTTGAAACTCACTCCTGGAATGTGTGTGTGTGTGTGTGTGTGTGTGTGTGTGTGTGTGTATGTGTGCACGCGCCCATGATCCCGAGAGGAGAATGGAGGAGAAGGGATGACCATCCCCACTGGGGGCTGATTTCACACTTTCTGTCTCTCTCTCTCCCTCTCACTGGCAAGTGCACATGCCCTATAGGAAGAAATTTCTCTTAAAAAATAAAAAAGAAGACTTTTCTAGTTGCTCTCTATATTAAAAGATAGACAAAAATTAATGTTCACAAAGCAGAGTTTATGGGTGCTGACTTATTTGGTGATGAACTATGAAGCTAATTAAAACACTGAATGTTACAGACTTTGGGTATAAATTTGCAAAGTAAAACCCTTGTTGGCATTTGAAAAGCACTGCTTTCCGAATAAGTAAATGTATAAAAATAAGTGAATTTACATGTGATGACTGACTACATTGGGAAAATAGAAGGAATTTTAAAAAATGATAATAATTATAACTTAAATTTGAGTGGGGATGAATTTGATATATTTTTTGTTTATCTTAGGTTGCTGCTTTTGCCAACGGGGCATATCCATGACCCTGATAGTGTTTTCATTCAAGATAAAGTGGATTATTGACTTCACTGATAAACTGAACAGATTCAGGTTAGTACCTTTTTTGGACAACACTTTTCTTTTCATGTTATATGTTAATATTTTGAGAAATGGGTAATTCTGTGGTTAAAGCTGCATATGTACATACCAGTGAGTATTGGGTTATTGGGAAGGTCATGACTCACTTTGGCATAGAAAAACAGAAAAATACGTCATGACTTTCTCTATGACCTAATAGAAAGGCCAAGTTTTAACTCTGTTGAATAGTGTATTAGTTAAGAAATATTTTTAAGTTACCTACCATGTGTAATCTGTACTACATAAAATAAAAAATATTTTCCTTACCTTTTAAATAATTTTGTAATTAAAAGTATGGGGCTGGCTAAAGCCAGGTGTGATTGAATGCTGCACATTGAATTTTTTGGCATTGTGTAGCATATTTGGTGATGGAAAGAAATACTCATCTCCAAAATTTCTGACGGTTTTAATAGCTGAACTTTAAAGGTTTATTCTTGTCCTGACTTCAGTCATGTATTAAGATTTTTATTTGTGTGTTCAGTTTTGATAAATGTGTATTCATCACTAATTAGAATTAAAACAGTTTTGTAATTTTCCAAATTCATTCGTGTTGCCCCTTGTAGTTAATTTGTTTCTTCATCCCAATCTCTAGCAAACATTGATCTGTTTTCTGCTGGATAGTTTCTTTTCCAAAATATCACTTAAATGAAATCATCTAGTATGTAGCTTTTAATTTATTTATTACTAGGTTTTTGCCATAGGGTGCGTGTGCTTGCCAGAAACAGACAGAGAGAGGGAAAGTGAGAAATCACTCCCCAGGGCTGATGGCCATGCCATAATCCCTTCTTCTCCATTCTCCTTCCCAGATTTTGGGCATGCACTCACATGTGCCCCATGGGATTTTCAAACTGCCAGGGATCCAAACCGTGATCAGCCATGTGGGAGTCCAGTGCCTTAACCATCACTTCACTGGCTGGCCCCTAGTATGTAGCATTATAAGTATGGCTTCTTTCACTTAGTATAATGGGTCTCGGCTCATCCATGTGACTGTGTGCATCAGTAATCATGTATATTTTTTATTACTGAGTAGTGTTCCACTGTATGGACATATCATAGTTCATTCATCACCACATGATGAACATTTGGACTTTTTCTAGTTTTTTTGTGATTATAAAACTGCTTCAATTATTCATTTAAAAAATGAAAATGTGGGGGCCAGCAGGTGGTGTGGTGGTTGAGGCACTAGACTCCCACATGGCCAACCATGGTTCAAGTCCTGGACCTAGTAGCTTGCTTTCTCACTGTCCCTTTCTCCCTTTCTCTCTCTTTGTCTCTCTCTGGTAAGTACACATGCTTTATGGCAAATTAAAAAAAAAAATAGATAAAATAAATAGTACTTTTAAAAAAGAAATTAAAATGTATATCCTTTATATAATCTTCATATACTCTTTAAGTTACTTTTTATTATTGTAGTTAAAGAGACTACAATGACTTAATTGTTGTCATTTCTTTTTTTTTTTTTGGACTGGGGTTGCATTTCTCTTTTATAATGTCATTAAAAATGATTAGAAAGGGACCAGCAGATAGTACAATGGTTACGTTGTTGGACTCCCATGTAGTCGACCACGGTTCAAGTCCTGGATCTGGTGACTTAAAACTCATGCCAGGTGCATGTGTATGCATGCTGAAAATCCTGAGAGGAGAATGGAGGAGAAGGGTTTGAAGCATGACCATCCCCCTTAGAGAGTGATTTCTCACTTTCTCTTTGCTGTCTTTGTGTCTCTGGTGAGTGCACGTGCCCTATAGTGCAAAATCTTGCTCTCAAAAAAAAAAAAAAAGAAAAAAATTTTGTTGTTGCTAGGGGAGGAGAGCTGCAATTTATGGTTACCCTAGGTATAGAAAGAAAGGCGGAACCAGCAGATGGTGTCATGGTTACATCGCTGAACTCCCATGTAGTAGACCTTGGTTTGAATCCCAGACCTGGCAGTTTAAAACTCATGCATGCCCAAAATCCCGAGAGGAGAATGAAGGAGAAAGGATCGCAACATGGTTATCCACTATGGGGGTGATTTTTTGCTTTCTGTCTCTTAATCTCTGATGGCGAGTATACACACCCTATAGCAAAAATTTCTAAAAATCAAAAGAAAAAAAGAAAGAAAGGTAATGCAAAATTATTAGAAAAAGGGCATATTGGAACTTCTTATATTTCCTGATTTTGGAAAAATCAATTGACTTTCTCAAATATAGTAGTATATCAGAAATTTAAAAAGAGATTTATATGATAAAATCTCATGCAGGTAGCTCTAGAAGTCACCTGTATAGAAAAGTCAAGTAAATTATAGCAATCTCCTATCTTAAAATTTTACATAACTGTAAAGAGGCCAAAGATTGGGCATGATAAAGCCAACTTAAACTTTCTGGGAATGAAAATGATAATATTCTTCTGCCTCAGGGAAATTAGTTATCTCAAAAGAAAGTAGCTTTATTTGGTTATTTTTAAGGAATATTTAGTTCATTATTGGCTACAGAAACAAAAAAGTCTTGAAAAAATACTACACTCTGACTCAGAGAATGTTGATTAGCTTAGATTCCCTCTCTGAAGCTTGCACATTAAAAGAATCACTGCAACTTGCAACTGTTCTTTTGTTTCTGAATATTTTTAGATGATTCATATAACTTTCATGGAATTTCTGTATAAAAATGATTTGCTGTATTATGTTCTCAGAGAACATTTTTTTTTTATCTTTTATACATTCAATCACTATATATCACTTTGTTTGTCAGTTGAATTTACCCAATGTGAATATGCTTCACACCAATCCAGTTGAGGATACAAAACATATTAACAGATAGTAACCCATTTCTGTGTCCCATAAATGTCTTGCCTCTATTGCAGATCTATTTGTAGATCTTTGGGAAACCTCCATATTGTTCTTCACAGTGGCTGGACAAATTTGAGTTCCCATTATCACTTTGTTTGTCAGTTGAATTTACCCAATGTGAATATGCTTCACACCAATCCAGTTGAGGATACAAAACATATTAACAGATAGTAACCCATTTCTGTGTCCCATAAATGTCTTGCCTCTATTGCAGATCTATTTGTAGATCTTTGGGAAACCTCCATATTGTTCTTCACAGTGGCTGGACCAATTTGAGTTCCCACCAGCAGTATACGAGGGTTCCCTTTTTACCACATCCCCACCAGGATTTATCATTTATTGTTTTTTTAATCTTTGCCATTCTGACTGGGGTCAGGTGGTATCTCATTGTGGTTTTGATCTGCATATCCCTTATGATGAGGGATGTTGAATATTTTTTTCATATGCTTTTTGGCTGTTCGTATGTCTTTCAGCTCCTTTTTCTGTCTTTTAATTGGGTTCATCTTTTTTTTTTTTAATTTTTCATAAGCCACTTGAGTTCCCTGTGTATTCTGGTTATCAGTCCCTTATTTGAGGTATAGTTTACAAAAATCCTCTCCCATTCTGAGGGATGTCAATTCACACTAATTACTGTATCTTTTGCCATGCAGTAACTTCTTAATCTGATGTAATCTGATGTAATCCCACTTGTATATTTTTGAGATTATTGCCTGTGCTTTGGTGGTTTTAAGAAGTCTTTGCCTACCTCATTGTCTCCCAGAGTTTCTCCAGTGTTTTCCACCAGTAGTTTTATAGGTCTTAGGCTTAGATCTTTGATCCACTTTGAGTTGATTTTTGTTAATAGTGAGAGAGAGAGTGGTTCAGATTAATTTTTCTACAGGTGAATAACCAGTTTTTCCATCACCATTTGCTAAAGAGGTTTTCTTTTTCCCACTGGATTGACTGTTATTAACTACCCTTTGTGAAACATGAGTTGGCTGTATGTTTTGGGGTTTATTTATAGGGTCTCTATCTGTTCCATTGGTCCACATAGCTGTTTCTGTGCCAATACTAAGCTGTTTTGATTAGCACAGTTTTCTAATATATTTTGGGGACAGGGAGTAAGATACTGCCACTCAATCAAGGACTCCATGCACTCAATCCTTTTGTGTGAGCTCCCCACACCATGAATGGTCTTGTGCTGGAATGCCAGAGCTACCCAGCAAGTCTGTCTCTTCCTCCCTACATGTGTCTTCCTAGCGTGTGCACTATTCAGCTCTTTATAAGAATTATTTATTTAATTTTATTTATTATTATTATTTTAATTTGCTATAGGGCATGCCACCAGACAGAGACAGAGAGGATCCTCCAATGGATTCTTTCTACTATGTTGCCTCGGGTGCTGGTCAGATTTTGTACTGAATGAGAACCTTCTTCCTTGTATCCCACACTTGTACAATATCTGCCTAGTACTGGGTTATCAGAAAAGTCATGATGCATTTTTTGCATAGAAAAACATAGAAAAATAGTCATGACTTTTCTGATTACCCAATATGATCCCAGGTGTTCAGCCAGGTATAAAATATCTCTCGAGAGTGGGCCATATATCTCATCTGGGTGGGCTTCCTGGATGAATAAACCTGATTCAGGAGTCCTGACCAGCGACATTCCTACAGAGAAGTTCTGCTCAGAAGTTGTCTCCTTATCTGTTTTATACCAGCAACCTCCTAGTACCCTTGCTTGTTGAGAAACCTTCTTTGATTGTAGGCTGGACTGCCTTGATTCATTTACAGTGTGGCCACAGTATAGAGTTCTCCAGCATCATCTGTTGATCTCTTTTTCTCTCTCTCTCTCGCGGTTTTTTTTTTTTTGGAAAGGTTTTTGCTACAGGGTGCATGTGCTTGCCAGAAAGACAGAGAGAGAGAAAGCAAGAAATCACCCCCCGGGGGGATGACCATGCCACAATCCCTTCTCCATTCTCTGGGGATCTTGGGCATGCACATACATGTGCCCGGTGTGAGTTTAAGCCATTCGGTCCGGGACTAAAACTGTTGTCACCTACATAAGAATCCAGTGACATAGCCATTACGCCAGCTGCTGTTCCTGTATATCCTGGTCTCTTGAATAAGAATAATGGGGCCAGCAGGTGACTTGGTGGTTGAGGTGCTAGATTTCTACATGGCTGAGTACAGTTTGAGTCCTAGACCTAGTGGCTTGCTTTCTCACTTTCCCTCTCTTTGTCTCTGTCTGGTGGCATGCCGTATAGCAAATTAAATAATAACAAATAAAATTAAATCAATAATTCCTATAAATAATAATAATAATACATTTCCCCTTCATTTATTCCTTCTTTGTGTTCTTCCTTTCATTATATAATCCAAGTTTCTGACTTACATCATTTTTCTTCTCATGGAAGAATTCCTTTTAACATTTCTTTTAAGGCAAATCGGCTACATGGGAGTTCAGTGACATAGCCATTACACTAACTGCTGGTCCCTGAAGAAAAACTTTGTTGTAATTCTTATTTCTTGTTCATTGGTAGGTAAATGTTGCCTTGTTTTGTGTTTCTCTTGTTTCTTTCAAGATATTCTCTGATTTTTTTGTAGGTTTAATAGCATATGTGCATACTGTGCATAAGTATTTTGGTATTTACCCTGTTTGGTATTCTCTGAGGTTTCTGGTTTGGTGTCTATTGCTAAGACTTTTTTCCTGCTATAGTTGATTTAGTATCATATATAGTTGATATAGTATCATCTCCTTTTGATTGTTTTTAGAATTCCTATCTCTCTGCTTATGTTACCCATTTGTTTTTGTATGCTCTTCATTTTTTCCATAAGAATCTTTAAAATATGTATTATAATTTTTTGTTTGTTTTAGTCCCAGTGATAATTCTAAAACATCCATTGTATCTGAGTCTGGTTTTAAGATTTGCTTTGTTTCTTCTGCTTGTGAATTCTCTGATGGAATTAATAAGACCTGATCGAAAGTTGTTTTTTTTAAAAGTTTATTACCTTTTTCCATGAGAAAGAGAGAGAGAGAGAGAGACCGACAGACAAGAGAACAAGAGAGAACAGGAGTCCCCAGTCGGGTCCTCACACCATGATTTACCCCCAGTCTCAGCCGGTGTAGAGCATGGGCACATGTGCAAGCATCTCGCATGCTCAAGTAGGACTGAGGGTATAAACCTAGGACGTTTCTCATGTGGATTCAGTTGCATTACAGCTGTGTAACCACCTAGCTCTATTTTTGAGAGTTTTATAATAAGACTTGGTATGATATACTCTGTCTAATTTTGCAATATTTTTCTTCAGTAAATTTTATTTTCTTCTGACACCAGATTTGCACATTTTGGGCTAATGTATTCCATTTTGCAAGAAAGGTGAAAAAACTTCATAGCCTTTTCAGGGTGTAGGGTCTTAATAATTTCACTAGTTATACTTCTGGTAGCCATCTTGATAATACTGAGATTGTTATTAAAACCTTGTGATGATACTTTGAACTTATGAAAAACCGGTTAATTGGATGGCTCATTTACATTGGGCATCTTAATTTAATAAGTAAATTGCCCACTAATTATTTTTATGAGAAGAGAATAGGGTAATGTTAAGTCTTACATTTTCTGTAGTGTGATAAAAACTTAATTCACATAAATTTAGTGCTCAAACATCTTGGTAGAAATTGAAATAGAAAAAATGTTGGTGTAAATTATATGTAAAATATAGTTTTCTTTATTTCCTTTTGAAAAACCCTCACATTACAAATCACTGTATTACTGATAATATAGAATTTTTATTAAAATAATAATCTTAATCTTACAAACTTAACACAATGTGGTTACCATGTTGGCATATGTACTTTCCAGTTCTTTCTCATATATAGGTTTTTTTAAGCCAACTTGTGATCATAATTTATTTTCACATTTGTGCCTTTCATTTGTTAGTTAATGGTGTGTTTTTCCAATTCCCTGCACCGTGTGTTTAACATTTTATATTGAGTGAGGTACTGTTAGATTGGTGAGCCTGACCATTTACTGTGCTATTGCTGTGATGAATATCGATGTGTATTTAGCTTTTCCATGTTTGTACCTTTGACCTTGGCTGGATTTTCAGATGTCTCAGTCTTCTTGTTTCTCTTTTGTCTATCTTATCTATTTATCTTCCTTTTCTTCTCCTTTTCATTTAATGAACATTTTATGTTCTCTTCCACAGGGCTAACTTAATTTTATTAGATTTTGAAAAATGAGATTTGATAACAATTTTTGCTTATTTGATTAGAACACAGTTTTATGACTACCACAGGGATTCACATAGCTGTCTTTCAAAAAATGGAATTTTGATAGATATATCAAACTTGGTATTCTAGACTCTCACATTTAGATTGTAAATTGACTTTCAAATGGCTTAATGTTTCATGTTTAATATTTATCATTTTTACTCATAAATGGAAAATTTTCCTATCGATTTAATGTTTGTGATTTTTAGCTCAGTGTCTACAGATTTTTGTGCGTTCTTTTGACTTGTCTTCTGCCCTGTCACTAGTGTTTAGAGCTGTTTTGGGTCTTGACATTTGAGTGGTAAGTCAATACTAGAGACTTCTAGAAACTTCTGGTATTACTGAGATGCTGACTTTGATGATTTTTGACTCTCCTTCCTCACTTATAAAGCTATCAGAAGATTAAGACTTTGTAATCACCTTCTTGCTTTCTAAGTTAGAGATTTTATTAATGTATTATAGCTTTTTTACTCTTGTCATCTTCAAGATATTTTGCCAAGATTAAAAACAAAACACATTTTTCTACTAGAACGTTGGTGAGCCTGAGAGAAGGAAACAGTTAATAGAATTACTAGGTACATTTCATTATAAAAGTAGTACAATTCCTCAACTGATAATTTATTCTTGTTCTTTGTGTATTTATTCATGGAAGAGAAAAATTTTAAAAAAGTATCACTTAGGAACATTTGATGGTGCAAGATCTAAAGTACACAGAGGTGCCCACATACTTCTTACTATCATCCTTCCCACTCCCCATCTCCACCTCTGCCCCCCATTTCTCCAACACATTTAATAAGCAACTACTATGGGTTTGGAATACAAAAGGATTAAAATTATTTTTTTAAGAAAACTGGTACTTTACGGGACCAGCAGTTAGTGTATTGGCTATGTCACTGGACTCTCATGTGGTCAACTGCGGTTCTAGTCCCGGACCCGGTGGCTTAAACTCACGCCGGGTGTGTGTGCGTGTGTGCCCAAGATCCCGAGAGGAGAATGGAAGAGAAGGGATTGCGGCATGACCATCCCCCCGGGGGGTGATTTCTCGCTTTCTATCTTTCTGTCTCTGTATGTCTGGCGAGTGCACGCGCCCTATAGCAAAATCCTCTCAAAAAACAAACAAACAAACAAAAAAACTGGTACTTGAGTAGGTGACCCAGAAATGTTAAGTTAATAATTATAGTATAGGAAGTTCTCTAATCTCCTATGTAAATTTCTCAAAATGTATCTGAAAGTAAAAAATCTACATGTCAAAGGGGTAGGAGGTGTTGGATATTTGTAGCTTTTCTCTACTTAAATAAATGTTATTCTACAGAGTTAAAACGTGTTAATATAATGTATCCAATTCAAGTTCCTGAGCAAAGTGTCTTCCTTGGTTCAATCCTAGCTGATGTATCACATTTAAAGTGTGTGAATGGGATTGTTAAATCACCCTTGGGGCTAAAAAAAATGGATCCTGGGTTTGGCTGCCTTGTTTGTTTTGGGAGTTTAGTGAGAGAGAGACAGCCTCTGGTATTTGAGCCTTTGTTACTTAGATGATAGGTTGCGATGAGTAATTTTGGGTGGCAACTTGACTGAATTAAGGAATACTAGAAATTTAGTAAACTAGTATTCAGGCTGTGTATGGGAAGATGATTCCCGAGGAGATTAGTGTGTGAGACTGAGTGAACCAAGTGGACTGAGTGCGGAACATCTGCCCAGTGGGGGCAGGCTCTGTCCCAATAGATGGGGAGCCTGAGAAAATGAATACAGAGGCTCTCTTTTGGAGAGTGGAATAGGCTTCTGCTGCCTTGGGCTTCAGAATTTAAGAGTTGTTTGTCTTTGGACTCCAGGACTTACTCCTTTGGGTTCTCAGGCATTCAGCTTGGGACTGAGAGTTACATAATTGACTTCCCTGCCTCTAAGGCCTTCAGTCTTGGACTGAGCCCTGCTATTGTCATCTCGGGATCTCCAGCTAACAGATGGCCTGTGTGGGGCTTCTCAGCAGCTAAAATCACATGAGGCAAATCTAAATCTCCTTTTCTAATACTATGCATGTATCCTATTATTTCTGTCTTTAAAGAACCCTGACTAATATGTAGGTATAGGAAGTTGAGGGGGTAAAAGGTCTTTTCACCCTGTGTGACAGTGTCAGGAAGATGTTTAGTGGGTAACTCTTACTCATATGTTTGATCACCCAGGATGCCTACTTAGAACCCAGCAATACCTGTAGCTCTTCACTATCCCAAGAGAGAAATCAAGGATTGTTGGGGATAGGTCAGGATGAGGTGTTAGGATAGAAAAGAGGAAACCTGGCACTGGAGGATATTAGCACTACTGCTTTAGTCACTTTTCTACACCCTCTTCTACTAGCTTCTAAGGATGGGCATGAGACAAAGGCTTTTGTCCAGAGCAAGACTGGAGGATAGGGTAGGGCGAGTTACTTCCATTTTTCATCGTAGGTCAGAATAGTTCCAAGTGAGCCCTAAACTTCAGAGAGGAATAAATAGCTTCAAACCTTTCCCCCAACCCTTTAGTGTTGCGAGATGACATCGCTTCATGTAGTAACTCAAAATCATCATTAATACAGTGATGTCAAGGACTAGCCTAGTGGGTAAGGGTGCTAGATCCTACATGGCTGACCACTGTTCAAATCCTGGCCTAGAGGACTTGAAAAATACACCCAGCACATGTGTGTGCCCAAAATCTTTACAGGATGGAGAAACGGAGAAGGATTGCAGTATGGCCATTCTCCATTAGGAAGTGCTTTCATCCTGTCCTCTCTCTCTGGGGAAATGAATTGTGCCTAGAGGCTCACAAAAGGGCTTTATAAAGCTGAAGATACTTGAATTCTTTGGTAAACTGGTAAATTTTTAAAAGTAGATCCATTTTTGCCTGGTAATACAGAGTTCTTAAAACCTTACTCAAATCACAAAAGGGCTCTGGTCTGAATGCATTATTTGGGACTAAGCTCCCTAAATATCTTTATGCTTAATTTTTATAAATGAAAAATTTTGCCAGAGGGTGCATGCACTTGCCAGCGAGAAAAAGAGGGAGAGGGAGAAAGCATCCCCCAATGGGCATGGTCATTCTATAATTCCTTCTTCATTTTTCCATTTTGTCAGGAATTTGGGGCATGTATGCTCATGTGCCTGGTGTGTTTTCAAACCACCAGGGCTAGGATTGGTACTCACGTTGACCATGTGGAATCACTCCCCCAAGCACTAGGCCACAGGACTGGCCTTATGTCTTAATTCTTTCTGCACAAACTTCACCACCCTTTAAACTGCCATTAGTAAATTTTCTCTTCAAATTACATACTCAATGATTATATTTTATTATTAGAATTATACCAAGTAAAAGTCAACTGACATATAAAGCTTTTTTTTTTTTTTTTACTTAAATATATATATTTTTCAATACTCCTGAATATTGAGTATTTCTCTGGGCATTCAGATCAATCAGCTTGTTCGTATGAGTTCTAGAATTGCTCTAGATAGCATAAGCTATTAAGTAAAGACAAATGTGGTTTGACTCCTGATTCGCAACCTTGGATACTTAACGTAGATACTAAGTTTCCACATTCATAAAATAAATGCTAAGATTTTAGCATAGTGATTCACATGAAGTTCTGGCTTAATAAATGTTAAGTATTGTTAACTAAGCAGAAGTTTCTTAGGATCCTGGACTTCAGAATATGGACACTGGAAACTGTGAATGCTTAGGGAGTATTCCTTCCTCCACTCCAGGTAGTGTCTATTTTAAGATTTTTAGAAGAATTGTATTACTGCGCTTTAGGTTTTATGTTAATGGCCTGTAAAAATTTGATACATGCAATTACAAAATGGAAGGTAAATCTTACATTGAAAATATTTATTTCTTATTGTATTAGTCCACTATGGTATAACTAACAGAAATACCTGAGACTTGGTGACTTATTAAAAATAGTTTTAATAAAGTGCTACAAGTGCTTTAAAAACAACTTTGATTCTTTTATACAGCTATAACTTAGTTTGACTGACTGTAAAGTGGAGTTGAAAGAGTTTTTAAGTGATTTAATTCTAGATTCTAGAGAATGCTTTACAAAATACCCAACTAGTTAATAGTGTGGTAGTTTTCATATTTATTATCAAGTTAAAACCTGCATTTGTAGAGCAATAGCATAATTTAATGGCACTTCTCCAAGACTTCGTATTAATTGACAACCTTAGAGAAACTTTTCCTGACCACTTTGTCTAAAAAGTGATTTTTTAAAAATGGGTAGTAGAAGTGGGGAATTTTTTTTTTTTTCAGATTTTCTTTGCTATAGAATGCTTTCAGAGAGAGAGAGAGAGAGAGAGAGAGAGAGAGAGAGAGAGGGAAACTGAGCAGTCACCTCCTAGAGAGGATGGCTGTGCTGCAGTCCCTTCTCCTACATTCTCCTTTTGGGATTTTGGCATGGACACACATGTGCCCAGCATATTTTTCAGGCCTCTAGGTCTGACTGGGACTTGAACATGCAGAGCTGACCATGTAGAATCCAGCACCTTAGCCACCACGCCACCTGCTGGCCTGAGATAAGGTATTTTTGATAGGGCTTCCCCTTTGTGATCTGTTACCCTAGCCTACCACTTAGCTAGAATTACAGGCTGGGCTGTTTAGGTTAGTCTGATATCTGGACCTGCACCTCCCCATGTGGCCCCCAGTCTCTCTTAGTAGCCTACCGCTTTTGCCACAAAGGCTGGACCAGCATCTGGTTAGTGAGCGAGTGAGTTAGTTAATTACGATGCCAGAGGTGAAAGCAAGAGAGACCCTCCTAGTGGAGCCTCGCCATGCCCACAATTCCTTTCCTCCAATTCTCTGTCTTGTCAGAATTCTGGGCAGTTGTGTGAAGGCCAGTCAGCCACCTGAGATCTGACTTTCCCTGTGCAGTGTCTAACCTGCCGTGCTATGTGGCTATTCTTCTAGTTACTTTTGACATAATTTTATCTTAATTTCTATATAACTCTACTGTGCCCCCGTTTGTGTGTGTGTGTCTGTGTATACTCGTATATGCTCCTATTTACTGATTGGCTATTTTCTCCCTGGGATGAAAGTTCAAAGAAGATATGTGTTAAGCATCTGAAATAGTATCCGACATACAGTTATGTGGCCAATAAATGTTGGATTAGTGAAGGATTTACTGATTTAGTTTTGGAGGGAAGTATGTCAAGGTCCAGGTTTGAGTGAGATGTAAGTGCTTTGGGGCTCACAGCGGTGGTATGGCAGCCACGCAGGGCTATGTGATAGTGCACCCACATGGCCGGCCTCCCTATGCAGGCTACAAACACGGCACACCAGTGGTCCGGGCTTGTTGGGGCCAGGTCGCACTGTGGTGTGGGAACCCTGTTGGGGCTGCCTGTCTCCCTCTCTGTTTCATGAAAGACATAAAATAAAAAATAAACTTAAAAAAGATAAGCTTTAGGTAATTTATTTTCATAAAGATTGTGTCAGGAAAATATATTTCATAATGAAGGGATACATTTTTAACACTAGAAATTGAGAGCTCATTAGTTTTAAGGCTTGATAGTTCTCACCATTGTAATCTGTTAAAGGAAAATATAAATTGTGATAGTTAAATTGAAATTGAGAAATTTTGATTGGTAACATGATAATACATTTGTAATAAAAATAAAATTAAAATTTTAGAAAAAAATGGAATATTCTGAAAGCACAATAAAGTAAAAAGCAAAAGAAATCTCTGAAGCAAAACTTTATTCCAGAATCTTCAGGAGAACAGGAATATAAATTAGATCATTAGTAAGAGAGGTATTGACAGGGTGGACCAACAAGGGGCTAAATGCTGTCAGCCAGGATAAATGCTCTGAGCCACATGTTAGGTGAAGGAAACCAGAAGCAATACTTGGAGCTTACTGTTGGATTAGACTGTACTGTTTACACTGTAGATTCTCTGTAAAGAGCAGCAACCAAATCTGTTTTGTTCATTGTTATCCCCAGTGCCCAAGATTGTGTATCACACTTAGTATTTTCTCTAGAAAAACTGAGTCAATCAGTACGTAGTAAATTTTTGAGAGCTGACTTCAGAAATTTTTTTCATACGATAAATAATTTTTATTTCCAAATTTTTTTTTAGCCATAGTTGCTAAATAATTTTGTGGGTCTTTCTTAATCCTGTGGGGTGAGACATCAGCATTTATGCCTATGACCCTTGCTAATAATATACTTTTAATTATTATCTGCTGCTTCTTATCTACAACTGAACCCTTATTTTCATATAGGATAGAGGACAAGCCTCCCTAGTTTTCTGAATTCTAATTGCTGGAATTTTAGTCTGTGACTAATCTTAGGAGAGGAGATCTTATGTTTATTTTCTTAGTTAAGTTACCTTAAATAAAACTCCAAAGAGTTTAATTTTCCTGCTAAAGAAAACTGTATTTCTTAGTTACATAAAGTTATGATTGACTTGGATTAGGAATGAGTCATCAAAGCTTTTCTCTTTGCAGTAGTGATTTTCTTCTGTTGGTAGCAATGAAAAATTACTGAGTCATTGCTGGACATGAAGAAACTCATGAAATTGCCATTGCTGTAGTTCTGTGGGATAAAAGGAAAACATTACCCTCTTATCAATGTAAATAAGAAAGGTGGGGAGAATAGTGTGAAAAAAAAAGTTTATATTTTGTGGTATAGGTAAGAGGAGGGTCTTGGGGACATGGGAAAGCTACAGGACTGAGCAAATGTCCTTTCATCTTCGTGTTGGCAGGGAGATAGCGAGTTCTAACATCAGTACAGCTATCTGGAGAAAGAGGGTCTTGAAGGTCAGTCATGGAGTCAGCAGAAAGTAATCAGTAAGCAGGCTTCATCAGCTGTTCCTTCTTTGTCCTCCAGCCCGATTTTTAAATTTAGTACAGCACCCTCTTCTAGATAAACCCTGTATGTTCACAGTATTAATACACACAAAGAATTTTATCTAATTTTTCCTTAGCATTACCTCCTTGAAATAGAGCTGTTAGTTAACAGGATTTAATTATTTTGGGGATTTTTGATTCTTAGAACTAAATCCCCTTCCAGAAGGCTTGTATTAATTTAGACACTTGACCTTTCTCTTTCTCTTTCTTTTGCACTGGTGTCAAAACCCAGAGCTATAACAATTCAGTTTAAAGATCTTAATTGGGTTTATTTGAGATCCTAGAATCAGGCAACACTTCATCCCATAAAGTAGACTAAGAGTTTAAAGGAGTTGAACAGAAGAGGTTGGTTTTATAAACAGAAAAGGGATGGAGACAGCATAAACAAAGTATAAAAGGTGAATTGGTCACTTCAAAGTTACTCTCTATGGAAGGTGAGGACCAGGATATAGAAAAATAGAAAAATAACTTTAATATTTAACCTGCAGGGGTTTTGATTCCATGTTAAGAAGATGTGGACAGCTTATTGCCAGGCTGAGCCTACAAAGAAAGTTGCTTAGGGAGTGTGTTCTAAATAACTGAACAACATTCTATCAGAAGTCCCCACACCCACACATCCAAAACTTCTTCACCCCAACATCCTGCAGGAGAGCCTCCTTCTGCTTCAGTGTTACTTCAGAAAACTTTCTATGTATAGTATAATGTTACATATATGTTAACAATATATGTGATACATATTTATGTATATCACAATTTGTCTCTTCTCTTATTGGTAGACATTTTGTTTTTCCTAACTTACTGGCTATTACAGTAAAGCTGCTATAAACATTAATATATAATTTTTTGTATGGACATATGTTTTTATTTATCCTGAGTAAATACCTTGGCATGGAATGACTATATCATACAATAGGTATGTATGTAACTTTTTAGGAAATTGACAGTTTTCCAAAGTGGTTATGTCATTTTTCATTTTTGTCACAGCATCTGAGAATTTTTCCACATGATACCAATATTGGTATAGTTATTCTCTTTAATGTTTGCCATTCTAATAGATACATAGTGGTATCTCTTAGTGATTTTAATTTGCATTTTTCTAATGACTTAATGGTATTGAAAATAATTTCATATGTTTATTTACCACTTGTATAGTTTCTTTACTTTTTTTTTGAGAGGTTTTTTTTTTTTTTTTTGTGGGGTTTTTTTTTTTTTTTTTTTTTGCTATAGGGCACATGTGCTCGCTGGAAAGGCAGAGAGAGACAGAGAGACAGAAAGTAAGAAATCACCTGCCAGGGGGGATGGCTGTGTTACAATCCCTTCTCCATTCTCTCCTTGTGGTCTTGGGTACACACGCACATGCGCCTGGTGTGAGTTTAAGCCACCAGGTCTGGGACTTGAACTGTGGTTGACTACAGGGAGTCCAACGACATAACCATTATGCTAACTGCTGGTCCCCGCTTGTATATTTTCTTTGGTAAAATGTCTATTTAAATCTTTTACCCATTATTATTTTGATTGAGTTGTTTGTTTACTTATTGTAGAGTTTGAGAGTTATTTTATATCTTCTTGATAAGAGTCCTTTGCTTTGCAGAGATTTCCTTCTGTACTGTTGCTTGTCTTTTATTTTCTTAATAGTATCTTTTGAAGAGCACACATTTTAATTTTGATGAAGTCCAGGTTATCAGATTGTTCTTTTGTTTTTAAAAAAAGAATTATTTTATTATTAGTTTTTCAATTTTACTGTGGGGCACATATGCTCATCAGACAGAGAGAGAGAGAGAGAGAGAAAGAGAGAAAGAGAAAGCCGCTAGGTCCGGGACTCAAACTGCAGTATGTCAGGTGAGAAACAGCGTCTTAACCACCATGCCACTTGCTGGCCCCAGATTGTTCTTATATGGATCATGTTGTTGTATCTAAGGTATATTTGGCTAATGCAAGGGTCTGAAGGTTTTCTCTTGAAATTTACATTATTTTATGGTTTGGCCTCTGATACATTTTGAGTTAACATTTTTATATGGAACAAAAATTAGATAGACTTTTTTTCTTTTCTTTTCTCTCTTTCTCTCTTTTTTTTTTTTGCTTAGGGATATCTGATTACTTTAGCTTTATTTATTGAAGTGGCTATCCTTTGATTTTATTGAAAATCAGTTGAACATACGTATGTGGGTTTATTTCTGACTCCCTATTTTGCTCCATTGATCTCTATCTTGATGCTACTGCTATACTGATTACTATGGTTTTATAGGTCATGAAGCCAGGTCATGTTGATTTATTCTATTTGTTCTTCTTTTTCAAAGTTATTTTAGCTATTGTGCTGGTTATTGATTTATTGCCTCTCAGCCCAATTCAGCCTTTTTGCATGCTCTGTGAAAATGGAACAGACCCTTAAAATATTTTTCTTTTGTCAACTGGCATAATGTTAAGTTTTGCCAGTAGAGAACACCACATAGACAATGCAGAAGTTTTGCATCCTGAGTGGCACACTCACCTGCAGCAGCAACTGGCATGGCTTCCCTAGTGTACAGGCTCTGCAGAGTGCATGTCTTTACCAGCACCAGCCTCTGCAGTGCTCAGAGGGTGTCAGCACCCAGAAACCAGTGACTCCAACCTAGCAGCTTGTCCTTGTACTTTACCTCTAGGTGGGTTTGTAGCAGTGTTGTCTGTGTGGAATAGCTTTTATTAGCACCCAAAGAATGGATTTCTGGCAAGTTTAAGAGGGCTAGTTTTCAGCAAGTTCAGCTGTTACAGCTCTAGAGCAACTTTGTTGCCATTCAGTGAGTTAGGACTCCATTCTCTCCAGCAAAACCTGGACCTCAGCTCTGAAATAGATAGGGTTTGGAGGTTGGGAAGAAGCTTTGCTTGGGTGCAGAGCACCCTGGGAGATATTTGACTACTTCCATATTCTTTAGAGCTCTGTTTGTTTCTCATTAGTTAATGGTTGTTACTCCAAACCAATGTTGCAGTCTTTATACCAAACTTTCCCTTTTCTTATCAGAACATGACTTCTCTCTCCTGAGTGACTTTGAATTTTAGATTAGTTTGTAAATATCTATTGAAAATCATGCTGATACTTTGATTAGAATTCATAGACCATATAGATAGATTTAGGGAAAACTGACAGATCTTAACAATATTGAGTCTTCTGATTCATGAATAATGAATCTCCACAGACATTCAGTTTCTTTCAGCAGTGTTTTATGGTTTTCGGTGTACTGATTTTTCCCATATTCTGTCATATTTATCCCTAAGTAGTTTATGTTTTTGATGCTTTTATAAATGGCATTTAAAAACATCAACTTTTAAATTGCTATAAAAATACAGTTGATTTAAAAATATCACCATTGTATCCTACAGCCTTGCTAAACTCACTTTTTAATTCTAGTAGCTTTTTTGGTTTTGGATTTTATTGGATTTTCTACAGAGACACACACATCTTCTATAAATAAAAAGAACTTTACCTCTTTCATTCTGATCTGGATGGCTTCCCCCCCCCCCCCCCCCTCCCGCCAACGTCCAGGT
>NW_006159535.1:2818768-2895736 GCF_000334495.1 Tupaia belangeri chinensis
ATCTGGAGGGCTTCCCCCCCCCCCTTTCACTTGACTGGTTAGAACCTCTAGCAGAATGTTGAATAGAAATGGTGGGAGTAGACATCTTAATCTTAGTTCTCATATTAGGGGGATACCATCTATTCTTTCTAATTAAACTGCACATTTTTCCAAGATGCCCTGCAGTAGGTAAGGAAATTCTTTTCTATTCCTAATTTGTAGTGACTTTTGAACATGTCAGGAATTGATCATTAAATTGTGTCAAATGCTTTTTTGCATGTATGTTGAAATGATCTCATGCTTTCTTTTCATGTTTTTGTTTGTTTGTTTTTTAGTTATTAAGGTATATTACATGACTTGATTTTCACATGATAAACTAACAATACTTTATTGAAATAAATCCAGTTGGTTATGATATATATTTGGGTGCCCGAGGCTGTCTACAATTCATGGATATTCTTTTCATTCTTTTTGGATTAGTTTTTCTCTGTTTCACTTTTGGATAGCTATTTTGTTATTTTCCCCTTTTAGTTAATCTCTTCTTCAATGTCTAATCTGTTGTTTATTCTATGTAGTATTTTTAATCTCAGTAGTTTTTATCTCTAGAAGTTTGATTTGGACCTTTTAAAATAAAAATATTGCATGTCTCCACTTAATGTTTCGAATGTGTGAAATCCATTCAAAATAACTTTTTAACATCCTTATCTGCTAATTCTAACATCTGTGCTCTGGGTTAGTTTCAGCAAGTTTTCATTTTTTAATGATTCGTGTTTTCCTGCCTCTTCATGCTTGGTAATTTTTTTTATTCATGATAGAGCATGTGTATGAACACATGAGAATGAGAGTGAGACGGGCAGATGGAAGGAGGTAGAGAGGGAGGAAGGGAACACCCTCCCTAAGGTCTGGGCATCCTGTGATCTCCTTCCTCCAGTTCTCTAGTCCATCTAGTCCTGGCCCCTCGCGCACATGTCCACTCTGCTTCAGGCTGGCTGGGCCGGGATTTGTCTGTGGTTGCCATGTGGGATCCCGCTTCTCTTGAGCAGTGTATAACTGCTGTGCCACAGAGCAGGCCCCCATGCTTGGTAATCTTTGCTTGTATGACAGACCTAGCGCATTTTCCCTATTTTGAGTACTAGATTTTTTTTTTTCTTTTTTCTTTTGGAGAAGTTTTTGCTATAGGGCACGTGTGCTCACCAGAAAGACAGAGAGAAACAGAGAGACAGAAAGCGAGAAATCCCCCCCCCAGGGGGGATGGCCACGCCGCAATCCCTTCTCCTCCATTCTCATCTCAGGATCTTGGGCACACACGCACACGCGCCCAGGGTGAGTTTAAGTCACCAGGTCCGCGACTTGAATTGTGGTCGACTATATGGGAGTCCAGCGACATAACCATTATGCTAACTGCTGGGCCCAAGTGCTAGATATTTTTGTATTATTAGAAATATTCTTGGGGCCAGCGGGTGACGTGGTGGTTAGGGCATTGGACTCCCACATGCAGTTCAAGTCTTGGACCTGGTGGCTGCTTTCTCACTTCCTCTCTTTATCTCCTTCTGTCTCTCTCTGGTGAGATATGCCCTATAGCAAATTTTTAAAAAATGATAATAAATATAATTAAATAATTTTTTTTAAAAGAAGAGAAATATTTTTGGACTTTGTTCTGGAATATAGTTGTTATTTGGGGACAACTTTAAGCTTTCTTTTATGATTTGGTCCCAAGAGTTATAATGATGACTAAATCACATCAATTACATTAAAAAATACATAGCAGTAGAGTAAGGTGTTTAATAAATATTTGTTTTCATTATATATATATATTTTTTTTTTGAGAGGTTTTTGCTATAATGCACACGTGCTCGCCCGAAAGAGAGAGACAGAGAGATAGAAAGCGAGAAATCACCCCCCAGGGGGGATGGCCACTCTGCAATTCCTTCTCCTCCATTCTTTTCTCAGGATCTTGGGCATGCATGCACATGCACCAGGTGTGATTTTAAGCCACTGGGGGGGGGGGCGTCTAGGACTCAAACTGTGGTCCGCTACATGGGAGTCCAGTGACATAGCCATTACGCCAACTGCTGGTCCCTGTCTTCGTTATATTTTTAAATGGCCAATGAAAGCTTTACTTTTCTATTGCATATATCCCTAATGGTTATATAGACACAGAAGCAGTGTTCATAGTTACTTTGTAACCCACCAAGAAAACAAAATGAAGCAAATTAATTTTATGTTGACCTCCTGGAACTTTTCACAGATTGGGAAAAAACCAACCAGAGCACTCTTAGCATAAGACTATATCTAAAAATGCTGGGCATCAGAAGGCTCTGAAGGAAAGTTCTAACTTGGAGAAGGATGGTAGAATTTTTTATAGGGCTTTGGGGAAGGGGAGTATGGAGTGGACAGGCAAATTTCAGCTAATTTGGGGAATAGATGGTCAAGATTATCTCTCAAAGGAGAGGAGAATTGATGTTGTATTGGGTTATTGGGAAAGTCATGATGCATTTTTTCTCTAAAGTCTCCAAATAGAAGAGTCCATTATCCTGATCATGATTTTAGATTCCGTCTAGCTCTTGATTTCAGAAGGCAGTGTTTATATGAAACTTCTAAGAATAAGGAATTAAATATTTTGTGGTGCTGGCAAGTTCTCAGTCTTTACTCCCTGACTTCTTGCACTGTTTCGGATCCTTCTATATAGGTGTTCTGTAGTAGAGGAAACAGTAAAAAATAATAATGAAAAGCTTCAAAGTAGGCATATGGCTGGAAGGAAGATTTGAATAGGGTTTATGCAGCAGCTATTTTGGTTGATGACACATCTTCAACTTAAATTGCAATTGACTTTTTTCATTTTGCCTCATCCTTCTGTGATGATTCTAGCAGAAGTCAAATGAGATCATTTTTGATAGTTGGTTTGCAAGTGGTGTGTACACCCAACCTTCCAAAGCCTACCTGTGCTTTTCAGGGAGCTCAGCTTGTGACTGAAAGGATGAGTTATTCTCTTATATCTTTTTAATACACTACTGGTTTTCAGCAGCTACTGCTTAATACTGTTCATTCTTGAGTTTGGTAAATTGTCTGAGCTCTCCGTGATTTCTTTGCCTTTATGAAGTATTTTTTTGACTACAGGTGAGTCACTCTCCTGTAAATATAATCTATGCTTTGAAATGAAATTATCCTTATCCTCTTTGAATACATAAATCTTATTATCTGCTAGTTTCCTCTTGCTTTGTGGCTCCCGTGTTGTTGTAATGCTTGCTTAGCTTTTAATTTAAACGTGAGGCTGTGTTGGTTAGCATCCATGGAAGACATTTGCCCATTCAGACATTAGGAAAGCATGTATATTTGTTCACCATATTTAGGATTATTGGGGCTTTTCTTTCTTATCATTTAGAATATAAAAAGAGAGGAGAGTTTCTTATTTTTTTCCTAATCAAGCTCACAATAGAAAACCAACTTGAATAGAAAAAAATGTGGAGATTAATATATCTGCTATTTCTACATGAATATACTGACCAAAACTATGGAAAATATATGTGGGTTACCATATGTGTGTCAGAGTAAATGTTTCAGATAAAATTGGTGTTTTAGTATTACCTTATATTATTATTTTTCCATAAATGATGAGCAAGTTATTTATATTTTTTGTTGTTCTTTAATGAGATATCACAAAAATTTCAATTTTGCTTTCTCTTTTCAAATAATCAGAGGAAATTTGAGGACAAATTTTTCTAAGACTACATAGTAAGTCACTGGCAAGATCCTTTTCTCTGTAATATGTTACTTTGCTCCTTAAACTTCATTCTTTTCCACTGATAATGTTTGGTAATATGAAGCAAATTTTTACTATTCTAGCCTTCTTTATTTTCTAGGAAGGATCTTTTTTAATCTACATATCTTAAATCTTAGGGAATCTGAAAAATTCCTTTATCATTTTTCATTTTTTCCTCAAGAAAGTATCTTCATTGTAGAAATTCCTGCTATTCACAGGTAGAAATAAAAACATGCAATTGAAAACTCTTAACCATTGAGGACATTTTAAAAATTAACATATTAGTTACTTTTTAAGTTCCATAGATTTGTGATTTTATAAATAACCCACCTTTCACATCAGCAATTATTCAAGGAATTAACTGCGGTGCTGATCATATCTAAAATATAACACAAAATAGTCTAAAAATGTGCAAAACATCATTCATGTTGGTGCATGATACGAATTAACTTTTAGAGTAAGCATACCATTAAATAATATATTTGGAATGAGATTAAAAAATTTGTGGTGCCGTTTTTTGGTATCATAATCTATTACCATTTGGGTCATAGACATGCTTCATGTTTGCATAAAATAGATGGCATGGCAATCAGAAGAAACATAAATGCAGGTTTCTGCACAAATATCAAAGGAAGGAAGTTCAATGTATCTTCTCTTCGAAAAAATACTAAAAACTATAAAACCTGAGAAAGCTGAAAAATTTGTTGCATTTATGTAATAATCCTTATCTGTTAATATTAGTTGTAGGATAAAACCAATAGAATACTAATTAATTATTTAGCCAAAAAATAGTTTTTAACTATGAAGAAATACTCCTTTCAAATCTTTAGTTAATTAAGCCTACTTTTGGTTATTATTATTTTAAAAAAATGTAATCGGGCAGTTCCAAGAAAAGCTTCAGAACAGCTGTAATTACAGCTGCATATTTAGTCAAAATAGGAGTTTTAAAAGGCTCTTTACTCTCCTTTCGTATCTCTTCCCTCACCTCAGATAACCCAAATTTAGTTGTAAAAGTTTTGGTAGGCTCAGGATTCCTGAAACTGGAGTGCCACATGTTTAGCTGCACGCAGATGTGATGATTACATGTGACTGTATATGAAGGTTCTTTAGTGCTCCTACCTTTCTCCACTTAGTTAAATGATTTTTATCAGTTTGTTTACACATTGAATTTTGTATTCTGTAGCACATGCTCTTATATTCTGAGTACAATTTAGTGATTTTTACCGAGGTCCAGGTATTTGCTAAAACAACCTAAAATAATAAGCAATAGTAATAGGTAAGTAATAGTTTTTCAATCTAAATTTGAGCTAATGTTGACATTATCACAAGTTAACTGGAAATATCTGCAAAAGCCTATGTCTGTGTTTTTTAAATGTTTTTTTTCAAATTTCATTCTAGTAAGAAATTACTTTTAACTTGAATCTCTTAACTTTTGGAGCAAAATATATTACAATAAGTCAAAAGCTAACCTCATATCCATGTTACTGTCTCATCTCCTTACCACAAGTGTCTGTGTGATCTGGGAAATAGATGACATTCCATCTTGTTTTCAGATTAGTAGTTAGAGACTGGTAGTAAGGGTTACTGAGAACTGTGGCTAAGAAAGAGTAAGATTTGGGACCAGTTTTTCTTTCTAATTAATTACTATCTCTTTTGCAGGTGGTAGTTATGCTAAAATCAATCATGAGATATAATAACAGAACTTAGGTTCCAACCGTGGTTTTATAGTGCGGTTTACTCAGAATCTGGTTCAAATCTGTAGTGACTTGTCAAATCACACAGAAGAAAATTTGAAGATCTTCCGCTAAAGCCAGCAACTTAGCACTTTCAGTGAGAATACTGAGTTCAACATGCATGTATTTGAATTAGTACCATGTTCAAACTGATCAGGGTACAAGTCTGAATAGGACATGACTCTTACTTTTAAGTACAGTGTGAGACAAGGTGCAAGAATATTTTAAAATAATACATCAGTTAGAAGGTAAATAAACTTGGACTTAAATTCCTAGACACGGAAACTTCTTGGATCTAAAATAAATTTCAAAGAACCCAGTGAGATTTTAAAATTATTGCCCAGAAAGAAGCTTTAAGATAAGTGAGATAAATTTCCCTATATCATTGTAAATAGAGCTGTAGAACATTTTAAATATGAACTGAGAAGTGAAAAAAGGTAGGAAGTTAACTCTGCTTTTATAATCTTAGATGTCAGTTAATACTGACTGATTGCTTATTGCAAATATTTTATAGAGAAACTGCTGATCTTTTATTCATGTAAGTGAAATGGGAATACCAGCAGATTCTGTATAGACTTATAACAGATTATTTCTAGAGAGAGTAGAATGGAACAGAAGCCATTTCAGAGACTACTTATAAACTCAAGGGAGTAAAAAAAAAGTATCCATTAAAACAGAGTGAGGAAACTACAAAAGTTTTATAACTTTTAAAACGTGAGTCGACATATAGGTATGAGGGAAGGTAGCAGGTGAAATTTGAGCTAGAGTATAATTTTGATGATGAAAGTACAGCTAATTACTTAGTTGTCAGGAAAAAGAAACTTAATAGAAAAGAACTTTTAGGAGCGCAGCTTTGGTGGCACAAGTGGAAGGCCACTACTGCCAGGTAGCTGAGGCCACATGAAAACCTGGGTTCAGTTTCCAGCCCAGTCTAAACAGGCTGAGAGTAATGGTGCATGCTTGCACTCCTGCCTGGCTGGGAGCTGGGGCGGGAGAATCACAGTTCATGACGTGGCAAAACCCTGTCAAAAATAACTGACCTTTTTCTCTCTCTTCCTTAAATGTGTTTGCATGTTCTTTATTTGTGTCTCACATTAGGGAAGGAAGAAGGGAGGGAGGGAGGCAGGGAGAGAGAAAAGAAACTTGTAGGAAAGCAAATAAAATGATGTGACTTTAACGAGATAGGAAAAATGAAATGTGAAAAGCAAGCTAGTTTTATTTAGGGACTGGCCTTAGATTTAGCTTACTATGAAAAAGTTGTCATCTTCATCATCATCTTTTTGTCTTCCTTCCTTCCACCCCCTGGTTCTTTTTGAGCTAGGTTCTTGTGTGGTTTAGCGTGGTATGATACTATTAATAGGAGTCTTCAAAAAGTTCACAGAAAATGCATAATATGAAAAAGCTATTCATGGATTTCAATTTTTTTTTGCACCAAAATACATTTGTACTTTACTCCACTTTTTCCAAGAACTATTTGAAATCCCCTTGTGTAGTGCTGTGAAGTTCCATTTTTTTTATTTTGTTTATAATCGGCATATTTTTGGACTAAAGGTTTCTTCATTAAGACATACAGAAACAGATATTTTTTAATTAACTACTTAGACTCATGAACTTGAGGATTTAGCAAAAATGAGAGCCCATCTTTGATGTGCCTAGTTATAAGATTGTTGGGATAATGAAATAATGTGAAAGTGTTTTAAAACTGAGTGCTTCACAGAGAAAACCACTTTTTTTTTTCATATTATAACTATAGATTCAATCCAACATGACAAATATTTGAGTAATATGTCACATGCAGTTTTGTAGACTCTTGTCCAGGAAGATGAACTCCTTGCTGCTAAGAGAAGGAAATAAAACATAATGCAAGTGTCTGTAATATATGACAGATGATGAAAAGACTAATGAATGGTTCAGTTTTCCTACATTTTGGCTTAAAGAGTTCCCTGCCTTATTCTCCACTTGGTTTGCCACAGTTACAAAGGGACATTTTGACTTTTTCATTTGTATCTACTCTTTTCAAATTTATTGGGTATGAGTGGGCAGATTAACATGGGTTGCCATGTGGTGGAAGTCTCAATTTGGGCTTTCCAGTAGTTGCAGATAGGAGCTTTTTGATTTTTTTTTTTTTAGGTGTACAGGCATAAAATGATAGCTGAATCAGTACCCCAGAGAAAGTAGTTTCTAGAATTGCTGATTTTTTCCAATGGAATAGATTCTAGATTTTAATATTTGGGTTAAATATTTTGACAGGGAATAGCGGGTTAAAGAGGGAAACATCTTTTCCAATCCAACATACTTCTTTACAGTGCCCAGACTTAGTTTGACTACCTCTCATAATGAAGAATCTTTCTATTGTGTGAGGCAATGCACTCACGGGCTCTTTCATATTTGGAGTATTTTGTTTTTGGCAACTGCAGGTGACCTCCCTCTCCATCTGTTGTTCTGTAGTTTTTACATTTTATTGGATATACTGAAGAGTTGACTGAGGAGAGAACCTGTTGATGGGGTAGCTAGGAATAGAAAGAAAGCATGACGAAAAAGGAAATAATGTCAACAGTAACTGCTAATAAATATTTGTGATGAAGTCCCAGGTGCTGTTCTAAATGCTTCTTTTATATTAACTCACAAGAAAACATGAAATTGATATTTTAATGTAATATTAGTTAAATAAAATATGAATTCAATACTAAATGATAACGGTATTTACCCTCTATTACAGAAAAAGAAACTGAGCTATAATAATTTGCACAGTGGGAGGCAAGGGTTCATGCCGTGTCCTATTTGGAAACCTTTACCACGACTGCGTGCTATTATTTAAAGCTCTTTAGAGATAGCCTCGAGGTTCCTTTGGGAGAACTTGTTCCATCCCTTTCTCTAAGTGTGAAAATCATTAAAGATAAAAGATTAATATTTCAAGGCCAGTAATTTGGGTGGGAGTTGGGGTTAGGGATGTGAAGGAGGAGAAGTATGGGATAATATTCAAGATGTTAAGGTTGAGTGAGGATACCAGAAAGGAAGGAGCATGGAAGCAGGTAAGTGGATGTAATCTACTTTGGCTGTCAGAGGAGAAGGCAATATTCATTTAGCTCTTGTAATGGCTAGATTTTATGATGCTGTATAAGCATGAAAGTTTGATACAGGAATAGTTTAGTAAAAGCTTATGATCATATAGGCATAAATCAGCCCTACCCACTAGACATATAATGTGAACTACCCATGTAATTTAAAATTTTCTAGTATTTGCATTAAAAAAGTGAAAGGAAACCAGTGCAATTAGTTTTAATTATTTTTAACTTAGCATATTAAAAATATTACCACTTCAACAATAATCTATATAAAATATAATAATATGTTTTATATTCTCATATATTAAGTCTTTGAAATCCATGTGTGCTTTACACTTAGAGCACAGCATGTCTCAGTCCAAAAAAGCCATACTTCATGTGCTTAATGGACACATTCAGCTACTGAATACCTTACTGGAAAGTGCATTTATATGCCATTAGAAGATAAAAAGATTAATTGTAACTGATGTGTTCATTAAGAAGTTCTGATTAAAGTACAAGTAGATGGCTTTGTAAGACAAACAAGGAGTGGGGGGAATCTGAGCCTGAAAGACATCACTATCCAATTGTGTCCCGAGAATCTGCTGAGAAGGGAAACTCAGTTTTTGTACTTATTGAGAAGGAAGGAGGGAAGGAGCCTTGACTCAACGTTTGGGCTTCCTGCTCTTCGAGGGTCTGTAGATGTTATATAGTAAATAGGACTTCCAAGGAACTCCAGAGAATTTCTGCTATCATAGAAGCTCTGTGCTCCAGTTTCATATAAAAAGCCCAGTGCTTTTTCTGTAGACAGAACCCAGAAAGAGAATTACACAGTTCTTATTCTTGAAAGATGGTATTTGTCGGTTCAGGAATTCTGTGCCTTTTTCTGGAATTCGTCACAACCGTAATTTTTTCTTTGCTCTTCATGGGATTGTTTCCAGTTTTGTCCCTGAGGCAGGGGTTTTATAGTCTCCTTTTCCGTGAAACAAAAACCAAAACCAGAGAAACAAAAGACTAACTTAAAACTAGCACGTTAAAAAATAATAACAAATGTTATCTAACTGTAAAAGTACAACATGTAGTCTTTGTGCAAATTTAGATACTGGAGATGTCTACTTTTACGTGTTTGGTGAACAGATCTCTGGTAGTAGAGTATTCTTACTTTTGCTTTCTCCTGTAGCACTGGGGCTCCTTGGGCATCAGCACCAGTGAATCATCACCTCCCTGTTCTGGTTTGGATGTCATAGTGCTGAGAGAGGGTGAACAAATGGGAGGTATGTGTTCTTCCTGACTGGGGTATATTTATTTATTGCTCTGTATTTATGTGTCATATTTTATTTGACTAAGAGCCTAATTTAATGTACTTAGTTTTAAAAATCTTTTTAGAGAGTTATCTGTAAATTTGTAGGATATAAAACTGAACAGCTAAGGGATTTGTATCACTTATTAAGAGTTACTAGGTTAAAAATACAAATTTTCTATACAATTAAGCAGAATAGAATATACTTTATCACCGGTAATTTCCATTTCATAAATTTTCATGGTATGCTGATGTTGTTGGTATATAAACATAATCTTTTTTTGCCATAATTGTTGTGAATGTACTCTTGGTTTAAGTGAAGGTAAAGGAGTTTTGTGGAAACCATTACTTACCATTTTGAGGCTAGGTAGTGCTAATAAGCAAAGTAGAAATGTGCTTGGAAGGAAAAAACATTTAGGAGGAAATTGAGAAAAATAGGCATTTTAAGAAAAGTTATAAAGTGTTTTAAAAAATAACTGATTTATACACAAAATATTAATCATTAGGCACATAAGCAGATTTTTCAAAATTTGGGTAGAAAACATGTTTAATAGAAAACCTTGAATTCCTTATCATGTTCATATATTATGTGATCTGATTTCATAATGTCCTTGAATTAATCAGCTTACATCGAGTGATTTTAGACTAAATTTAGACCTTTAACTTGTCTGTGCATATTTTCTATCATGTCCCTTCCAGAGTTACTATAACATGGGTTACCTAATTTGCAGTTCTAAAGTGCTGTGAAACATTAAATACTCTTAGCAGCCCATCTCAGTCTATGGCTACCCTTTTCTATTTTTTTGTTTTGTTTTGAATGTTATTCATTTTTAGTTTGCTATAGGGTATTTGCTCTTGCAGGGGAGAGGGAGAAAGAGAGAGAGAGAGAGAGAGAGAGAGAGAGAGGGAGGGAGGGAGGGAGGGAGGAAGGGAGGGAGAAGAGAGGGAAAGGAACAAAGGAAAGGAAAGAAAATAAATAAATAAATTACCCTTGGGGGAATGGCCATGCTACAATCTCTTCTCTTCCATTCTCCTCTTGGGATCTTGGGCACACATGCTCACATGCCTGGCCATGGCGTTGGGTCTGGGATTCCAACACGCAGTTAGTTGGCCATGTAAGAGCCACCGTTCTTAATCCCAACACCACCTCCTAGCTCTACCCTTCTTTAATTCATAGTCATATAGAAACATTTATGAGAGTGTGCCCAGGTTATGAATGACCTGGAGATGACTCAGTAAAATTATCTCATAAAGAGTATAAAGAGTGGTTATGACTGTGGAATGGTTTTGTATCTGCTGTTTTCACCTTGCTGCTTTACGAAGTTAGCTTAGGTTAGAGTAGAGTTCAGGTTTTGTAGTCTTGGGAATTGTCTTGAATCCAGTCTCTGCTCCTTAACTATTCCTGTGACTTGGGGCAAGTTTTTAAACCTTCGTTTCTTCCACTCTAAGTTGGAAATAACCAATCACCTACTAGAGTGGTTGTAAAGATTAGGAATAATAGCAGCTGCTATTTTTTTTTTTTTGAGTATTTATTTATTCCAGCCAGACACTGTAGTGCATCCTTCACACACAATATTTAATTTATTAATTTTATTCATATACATACATACCTACCTACATTTGTAAAAGAGTGTGTAAAAGTTCACAGTCAGTAGTAGTACATCTAGTAACTGGTTGTTTTTTTTTTTCCCCCTGTTAATTCCAAGCATGTGGTTTAATCTAAAATTGTGGCTTTTATGGTGAGAGATTGACCCTTCTGACTAGATCTAAAGGACTTACTTGGAAGTTGACAGTGGTTAAAAGTGAAGGTTCTATTAGAATGTGGTTCATGGATAATCTGCATGGTAATATTCTGAGAAGCTTGTTAAAATGTAGAGTTTTGGGTTTGTCCTCAGAAACTCACAGACTTAAATCAGAACCTCTGGCCATGGAACCTAGACTCTGACATTTTTTAGGCTTAATCATAATTCATGATGAAGTTTGAGAATTATTTTTTAAAATATATTCCTCTAGATGCTTTAAAAATTATTTTAGTGGTTTTTTAATAACTATTTTTCTTTACTGTAGTAAGCTTTTCAGTTTATTGGTGACAGAGTTTGTCATTTATTCCCTAATGGGAAATTTTTATGCATGACATGGTAAATATGATTTTTCTGTGTTAAAAGGTAGAAGGGGTGGTGGTATTTATTCATTTAACTACTGTTAAGTAAATATCACTTATGTGGAGTATTTTTTCATTTTTTTAATTAATAGATTTTACTCAGTCAACTAATGTTGTCTTTTTGAATGGGCTAGGGGAGAAGGAAGATAGAGAACATGTTATTATGAAGCTAAAGGGAAAGGGGAAGGGAGTGATAGTCTGGTGCTAATTAAAAGGAAAAATAGCTACAAATAATTCTCATAACTAATATGAATATTAAAAGCTGATGGAAATTTTCAAAGAGTTTTGTTCTGGGTCATTTTTATTAGTCATATCAGGAAAATTCAGTTTGTGTGCTTTTTGACTATTGCCTTGCGCCCTAAGAGTTTTCTTCTTTTGGGCTTAATTTGTGTTGGCTTTCTGGGAAGTCTTACTCTTGTCTACTCTTTAGGAAATCAGGTTGCATCTCTACAGTGCTTCACGTGGATCTTACCTTTTTAGATTTTTCAGGTACAATCGTACTTTAAAATTGCCTCAAGTCATAATTCTAAACTTAAATGTTTGGAAGACTAAATCTCAGTGAATCTTTGCGTTGATATCTATAACCCCCAATTCTTTTTGGCTTCATTATCCACTTTAATAATTCTTATGAGTTAAGCTATTTTAATATCTGCTGTTTTGTTCATTCTCTGAAAGTATTATCCACTTTAATAATTCTTTTTGGTTAAGCTATTTTAATATCTGCTATTTTGTTCATTCTCTGAAAGTGGGTCACCAAGGCTTTGTCATTGTTAATATAAAAGAAATAGTACACTCTTTTTTTTTTTTAAAGCATGCTTGCCCCAAATGAAGCTAAAATACCAGTAATACTCTGCTATAAACTCTCATAGAATAAAATTTTACGTATTTAAAACTCAATTTATTTGCTGATGTTATTTATCTCTGGGAACTTTGGCTATTCTGCCATTCTATTTAGAATTCACATTAATTATTAAAATTTCTTCTAGAGTTTTTACTGACAGCCTATATCTGATCTCTCTTTGAAAGGTCTTCCTCAACATTTTCAGAAGTAACTTTTGGATCTCACTGGAATAGGACTTTTTGTTTCTGTAATTACAGGTTGAAAAGAAATGGACTTGCTGAGAGGTAGGGAGCAGTAGGGTACAGAGGAGGAGAAAAATCGAAGTAGATTTATGCCTTGCTTCCTTATTGTAAAAAATAATCATAACCTTAGGTACTTTACATTTCTAAAGGTGATGGCAGTAGTGATTGTGGTAGTAGTTGTATGGGTGAATTAAGGAGACTTTGAGAGAATTTGTTTCTAGATATCACGTTTCGGTTATTTCCCAGATACTGATAAATTGGTTATTATCAAAAATGTTTCTTCTTTAAAATAATTTCATGAATTGATATCTTTATCACTCTAAAATATTGATCATGTGGAGTATTAGTAACTTCCTGAATTATTTTCTCTGTCACGTATCTCTTTTAAATGTGGACCATAGACTCAGAACAATGTTGAACAATTATGTCTCTACTATAGATGTTTGTTCATTTGTTTGTTTAAATGTGACCAGAGAGGGGCAGAGTGCAAGAGAGAAAGAGAGAGAGAGAAGTGAGAAAGCAAGCTGCCAGGTCTGGGACTTGAACCGTGAGTCCAGTGCCCTTAACCACTATGCCTAACCTACTGGTCCCCAATTTTTTTTTTTTAACTAGAGAAAAGCACACTAATTTTTTCTTTATTCTTACAGAATTTTCTTACCAATAATTATACTTCTGAATGATTTCGAAGTGTCTTGAGATGATATTGAGAAATAGTATTTTTTCATGGTTGACATTATAGGCTCTTAAACAGACTACCGAGATTCAGATCTCAGTTTTGCCACTTTTCAGTGGTGTGACCTGGAACAAGCTATTAATTTAATATCTTATCTTGCCTTATCTGTAAAATGGAGATTTTAAAATACCTATTTTTATAGACATGTGTTGAGGATTAGTTTGTAAAAAAAACAATAAAGGAACAATGTCTGCAAATAGTATGTGCTGAATAATTAGTGATTATTACTATTTACTCTCTAAAATAGTATTCTAAGTATAGTCTAACAGACTTCCAAAGTGAAAATCCTTTATATTTAAAACTTTGGAAATATTCAACTAAGTAGATTATTTTTAGTGTTTTTAAGCTGAGGTTTGCTTTTCCCATTCTACATACTCTGCCTTTCACTCTGTCTTACATACCCTCATAAACTGATGTTTTCTTAAACTTAAGTGTGCTTAAGACCTACTCAGGAATCTTCTCAACCTATAGATTCTTGTTCAGTAGTTTTGGAACAGTTCCGAGATACTGCTTTCTAATAAACTCCTGGCAATTTGAATGCAGGTAATTCTTACTCCTTACATTTACTGGCAAAATTACAGAATATTCCATTAAGTGATTCTTGGCCCCTTTGTTAGTATATTATAAACACTTGGATATTTTTGTTTGTTGGTGTTTTAAAAAATATGCCTGGGCTCTGTGTCAGCTCAGTTAAATCAGATCTCTGGCACTGGGGTTCTGATCACCACCACCACCATCATCCATTATCATTTTTTTTCTTTTTAGTAGAAATATCCTACCAACATTCTCCCCTACAGCCAGCGTTAAGAGCCACCACTTTAGTGACTTGAAGTAGTCAGTAAGCTAAGAAGCTTCATTTTTTGTCTTCATTTGCTTTCTCATATTCCATTTTAGGCTCATTTCTCCTGTAGAGATGATGAAATAAAGCTCATCAGAACTCTTAAACTAGAAGGCAGCTGTGATGTCCTGAAATTTTCTTTTCACTGGAGTAGAATAAAATGTTTGATTCCTTGAACCTTTTCTTCATGAGTCTTATTTCATTTTCCCTTTCATCATTCATATAATCTTCTTTGGACTTACCCTAATTTCTTCCTTAAAGTGTAGTAACTCAATTAGGTATAACACTACTTTAACAAAGCTGAACACTGGCAGAGGTGAAAGAAATAAAGTTCTTTCCACTTTAAAAATTTTGTAATTTGTATTATTTAAATGATAAAACATATTTGTTCAGACTTTTTACTGGCTTTTCTTTATGGCTTTTGAGGGTTAAAATAGGTTTTGTACTATGTTAGTTGTTTCAATGTGTTTTTTTCTTAGGGTGTGTTTCCCCTTTTTTCTCAACCATACTTCTTGTATCCATTTTACATGTTTCACTTAGTTTTGGAGGAAATGCAGTATATATTTTTTCCTGGACTTTCATATTTTGGAAAAGGAGTTTTCCAAAGTGGTAAAGATCATGTTGAATTTTATTCTGTGTAACTATGATGGATCAGTTAGGGTCAGGTCACAAAAGCAATCTACACTGGATACATTAGCTGAAAAAATTAATATAGGGGATAGGTTATGTGGGTGATGGAGGACTGAAAAAGCAAAAGGGAAATGCTGGGGTAACAGATGTTGTACGAGGGGCCTTCAAAAAGTTTGTTGGGAAATGGAGTTAAAGTATATGTTTATTTTGGTGCAAAAAAATTAAAATCTATGTATAGTTTTTTCCTACAACATTTGCTTTTTATGAGCTTTTTGAAGACACCTTATGATTTTAGAAAGCAGTCATCATTCTTAGGACTGGGGAACAAAGAAGAGTTTAGAGTTGGTGCACCACAGAATTGGGATTCAAAACTTCTGGAGGGGCCTGCCTGGCTGTTGCTGGTATTTCTGAGAGGTGCTTCTGGGAGTATTGGAAAAAGCTGTGGCTGTTAACAACTGCTTCTGTTGGGATGGAGGGCCTAAGGCAGGGCAAAGCTCATTGGAAAAAGTTTCTATTCTCTCCCTGGTGCCTTTATTGGCAGCATGAGAAAGCTAGCTGGCAAAAGAGTAAAGTAGTTTTCAGAGTTCTATTTTCAGCATTATAGAGATGAGTGTTAAAGAGTAGATTTGGAGTCGAGAGACAATAGCTGAATAACCAGCACACATAGTCTACTCATTACACTTTGACATCATCTTTTGGTCTCTTAGTCTTTCTCCCAGCCACTGGGACCTCCACATGCTCTTAGTGCTGAGGGTTTGGAAGAAAAGGAGTTGTTACTGTTTTTTTAGATTTAATTTGTCTGTTAGTATAATTTGGGGACATGAAACCACTTGGTCTAAGGTAACTGTCACAGGTTTTCTTACAACCCAAGACTTAATCATTAAATACTCATCCTTTGGCTCTTGAGGCATTTCTTTTTTTTAAGAGTCCTTATTTAAGATTTTGAAAACTGTAGTAGTAACAGTACTGTAACCAGAGATGAAAAATTCACTACCTATTGATCATACAGTAGATTGCAGTGAGAACCAATCTTTAAACAGATATACTTTCTCTCTCATTCTGATATTCCACATCCTGCAGAGTTGCTCACATTTTAATTAGTATCTGTGTCACATAGTACTGTTAAAGTACAGATTCTGATTAAGTATATTCCAGAGTAGAGCCTGAGAGTCTGCATTTCTTTCTTTCTTTCTTTCTTTCTTTCTTTCTTTCTTTCTTTCTTTCTTTCTTTCTTCCTTTCTTCCTTTCTTCCTTTCTTCCTTTCTTCCTTTCTTCCTTTCTTCTTCTTTTTTTTTTTTTTAGAAAGATTTTTGCTATAAGGCACGTGCGCTAGCCAGAGAGAGAAAGTCAGAGAGGCAGAAAGCAAGAAATCAGCCCCTTGGGGTGACAGTGGGCATGCCACAGTCTCTTCGCCTCTGTTTTCCTCTCAGGAGTTTGGGCATGCATGCACACTCGCCCAATGTGAGTTTTAAGTTACTGGGTCTGGGACTCAAACCATGATCAACTCCATGGGAGTTCAGTGATATAACCATGATACCATCTGCTGGCCCTGAGATTCTGCATTTCTAACAAAGTCTTATGGGGGCTGAATCTTCTGATGTCTAGACCAGACTTTCTTCCTTCCTTTCCTGTTTTGGAAAGCATTCATTTGGTTTGGATCTACTGCTGGATTTCATACTCATTGGATAGTTGTGCAGTAGGTGATTAAAAAAAAATTAATAGTGTCTTGCAAGCCTAACTGGGGATAGTTCAAGCAATCTTAGAGGCGCTTATAACTTTGTCTTTCCAGGTGCGATCAGAAAGAAATATGTCTCTGAATAAAGTTTCCGAGTTTTCTTCCACAATTTAATGCTGTCCTAGACGCAGAAGCATGCCTGTCATTTGTACTTCTTCCTGGAAGATCTGAGGCTTTTTAGTAATTTTGTACATGTTTAAGAGAAACTGATTAAGGGAGAGGATCGAACACTTAGTAAATTTATGCATCATATAACTTGTCTACATTAAAGCCATTATTGCTCTTAATTATCGATTATTCTTGTTTTTTAAGTTGCCATGTGCTTGCTAGGGATAGAGAGACAAAGAGAAAGAGAAAAGGAAAATGAAAAGCACTTCTCTGCCCACAAATAGGATGTGGCCATTCCACCAACTCTTCTCCATCTCTCCATTCTGCCGGGGTACATATGCCTGACATATTTTTCAGGCTGCTGGGTGCAAGATTGGAACAGCACAGTCATGTGTGGTCTGGCTCTTATTGTTGATAGGGCCATCTGTTGATTTGAAAAAAATGTGTTTGATTTGATTTATTTTTTTCTTTTGCTGAATGGCATGTGTACTTGCTGGAGAGAGACAGAGAATGAAAGAGAGAGGGAGAGAGAGAGAGAAAGCACCCTCCATGGGTAATGGTCACACTGCAATCCCTTCTCTTCAATTTCTCCTCCTTTTCAGGATTTTGGGCATACATACCCATCACCTGACTTGTTTCTTAAGCAGCTGGGTCTGGGACTTGAACTGTATAGTCAGCCACGTGGGATCCAGCTGCCTTAACCACTGTACCATGGGCTGGCTCTCAAATTTTATACTAATTGCATTTCCCTATGTTTTGAGTTTTATGAACTTAAACTTGTCATCAAAACATAGATTATTGACTTGAGTCAAGTAAATGATCTTTCCTAATAAAATTTTGAATAGACCCAAATTTTTTAAGTTTCTAGTTGTTCTTGACATCTGTATTTTACTTTACCAGGGCATACCTGATCACATGAATAAAAAGTTAACCTTTTATTTGATTGCTGTCCTTCAAGATTCTCCTGTTTCTTTTATCCCTTTCTAAATCTTTCCTTTTGTCTGTTGATGCTTATATGAATGCTATCCTTATCTTATCATTTATTACTTCTTTGAGCCATAGGGAGAAAGAGAAAAAGAGAGATATAGCACCCCCAACATGATTTTGGTGTTGCAATCCAGCCTCATCCAGCCCTGGATCATGGGCACATACATGCCTTATATTCTCAGCTATTTTCAGATGAGAACTCAGAACCTTCCCATGTGGATCAGCATCACAGTGTTGCATTTTATTGCTGCACTACCATCTAGCCCCTGTTATCCTTAATTTTAAAATTCAGACATGGATAACTGGTCTCTTAATCAGCTGGGGTGAGAGAGTTAAAATGAAAGTTAAGGATTCAGGGGATTCCTACAAAAGGGTGAAAAAAGCTTAATTTTAGGATCCTAAACAAAGCATTTTGATTGGCATATAAAGACCCTTGCATTCACATAAGCGTCCATATTTGAATATTTATAGAAGATAATCTGTCAAAATTACTGTTATTTTAATTTGCCAAGCTTGGCTGATTGCCGCAATTGGATGTTAGTTGAATTTTAGATGAGGAACTGTGGATAGGTTCTGTTATGGAACATGCTTTTTGTCCTTGAAGCCCAATGAATATTCCTGCCTCTTTGCCTCCACATCCACCCCTTTTTAAAACTATGAAGCCTTTTTGTATTGGCTGAACTTTTGCCTTTTCTTTCTGGGGGGAGGATATTGAAGTTGGATGATAACTGTGAGGATAAACTTTTAAAAAACTCCAATCTATGCACAGTTAATAGTCATGAATTGTTTAAGTCATTTTAACTGTTTGTCCAGTCTTTTGCTTCAAGGGAGCTTTCGCTGGAGAGTCAAAGTAGGGATATCTATCTCATTTGAATGGTTTTATGTAAGATATGTTTCATGTTAACAACAAAGAAAATGTCTGCTTCTAGATAATTAACATTTCCCTTTTCTTTTATCTCATTTTGAACAGCTAATAATTTTAGTGACCCAGATTCATGCAATAAGACCTTCCTTTGGAAAAACATGGTTCTGTCAGCTTCTTATGTTCTAGGGGAAGGAAGGTAAGCCATTTTTCACTGTTAATATTGAAAGAACTTAGTTAATAAATAAAATTTTCTCTTTTTAAAAATTAAGAAATCGCCCTCCTTTTAGGTAGTGTTTCCTTACCCAGAAAACACTATTTATATAGCATCACTATCCCTGAAACTACTTTTACTTCAGTTCTAAAGATTGTACAGTGACTTTCTCAAGCGCATATGGCATTTTAAGAACAGAATGAGGCTGTATTGTCCCTTACATAACCATTGACAGCTGAATGGCTAATTTTTACGTATATAACCACCTGATATAACTTGACAGTTAACATTTTTTATCTTTTCACTTTTGATGTTCTTAATTCTTTATCTTGTAAATTGACATAATTCAGTCTCCTTTATTATTACTTTCCCTAGAAACCTTAAGTATTAAGTCTTAAATATTGACTTTGTTTTGGAATTTCAGGAATGTAGTGTCCCAAGAATATATATTTAGTGAATTAGGAGCGGAACTTCCATATCATTCTTTTCTATCTTTCATAAGCATCCATTTTCATTCTCATTTGATATTCTTTTTTGGATTTTTTTTTCCCTAGCAACTTTTATATAATCTTTCACTTACTACTTTCTTCCATTCTTTTTGTAACCATCTCCAAATTGTATATTTCACCCTAATTTTTTATTTTCTTCCTAGGAAAATTTACTCATCCAACTCGTAGCTATCTGCTGTCTGAATAGCAAAATTATTCACAGTTCTTTAAGAGGTTACCTTAGCTCCTAATTTTGTAATGGTTCACCATCTGTTCACTGTGTAAAGGGTTCAGAGATGTTCATTGTGTCTAATGTTTTGCAGATGTGGAAAAAATAATGCAATTTACATATATGAAAAGTAAAGATATTACTAATGTGTTCCTTTAGGTCTGGCCATTTTTATATTGTTAATTTTGGAGGCTTATTTATTTTTTTAAAGAATTATTTATTTATCCAATTCCATTTGTTAGTATTATTATTATCTTTTGTTATTATTATTATTTTTTAATTTGAGCAGAGACAGAGACAGAGACAGAAACGGAATGTGAGAAAACAAGCCTCCAGGTCTGGGACTCAAATCACAGTTGACCATGTGGTAGTCCAGCATCTTTAACCACCATACCACCTGCTGACCCCTTGGAGGATTATTTTTAACAGTGCTTTCAAATTGCTTAAGGTGAATTAGGTATTATGTTCACTTTAACTTAGCCAGCTTGCCTCTGGTTAAGTAGGTTAAAACTCAGCTGAATAAAAGTTAAGCCAGTGATATAAAAAGTAATTTGGTTTTCAGTGTGATTTGAGAAAAAAATTTAGTTGTATTTCTTGCTATAAGAATAGCAAACAGCATTATTCAGTGGACTAACATTTCCTAAGTTAATTAATTTATTATTATTTTTTCTCTGCACATGTATGCATGAGATGGGGGTGGGATCCTCTTTTCCCAGCCCTCCAGCTCCTCAAAATCTTGGTCACTCACACACAGAGTATTTTTCAGGCTAACCTGGGGTGTTAAGTAGTAAGTCTCAGTTTTACTTAAATTTTGACTTTGTTTTGGAGTCATATATTTGAGATCCAAACTATGGTCACGCCATATGGTTTCTAGCTTTGCAGGGTGCTAGTAACAGTGACTGGACCAGTCAGTCACTTTAAACATCAGTGGTTTAAATACAGCAGTTAAAAGACAGACATTGTCAGAGTAGTTCAGAAAACTACTCAACTTGTAATTGATCCTTGAACAACACAAGGTAGGTATGCAGACCTCTTGCATAGTTGAATATTCACATATAACTTTGACTCCCCTAAAATTTAACTACTATTAACCTACTGTTGACTGATAACCTTACTTATAACATAAAAAATTGATTAGCACATATTTTGTATGTAGAATGTGTTATGTACTATTTTTACATTAATTAATGTAAGCTAGAAGAAAGAAAATATTGTAATTTTTAAAAATAATTATTTATTTAATTATTATTATTATTATTATTAATTTAACCAGAGAGAGAATGAGAGAAGGGAAAGTGAGAAAGCAAACCACAAGCTTAAGGACTTGAACTGTGGTCAGCCATGTGGGAGTCCAGTGCCTTAACTACCTCACCATCTGCTGGCCCTAAAGAAAGAAAATATTATTAAGAAAATAAGAGAGAATAAATTTGCAGCAGAAAATATTATTAAGAAAATAAGAGAGAATACATTCACAAAATTTATTTTAAAAATCTGCATATAAGTGGGCTAGAGTAATTCAAACCTTCATATGCTATCTACAAGAAACCTATTTTAAATATAAAGACATACAGGTTATAAACAAAGGGACGAAGAAAGATGTACCATGATAACATGAATCAAAAGCAAGCAGGAATAGCAAATTTAGTAATTTCAGACAGAAGAGACTTCAGAGTCAAGAAGGTTATCAGGGATAAAAGGAGTATAATAAGATGATAAAGAAATTTGTTCTCCATGGAGACGTAATAATCTTTAATGTGTATGTGCTTAACAATAGGGTGTCAAAATATGCGAAACAAAAACTATTAGGACTGATGAAGAAATAGATGAACCCATTATTATAGTTGGAGACTTCAGCATCTTTCTATCAGAAATGGGTAGATCCAGCAGGCAGAAAATCAGCGAAGACAGGTAAATTCAACAGCACGATTAATCAGCTAGATACAATTGACATACATAGACAACATTGTTCACAGCAAAATATATCTTGTTTTTAAAAGTGTACATGGATTATTGAGAAACATCAAAATTCTTACTTTAATTTTTTATCTCTAGGATTTGCATCATAAATAAGTGCTCAGATGAAAGAAAGATGAGAAATTCATTTTTTAAAATACAACATACTATCACCCTCCTCTCCTCTATGCCTTACATATTCTGTGGTGAGAATGTTACATTTTTTATTAAAAACACTTATATATTTCCCTTGTCTCAAGTTTTATATATGAATGAAAAAAGGATGAAGGTTTCAGATCATTACAAATGAAACCTAGCTGGTACTCTTTCATTTAGCCGCTCCTGGAAATATCTCATACAACTCTTTCAAGGAACAAAATTTGAAAACAGCTATTAAATATGATTCCTTTATAGCCTAGCTGATATGTGGTAATTATTCATTTGATCTCTAGATGTATCATTGCCTTATTCTTTTGAGTGATCTTCAAGAGGAACAGAAGCAGATGAGAAAATGAGGAAGAGACTTGGATTTGGATTGATAAAGGAAGAGAACATTCTAACAAGATCTAGAAGGTTAATAGAATGTAGATTCTTAGTATGAGAAATTGCTGAATTTTCTGAAGTAGAAATAAAATTAAGTTTGAATTTTTTGTTTGTTTGAAATAGTAGTATTTCTTTCCTAGTCCAAAATCCACCCTTTTAAACTACTTTTTATTAGAGCTAGGTGAGTTCAGCTTCTTTTTTTATGCTTTAATTCCTGTCCTTGTTACTCAAGAAATTTTTTTAGTCATTTCCATCTAATTCAAAAGAGAGTCTGAATCTTTGCAAAGGTATTTTAATGACAAGAGTCAACTCACAGTTTTCTTTTACTGTATTAATATTGAGCTGATTTCTGTTTGCATGTTAAATACTATACGGTTCTCATTTTGGCATTTTTTTAATTAACTTTTTTTTTTTTTTTGGTTAGGATTTTTGCTATAGGGCACATGCGCTCGCCAGATAGACAGAGAGAGACAGAGAGACAGAAAACAAGAAATCACCCCCCAGGGGGGATGGCCACACTGTAATCCCTTCTTCATTCTCCTCTCGGGATGTTGGACGTGTACGCACACGCGCCCAGTGTGAGTTTTAAGCCACCGGGTCCGGGACTCGAACCACGGTTGACTATGTGAGAGTCCAGCGACATAGCCATTACGCTAACTGCTGGTCCCTCATTTTGGCATTTTTAAATCTCAATATACTCTATATTAATTGGCATTTATAAATGTCCTTGGCCATTCTGTAGGCCATGCTCTAGAGTGTAGGGGACACATCCTAAATGGAGCTAAAGGTCAGAGAAACATCCTTCTCCTACATAGATTGCCACCTGGTAGCATTCCTGTAAAGACCTCTGTTTAAGCATTGAAAATACATTTTTTTAGGGTAATAGTTTATTCTTTTTTTTTAAACTTAATTTTATTCCTGATAAAGAGCATGCAGTTGAGATGGAGAGAGAGCCTGAGAAGGAGAGGGAGAAGTACCCGTGAGAGAGTCTTATCACACCACCATCCCCTGTTCTGGCCCTCCATTTTGTCAGGATGCTGAGCATATTTTCAAGCTAACTCAGGAATCTAAACCTATGGTTGGCTGTGTCTCTCAACACTGCAGTTTAATTTGATACTGTCTGTGCCACCAGTGGGCTCACTAGGTCACTCTTTGAGTGGCTAAGATAGACGATGATAATCTCATAAATAGGGCTTTGAAAATATCTGCAGGTAGACTTTATGATAGTAACTCTACAGGGAATTACTAACAGATAAGATTTTCTTAAGGAGTTGGAAATCTTATTTTTATAATTAGATCAGTGAAATTGTTCCTTTCTCTGTAGAATATAAACACAAAATAGAAAACAAAAATGAAGCGACAAATCAAATGAACTTTCTTCCTTAGATCACAGCAGGTAGTGGTTTGAAGGCAAAATTTATCAATGTGTGTAATCCCAGGTTTTCTGTTCGTATTGGCTGCCAAATAGGTGTACAATCTTAGATCACATCTTACTTAAGTTTCCTCATGTTCAAAGTGGAGATAATGCCCACTTTAAAAAGCAATGGTTAGAATTAAATGAGGAAATGTGTGCAAAAATATGTTGCTGGCCTGGCACATACTTGGTGTGCAACAAGTGTTACTTCTCTTCCCTCTTCGTTTTAAATTTGTAATATCTGGATTTCAGTTCTTGAATGAACTAATTACTAGTTGTGACATAAAATTATTTTGTCTTTCTGAACCTCGTTTTCCTTTAACATAAGATCAATAATACTCATTTAATAAAGTGATGTATGGAATTCAGTTCCTAGTATAGTCTAGGAAATTTTTTGTTGAGTCCAAGTGTTAAATTAGTGAAAACTTAGATGAATATGTGAGTTTTGATAGATTCATTGGACATGAAATACACAATTTTGGAGGGAATATACAGTAGGAAGAATATAAGGAAAAGTAAATCTCTAGGGTGTGGGGTACTCAACAATAGTTACTGCATTTGCACTTGAGATAGTAGGAAATTATGGATTGACAGGATTTATTTTCACTCGAAATAGCCACTTCTAGAAGGAATACGTATAAAACACTAACTAGGAAAGTCAGATGCTTGAATATACCTTTTTCTTGCTTTTATTCTTTTTTATTGTAGGTGACTTTAGATTTCAATGAGTATACAATAATGGTTTTGTTGGCAGATCTTGGAAAATTAATCAGTAATGAAAATTTCCTAGTTTAGTAATTACCAGAGACAGAATTAATAAACCAGTACTAAATTTGGGTCAGGACTCTTAAATGAGTCATGTTAAATGAGTTATGAATTTAATCAATTTTGTTACATTTAACTGTGTGTTAAATCAATATAATTTGACATAATCACGAAATAGAAATCAATGTATATGTGGTATATTATATTGAAAGGTGGCAAAGTAATGGATTAGGGAAATTGTATTTTTAAGAATGTTACATTTCCGTGAATTTCAATTAGATTTGTTGCAATGTGAATTATATAAATAATCGGCAGCCAAATATTATCGCCTTTGTATTTTGCAGCTTTTATATATATATATTCAGCTTAATATAATCTTAAATTATCCTAGTTTATCATTTTATTTTAAATATTATGGCATCTTATTTGATGCTTGTTAACCTTCCTGAAATGTTGCACAAAGTGTAGTTCTTGCATACATAGTTTATGCCCCCAAGGGAAAAGGATAAAAGAAAATAGAACCGAATTACAAAATCATTAATTGCAGACAAGTTTCTGTTGAAAAAGCAGAGATGAATTTGTCTGTGAATGTTAAAGACATGTGGATATGTTGATTGCAGCCATGTTTAAGTATTTTTGTTGTAGGCAAAGGGTTTGTGGAATTAGAACAAATGTATTAAAGGCATTGCTTAGATTAAAACTTTATTTTTCAAGTATTTTTTGTATCACATTTTTTTTTTAAGAAAGCAGATTCATATAAAACTGTAATTTTTTGCTAACTATTATTTGTTGGTTTGTTTGTTTTTAAGAGAAGACTTTTGCTATATGGCAAAAATAGTGCTCACCAGAGAGAAAGAGACAGAAAGTGAGAAATCACCCCTCGGGGGATGGCTATGCTGAAATCCCTTCTCCTTCATTCTCCTTTCAGGATTTTGGGAACATGTGCACATGCACCCAGTGTGAGTTTAAAGTAACCGGGTCTGGGACTTGAACTGTGATCGACTATGTAGGAGTCCAGCACCTTAGCCATGACAACACCTGCTGGCTCCAACTACTTTATTCTTAATAATTTGAAGTCAAGAACTGTAAAATAACATGTATAAAGTACTCTGTGGGTGAATATTTAAGGTTATATGGTGATATACATTTCCTTCCCTTTTTTATTGTGGTAAAATAAACATAACAGAATTAACCATCTAAATATTTTTAACTGTACAGTTCAGTAGTAGTAAGTACTTTCATATTATTCAACTGCCAGCACTATTTAACTCCAGAACTTTTTTATCAACCAAAATCAAAACTCTGTACCCATTACACACTAACTCCCCATTCCTCCTTACCACCAGTGCCTATAATCACTATTCTGTCTTCTATTTCTGTGACTTTCATTATGAGTACCTCATAAGAATTGAGTCAGACAAATGTATGTCCTTTCGTGACTGGCTTTTATCACTCAGCACACTATCTTTAAGATTGAGCCACATTGTAGCATATATCAGAATTTCATTCTTTTTTAAGGCTCATTAATTTCCCATACTATGTATATACCACATTTTGTTTATCCATTTATCCATCAATGGACATTTGAATTGTTTCGATCATTTGGCTACTGGGAGTAATGCTTCTCTGAACATTGATGTGCAAGTATTTATTTGAGTATGGTAATATACTTTGTATATATTTTAACAAACACTTTAAATAGTTGAGGTAGAAAATTAAATGGAAATGGGCTAGATAAGTAGCTGTTTTCATTGATATTAGTGAATATTTTTTTTAAAACTTGTGTATTTGAAGTATTAGGGATATAAGGAGTTAAAACGTCATGATGCTGTTTTTGAAGAATTTATAGTTTATTAAGAATAATAGGGTGCGATATACAAAAATAATACCTGGTAGCATGTGTTGTTTGAAGCTGAAGAGATAACCAAGATCTGAGTTAACTTAGCATCTCCTCTTGCCAAGATTTTTGGATATCCTCCTCAACAGGAGACAGAATGGATGGCTATAATCAACATGCACACGTGCCATTCCAGCGTATGCATTTCACATTCAAGTACAAACGGGGATGATGATATGAAAATGGAAATTGGGGTTCCAGCAGTTAGCGTAATGGCTATGTCGCTGGACTCCCACATAGTCGACCGCAGTTCGTGTCTTGGACCCGGTGGCTTAAAATTCATGTGTGCCCAAGATCCTGAGAGGAGAATGGAGGAGAAGGGATTGCGGTGTAGCCATCCCCCTGGGGGGTGATTTCTTGCTTTCTGTCTCTCTGTCTCTCTCTGTCTGTCTGGTGAACACACACGCCCTATAGCAAAAACCTCTCAAAAAAAAAAAAAATGGAAATTGGGTCATGACATTCCTCTAAACAGTCTTTTCCAAGGGCCATATTTTTAGGTGACTTACATCTTTTTCTCAAACTCCCACCCATGCTGAATAATTCTTTGTTGTGGATACATATCTTAAATATGTAAACAAACTTAAGTGTAAATGAGCTAAGAGGCAGAAAGATGAACTACATACATTTCTGAAGATTCTTTCCCAGCTTGTGATTTTTATGCAATCCCTATATTCTGGATTTTTCAAATTAAAAAAAAATAGTGTAAGTGCAGCTACAGATTTCTCAGCAGATCTATTTCATAGTGTTTTGTTGTTGTTGTTTGTTAACTGTAGGGCGTGTGTGCTCACGGGAGAGAGAAAGAGAGAGGGAAAGTGAGAAATCACTCCCCAGGAGCAATGGACACACCACAGTACCTTCTCCTTCATTCTCCTTTAGGGGTTTTGGGCATGCACAGACATGTGTCTGATGTGATTTTCGTCACCTGGTCTAGGACTGGGACCATGTGGGAGTCCAGTGCCTTAACCACCACACCATCTGCTGGCCTCTTGAAGTGATTTTAAAGTACAAAAGTTCAATTGGAATAATAATATTTTGATATGTTTTGGTCTCTTTTCACCTTCTTTCAGAGTATTGTTTCCTGAAAGAGTAAAATAATTTCTTTTTTTTTTTTTATGAATTTAGTCATAACTTACAGTTTAATTAGACTATTGGGGTTTTTCTTTGTTTGCCATTTGGACACTTTGGAACTTAGCACAGCAGTTCCCTTATTCTTCTTTCCACTAAAATATTAAAGAGACAAAAGGAAAACACATAGCAAAGGGTTAGATAGACATTTTCTTTGAGTGATGTTTTCAAGCTCAAAAGAAATTTTTAAAAACACAACTAAGCAGAGCTCCTAAAAGGGTGCACTGTAAAACTGGTTTCTTCTCTCTCTCAACCTCTGTGTTCATTCACTTGACTCTCCATAGTGAGCCTGAACTGAGTGGTGCAGGCTCCTTACTCTGTAGGGTGGCCTGGCCCTAAAAGCAAAGTTTTCTTGTGGCCTTCAGCCACTGAATTTGGTGATTCTATGAGCCTTTGGAGACTAAGGATTGTCACTTCAGTTTTACAAAACTTCAATAGGATTGGCACCTTGCTCATAATAATATTTATCTTTGAAGTTATTAAATAGTGAAAAAAAAAAAAGAAAACTTTTGTCAAAGCCAAAACTTAAAAAAGGAGGTAATTGTAGAAGAGGATGAATGAACTGGGATGGGCTTCTGTCCATTCAGCATCCATGTGAAGGTTTATGATATTGGATTACCAGACTCGCCACTGAACACTGGGGATAAAGCAGAGCTTAAAATAGACCCAAGCCCTCCATTCTGGAACTTTAAATTGTTTAGAACAGTAAGAAGGATATCATAGGCATTTAAAAACATTTAAATAACTGAATGTTTTGTGGAGAACGTATTAGATATTTTAGTGAGAAACTGGAGTGTCCCACTCATTGTATTATAGATGTTTCATTAAAAAATGGAAAAAAAAAACCTAATAGGGAGAATAGTTAAGTAAGTTATGTTAACACATAGAATGGAATACAGTAGAGCCCTTAAAAATTAGATATTAGGACCAGCAAATGGTGTAGAAGTTACATTGCTGGACTCCCACATAGTCAAGTCCCAGACCTGGCGGCTTGAAACTCACACTGGGTGCATGTGCATGCATGCCCAAAATCCCTAGAGGAGAATGGAGTAGAATGGATTGCAGCATGGCCATCCCCTCTGGGGGTGTGATTTCTTGCTTCCTGTCTTTCTGTTTCTCTCTGTCTCTTAGGCTAGCACAGATGCCCTATAGCAAAAATCTCTTTCTCTAAAAAAAAAAATTATATATATATTTTTTTTCTGACACAGAAAAATATTCTTTACTCAAGATAAATTAAGCAAAGTAGGTTATAAAATAGAAGAAATGATTCTTTCAATGTTATATTGAAATGTTATATTTTTTACATTTATTAAAAATATCTAGAGAAATGTTAACAGTGAATGATCTTACTAGGAGTTAAGATTTTAGTGAACTTTCCTTTATTCCTTGCATTTCTGTCATTGTTCTATTTGTTTACCATGACTGAGTTCTCATATTTAAAAGCAATAAAACTGCTTTAAAGCATTTTTGGATAAATTTTTGTCAATCCCTTGACAAGAATGAAGGAGAAGGGATTGTGGTATGGTTATCCCTTGGTGGTGGTGGTGGGGGGGAGGTAAGGGAGATACTTTCTTTCCTTTTCTCTTTCCATCAAGTGCATGAGCCCTACAGTAGAAATAATAACAATAATAATAATAATAATAAAAAACAAGCTGTGGGGGGTACAGCAGGAGGCATGGAGGTTAAGGCCCTTGACTCTCATATGGCCAACTGTGGTGCAAATCCCAGACGTGATGGCTTGCTTTCTTACTTTCTCTTTCTCTCTGGTGAGTGCACATGCCCTATAGCAAATTGATAATAATAATAATGATAATGAATAAATAAAATTAAATCTTTAAATATTGGGTTGTCAGAAAAGTCATGACAATTTTTGCATTAAAAAAACATAGAAAAATACATGAGTTTTTTAACAGCTCAGTAGTTTTCATATTATAATAGGGCATATGAAATTATTATTATTTGACTTCTAAATTTCTTTCAATAATTTGCTGCTTTATTAGGAGAAATTAATGAACTGATCAAAAATGTTCCATTCTATACAATCTATAGATCGCTTATTTTATTAGAAATGTTATAGCAACATTTTCTTTTTAATCATCTAGAAGACTATATTGATTCTAGTTATTACAGTTTCGAACATATGTCATTCCATTTGAAAACTATCTCCTGGTCTTATTCAACTTTTGAAATGGTATTGTTAAAAATGATTAACTTTGTATAGGTAAAAATAAAATTATTAAATCTCTTCAAAGCAAATGTTTTATTTTTCAGATTACACAGTCCTTTGAATTCAGATATGCCAAACTTGAAACAATTTTCTTTCCTTCCTTCCTTCCTTCCTTCCTTCCTTCCTTCCTTCCTTCCTTCCTTTCTTTCTTTCTTTTTATTTCTTTCTTTTTTTTGAATTTATTATGCCAGAGAGCTTAAGAGAGGAAAAGAGAAAGCACCTTGTGCCCTATGAGGGCTGGTCATGGTGCAATCCTTTTTCCTCTAGTTTTTTATCCTGTGAGGATTCTGGGTTTGTGCGTTCATGCTTGGCATGTAAGCTGCTGGGGCTGGGATTTGAACTCTGTTTGGCCATATGGGATATAGCTTCCTCTCCATAGTGCTTAAGCACTATATCATGGAGTATACCCAATTCTTTTGTCTTTTCTAAATAGTTAGGTATATGTGCTGTAATTTCTTAAATTCTTCAAAAATTATGAGCATATGAAGTAAAACTATCAGACTAGAAACCTTGGAGGGTGGTTTTAGATGTTTTGCTTCTTTACTCTTAATTTCTGAACAAATAAAATACCTGCTACAGTTCAGTGAGTATGGTAACTTCAAATCAGGTAGAATAATACATTTTACTTTTTCTTCATTTTTTAAGGCAAGATAATAATACAGTGGAGAATAAATAATTTTGTTAGATGTTGACTCTATCCTAGTGTGTGTGTGTGTGTGTATACATAATTTTTATAATTTAGGTTTTTGCCATAGACAGTGTGCACTTGCCAGAGAGAGAGAGTGAGAGAGAGAGACAGAGAGACAGACAGACAGAGAGACAGACAGACAGACAGGCAGAGGGAAAGTGAAAAATCATCCTCTAGGTAGGCTGGCCATGCTGCAATCCCTTCTCTTCCATTCTCTTGGTCTCTTGGGATTTGGGGCATGCATGCACACATGTCCAGTGTAATTTTCAAGTCACTGGGTCTGGGCTCAAACTACTGTCTGCCATGTCAGAGAGTCCAGCGCCTTAGCCATTACACCACCTGCTGACTCCAAAATATGAATCTTCTTAGCAATTAGTCATTCTATATATACTTTTAGTGTAAAAATATGAATTTTATTTAGCAGATCATTCTATTTTAAATGCTTTAAATGTTTAAAAAATAATTGATAGAGAATTATTAAGTGTCTGCTATATCCTAGATGCTGTTATAGACAGTGAGTGAGATGAGTGAATAAAATAGAAATTATTGACCTGATGGAGTTTATATTCTAGTTGGTAAACAGATACTGAACAGATAATCTATATGTCAGATGGTGATAAGTGTTCTAGAGAAAAGTAAGTACATCAGGGATTTACTTTTTACTCTGTTCATTTAGGAGATGTTGGAGTGGGAAGTATACCATTTTTAAATGAAATAGTCAGGGAAGCTTTCACTAAGAAGGTGGTAGTTGAATGATCCCTGAATTTGATGAGAGACAGAGTATTGGAGGATATCCGGGCAAGCGTTTTACAGTTAAGTTCAAAAGCCCTTTGTTGAGTACTGGCTTACATATTTAAAATTGGGTAGTCAGGAAAGTCATGACTCATTTTTGCATAGAAAAATACATCAATGACTTGATAGAAACATAAGAAATTTATTGTGCAATTATTTAATTTTTGCTTGCCTGGTGAATTCTAACATTCACTAAACGTGGGGATTGTCTCTTGTCCCTCATTTTACCCTTGACACTCAGTACAGTGCCCAATGCATGGTAGGCAGCATGTAGATACGGGTGATGAGGTAAGATTTTGGAGAAATCCTTTTTTGAAAACTTCGTACCACTAAAACCTTTCAAGTTGCAAAGTCTTTATATTGGGTCATCAGAAAAGTCATGACATATTTTTCTGTTTTTCTATGCAAAAATGAATCGTGACTTTTCCAATGACCCAATGGATCATCTAGATCAATTCTTTTTATATTATCCATGCGAAAACGAGAGCTCTTGGGTACGATGACTTTTCTAGAAGTGACATTTAATTAGTAGCAGTGTTCTTGGGATGGCAAAGATTAGTATCTATTGTTTCAGTCTGTTGAAAAAGGATCCTTTAGTTTCAGATGTCTGATTTATACATGGGCAGGTAACTTGCTGTGGAAGATCACCTTGCAGTAGAGCCTGGAAGTCAGGCTCTGGAGCTGGAATTCCAGTTCGATGGTTGCTAGTTGTACAATTCCTTCTCTACCCTCAGTTTTGCTTTTTCATTTCCTCATTTTCTTACCTCTTACTCCCATCTAGTATTCTTTATACTATGGACATTTTTTTCTTGCGTAGTGGGTTTTTTTAATAAATATACTTGTGAAATTTTTTCTTAAATATACTATTCATTCATACTGCTATTTTCTTTCTTTTTTTTAAAAAAACAGTCATAATGATTAAGAGCACAGGACTTTGAAATTGGGCTTATTTGTTTTTTTTAAAGTTTAATTCTTAAAATTAGCATATATCAACCTATGTAACTAATGAGAAAACCACAAGGTTGACAGAAAGACTGCTTTCAAGAGTATTTGGGCATCAGGAGGTCTTGTGTTCATTTAGTAAAAAGATGACAAGGTTAAATTGCTAAGCTGCATAGAATTCTGATTAACTTTCTACAGAACAATGAAATTATATTACCTTGGTTTTAACAATACCCAAAAAACTTGGTACGTAAAACATTGAATACAATCTATATATCATTAAGATCTTTATCATCTTCCCAATAATATCACATTAGATATATCATCACCATCTCCAGGACCAAATGTGTCTGTTTTATTGGGCTTAGGCATGTTCTGAAAGCTTGCTGTATGTCCCTAGCCTTTTAGCTTCATCTGCATTGTATTTTAAAATTTTATCACCTTTGTTGTCCTGATAGTTCTGGAGTCCAACCAATATAATGTCTAAGGGTAAATCTTTTTTCTTAGTTTTCCTCTGTATAGATAACCTCTGACCACCATTGAAATGTATTGCTTCTAATTGTCCATATCCCAGCATGTTGATTACCTGACTATGCTCTTGTCCATCCTCTTCTATGACTACTTTCTTTTCGGATTTATTCTCATTTTTACCCTGGCACCTGTTTTCATCTTCTATAGCTTTTTTCTTGGGCATGCTAGTGACTTCACATCATTTTGGGCACCTTTTTGGTGATAGGTAAGGGGCTGTGACTGCTACTCAAGGGGCAGGGGATGTAGTCCCAGGGGGCCTGGTTGCCTGTGAAGGGCGAGTTTTGTAACAAAGCCCGTTAGAGACATGTTCAGTAGCAACATTTCTTCCCCCATTTTTTTCTTCTCCTCTTGCTTTTTCCCTTCCTTCTCCTCCTCCCACAGCAGTCCCCATCCCTTTCCTTTTTAAATTTATTTGCCAGGGGGTATATACACACATCATAGAGAGAGACAGAAAGAGACAGAGAAAAAGGGAAAGACAGAAAGCACCCTCAATGAGGTGTGGTCACATTGCAATCTCTTCCCCATTCTGTGGAGATTTTGGGCATGCATGCCCATGTGCAGGTGTTTTATCAAGGCTCTGGGGCTGGGATTCAAACTATGGTCAGCCATGTGGGATTGATTCCCTTAACCACTGGCCAGAGAGCCAGCCCTTATTTTCTCTTTTTAATGTGCTATTTTTAAGGTTTTCTAGAGCCAGTCCAGAGTAACCTTTACTCCTGAATGTTCTCAGCCTCATTGCTGCACTGAATGTCACAAGGAGTAATTAGACTCTTATCTAGCTTGTGAGAACTTGAATGATTCCTGACCCTTTATGAACTTTGGGAATTATTCAGCATTAGTTACCTGATGAATTTGCCCTCACAGAATTGCTTTTGCCTGGCCCAGCTGTGGTTGTTGTAGGCGGCCAGGACACTGCTGTGTTATTGTAGGCCATATGAGAAGGCTGGTGGTTAACATCCTGGTTCTGCCTGAGCACACTAGGTGTGCCTTGAATCTGACTGGCTGTGGCACTCGGGGGAGGATGAGATCCTGTCATGGATGCATCTCTCTCTGGAAGTAAACTTAAATGTTTTTGCTCAACCTCATGGATTTTCATGGTATACATATATAAATCAATATTCCATAAATTAAATGGAATCAATCTTCTCCCCTTCTCTCCCTCTCTCCCTCTCTCTTTTCCTCCCTCCCCTCCCTTTCTTTCCGCCTCTCCTTTTTTCCTTCCTTCCAGATCTTTGTGTAATTTACGTCAGGGACTTTTCCCAAAATTGTATTTCCCTTGGCCTTTCTGAATTTTGATCTCTGTCCTTTCAACTCAGTAATGGCACTGGATTCTATTTAGATTTCCTCTTCAATGTGCTGTAGTTCCAAAGTGCTTTCAGAAAGAAATACCAGGCAATTATAGAGCTCAATTGATTAGTTTTCTTTTCTCAGGAATCATTTTTGAGCTGCCTGTTGTCCAATATCAGATACTTATGGGGTTGTCAGAAAAGTAATAACGTATTTTTCTGTTCTTAAATTTTTTTTTATGAAGACATGCATCATGACTTTTCCCACAGCTGAATAAGATGCCTACTTTTCTAATTGTTTACATTTAGAGGATAATTCTGGAATTTATTTCTTTGTTATGGGCAGAGATCTCTTAACACTTTTGAAGTGGAGAATAATATCTATAGTAAGTATAAATCCCACCCATTCAAACCGAGTTCAAATAATATGTGTAAAATTTTTTAAATGTTGCCTAAATTAAATTTATTTTAATAATAACATTTCTGTTACTTTTTAAAATATAGCTGTAAATAAACCCTGCCTTGACTGATTTTCCTGTAATAATAGTTACCAGTCAACTGATGCATTAAATTAAAGTTGGTATGACTAATGATTTGTAATGTCTGATTCCTTTTGGTACTTTTGTGCCTCACTGAAGATCACTGCCTGTTTTATGGTTCCTTCTTGCCTCCCTCCTTCTCTCCCTTTCTCTTTTCTTTACTTTTCTTCCTTCCTTCTCTCCCTTCCTTTCTTTCCACAGAATTTAATATAACAACAACACGGCCCAGTCGCGGTATCATGCTCTGCTATGGTACTGAGCTCTGCTGACTGGACCACGTGGGAGGCCTGGATTTGATGTCCAGTCCACCCTCAAGGCTTGGTGCAGTGGTGTGCACCTGTATTTCCTGCAGTTTGAGAGGCTGAGCATGGAGGATCAGGCGCTTTACACTGGCCTGGACAGCATAGTGAGACCCTGTCTGAAAGAACCAGCTGTGGTGCTTTATGCCTGTGGTCTCAGCTACTTAAGAGACAGAGGGATAGCAACACAGTGAGACCCTATCTTTTAAGCAAACATATGTGTATCAACAATAGCAGAGTACTTAACATAATTCTTACTTACCATAGATATGAAGTTATGAGAATGTCTTAGTATGACATTGTATAATCTATTTTTAGAAGAGGGGTTTTAGTTTCTTATGAGAATGTTTGAAGATGTGTATTAACATTGTGATTTGTATATTGCATCTCCAGGCTTAATATAAGCATTTTTTTATTCCAGTATTCAGATTGTTCATTGGATATTTTAAGGAAAAACACTGAAGAATTTATAGCCATAATTTACATATCTTTCAAAGAATGAGCATCAAGGTTGTAATTATAGGTTAGAGAACTATAAATGCATTAGTTCTGTCAAATGGTGACAAAATAAGTGAATCTGATTTCATTTCTTTTCATTATTTCTTTAAAAACAATTTCAAATACATTTAAAAGTTGCTACTTTGGAACCAGGGTTGGTGTAATGGCTATGTTGCTGGACTCCCATGTGGCCGCCTGCAGTTCGAGTCTGGGACCCGGTGGCTTAAACTCACACTGGACATGTGTACGTGTGTGCTCAAGATCCTGAGAGGAGAATGGAGGAGGAGGGATTGTGGTGTGGCCATCCCCCCTGGGGGATGATTTCTCGCTTTCTGTCTCTCTGTTTCTCTGTCTTTCTGGCGAGCACACGCACCCTATAGCAAAAACCTCTCAAAAAAAAAAAATTGCTTCTTCTAGAAATATCCATTAGTTTTGTATAGCAAAAGACTGTTTACTTTTTAGTTTTTGATAGTTATACATATATAACAAAATATACATATCTTATTATTCAAGATCTTTTAGATTCCAGTGACTATTTACTTAAGATAAAATTCAGACTGATATATGGTAGTCACTAGATCTACTTGCCAAAGCTGCTTTTGGTTTTGGTCTTTGTATTACTCAAGGAGATTGGTCTACTTGTAATGTTACCTAGGCAACATTGCTACACTGTGTTGCATCCTCCTAAATTGCTAACCACTGATATTCATGGATTATGTTTGTTATTTTATTTATGTGTAACTCCACCTCTGAAGAATAATTCCTTGTTGCTTTGATTCATTTGGAGTTGGGATAGATTTGTCCGTGGATCTTGTCTTCCTCTTGGTTTTGTGACCTTAAGTATTGGGTTGTTAGAAAAAGTCATACACATTTATGCACAGAAAAACAAGAAAAATATGTCATGACTGTCCTAATGACCTAATAAGTTGCTTAAACTCTCCTGGCTTATCTGACGTTAGTGTAGTTTGATAGTTAAGTGATCTCTGGAGCTAGTTTGTGAGAATTTGAATTCTGGTTCTACTGTTTACAAGCTGAGTGATTTTGGGCAAGTTACTAACTCTTTGCCTCCTCTTCTAAATTTGTAAATTAGGTATAATATTAGTATACATCTATAAAACACTTTGGGTAAACTTGCCATATATCAAGCACTAAATACATAAATGTTTGCTATTATTATCTTTTTAAATGAAGATCAAAAATAACATAATAGGTTATTATGAGGCCTGAATGAATAAAATAAGTAAAACACTTTCTGCAAGGAACTAGTACACATTCAGCAAATTATTAATGAGGTTGATGATAATTATGATGAAGCAAGTATGTTTGTGGAATGAGCAGAAATCCAAGATGTGTAGCAAGAGACCAAACTGTGGGGCTCCATTGATTTGCTAATTGATAGAGACATGCAGAGTGAGTTCAGCCTTCTCTTAGGTAACTTGTACAAAACAAATGTAACTTTTCAATACCAGATGATGCACAAGACATTATAGATCCAGAATCTTATCCTGAGACTTCAGAATTGTAATCTTAGTTTACCTAATGTATTGCCAGTACAGTTCAGGGTTGTCCACACTGCGGAGGTAGACATGGAAGTAAAAGCAATTAAAGTTATGTTATAAAACCTCTCCCACTATCAGTGATTTAGAAGCTCTGAGAAATAGGTACTCATGATATAGGCTGCATCTAAAATCCATCTTCCTTTGTCCTCTATAATAGTAGGGCCCTATTTTTTTTTAAAGCTGGATACATTGATGCTTACAAGACTGTATTTCCTAGCCACATACCTTACGTTCTGGAAAAAGAGATGAATGCAGAAATATGTGTGTGCTTCTGAAAAGCACTGTCTGAAGTGGGAAGAGACCCATTTTGTCATTTCGTTTTCTTCCTCTTTTTGACTTTTTTTTGAAGCTTTTATTGTAGCTTTGGCAGTCAATCCGGATCACCAAGTAATCTTGAAGATAGAAGCCAGGCACTTAGATGATGGAAGAGAAACTTAGGTTAGGCTCCTAGAGACTGTGCAATCACTCTTTCTATATCACCTATCTCCTGACTTCTTTTACAGAAGAAAAAAGAAAACCTCTATATGGTTTATATGCCATCGCTATTAGTATATGGTAGAATGTATCGGACTATATTCTTGTACAGAAAGGAAAAAGTATAAATAATAAAGCACTGTTGAGATCAAATAGTTTGTGCATAGAAGAGTATGTTTGTGTATGAGGGGAGTAAAGATAGAAGGAAAGTTGAGGAAGAGCACATAATTGGCTAAGGAAATGAGAAGATTGTAGATGTATTTTGATCATGCTAGTGAAGTTGAGAAATTTTATTAAATTAAAGGAAATAGAGGAACCAGTAGTAATGGTTATGTTGACAGACTCCCATGTAGTTGACCTCAGTTCGAGTCCCAGACCTGGTGGCTTAAGACCCACACTGGGCACATTTGCGTGCGTGCCCAAGATCCCAGGAGAATGAAGAAGAGATTGCAGCATGCCCATCCTTCCTGGTGGAGTAGGGGGTGATTTCTCACTTTCTGTCTCTTTTTCTCTCTCTGTCTTTCCAGCAAGTGCACACATCCTATAGCAAAAAATCTCCCGCCCCCCCAAAAAAGGGGGGGATGGAAACTTTTTATTTCATAGGAAAAAGAAAATACTTAGTCAATGGTATTGGTACAATAGTTACCAAATTATATTTTGTTAGATTTTGGGGGTGAGTAGGAAAACTGGTACTGATGGGGCATAAATCATTCTGGTCTTTAAAATACAGATTAATAGGAGCCAGCAGGTGGTGTGGTGAGTGAGGCACTGGACTTTAGGAGCCATGCAGAACATGGCAGACCATGGTCCAAACCCTGAACCCCGTGGCTTGAGAGACACACTAGGTGTGTATGTGTGTCTAAAAAATTCCAAGAGGAGAATGGAGCAGAAGGGATTGCAGTGTGACCATCTCCTCTGCGGGTAATTTCTCACTTTCCCTCTCTCTGTTTCTAGTGAGTACATGTGTCCTATGGCGAAAACCTAAAAATTAAAAAAAAATAATACACAGATGTATAGTTTTTTAATAAGTTATTCTCATTAGCTTTTAGTTCTACTATAAGTGAAGTATTTATAACTATAGAATTTTTTTTGGTAAATTTCTTCTTACTAATGACACTTCAGGTGTTCCCTCTCAAAATTTTGAATTGGTAAGTTTGAAAAAATGTTAGAAAACATTGAACTAGAAGTTTTCTGTGGAAGAAAAAGAGCCTGCATAGCAAATGGTTAATATTCTTTCATTTTTTCTTATATAAAAAGACTTAATTGTATATCTAGAGAAACAGAACTAGCAGGGTGGATGGCTGGATGGATAGACAGGCAGATATAAGTGGAGATTTATTTTGTGAATTGGTTCAGGAGATTATGGAGGTCAAGAGGTCCAAACGTGTCATCCATAAGCTGGAAAAGCAGAAAAGCCAGTGGTATAGTTCAGTTTGTACTTGATGGCCTGAAAACCAGGGGAACCATAGTGTAACTTCCAGTCCAGGGCTAAAGACCTTGAGATGGAGATGGTGCTACTTGTGTAAGTCTTGGAGTCCAAAAACCAGGAACTCTGATTCCCAACAACAGGGGAAGATAGAGGTCCCAGCGTAAGAAGAGATGTGGATTCACCCTTCTTCTGCCTTTTTGTTCTGTTCATGTGAGCCCTCAATAGGCTGCATCATGTCTGCTCACACTAGTGAGGTAGATCTTTACCCAGTCTACTGATTCAAGTGCTAATATCTTCCAGAAATACCCTCACTGACACACTCAAACATAGCGTTTTACCAGCTACCTGGTTATCCCTTAACCCAGTTAAGTTGACATATAAATGTACCATGTAAGGAGTTCAGGTTTTTACTCACAAATTAGAAAAATATTAAATTATGAGGGCTGGATTGTGGCACGACAGTAAAATGTGATGCCAAGTGAGGCTGACCTTCTATGTATGGAAGGGTAGGTAGCTGATTAGTAGATTTGCATCCAGAAATCTCCCTGAGTACGCCGAGTGCACTTGCCCATGACCCAGGGCTGGCTGAGGCTGGGAGTGGATGGCAGCATTGGGACCTTGTTGAGGTGCTGTCTCTGTTTCTGTCTTTTTGTCTGTGTCACTCATGAAAGTAATGAATAAATTTTATATATATAAAATTAATTAATTGTGGTGTTGCTTCTCCTTGTGTTAAAAAGTAGGTGTAGGATATTTTAGTTTTTCTTGCAGTTCTCAAAATCAGCAGTTTCTTCTTAATAATAATAGTACAAAAAGAAAAACTGCCATTGATTTTGGTTCTACCACTTACCTGAAGAGATTATCAGTTACTCTTTTGCATGTAACTGCATGTAGCTAGAATTGAGACAGCCCACAGGGCAACCAATGACCATGAAGAAAGCTAGCCTGAGGACAAAGTCTGACAGCCAAGCAGGGTAGAATAGAAAGATGAAAAGACTTTTTTTTTTTTTAATTTATTTTTAACTGTTTCATTGGACCACTGAATTAATTTTTTATTATTTGAGAAATTAAAAGTTCCTTATTTTTAAAGCTATTTTGGGTCATGTCATCTCTTATTTGTATCCTAGTGTGTCATAATTGTACAGATTGTCAGGAGCTGTCCCTGAAAAGAGGTGATATTTAAATAGAGATCTGAATTATAAGAATGAGACAAATGAATTGCAGTTTAGGTAGAAGAACAGTTAGAATAAAGGCCCTGTGATAAGTAAGAACTCAGTATATTCCCCAAATTGGCAGAAGGCTGCTATGCTTGGTTTCTAATAAATAAAGATAATGGCAACTAGGATTTATAAATTACTTTATTATATACATATCACTTTAATATATATGATCATATAATCTTTACAATTTTGTGAGCTTATATTATTATCTTTTCTGTTTTGTTAGGCAAACTGCCCATGCATCATAGCTCATAATTGATTAGAAATGGTTGTTCTTTCTGCTACATCATGGTGCCAATCAAGTGTGTGTGTGTGTGTGTGTGTGTGTGTGTGTAGATATGCACACACAACCAGAGAAAATGGTCAATGTATACCTTTTTTTTTTTTTTTTTAAGAGGTTTTTGCCATAGGGTGCAGTTGCTCACCAGAGAGAGAGGGACGGACACAATGAGAGGTAAAGTGAGAAATCATCCCTTAGGAGGGATGGCCACGCAATAATTCCTTCTTCTCTATTCTCCTTCCAGAATCTTGCACATGCACACACACGTTTCTGGTGTACCAGCCACCTAGTCCAGGACTTGAACTGCCGTCGGCCATGTGGGAATCTGGTGACGTAACCGCTATGCCATCTGCTAGCCCCAAATGTATACATTTTATTTGAATGTATTACTATTGCCACTTGTCAGTAGTATTAATTTATTCAGAACTGAAGGTACAGATGGCATGGCCAGATTTCTAGACCCATTTCCACAGCATAAATTAATTGCATCAGCAAGTACAACCTGGTGTGTTTCCATGTGTAACTGTTAAGGTGAGTGAGATACTCCTGATAGAAACCTTATAAATGTGATTATGTGTTTGCACTTCATAACTAGGAAGATTACTTTCCAAGATATGGCTGGTTTTAGTGAATTTAATGGAGTATTTTGTACTTATGTATCCAAGAAGGGGGCATTATAAATTCATACGTGCATATATTGTAACCCTATTATAAGAAATGTGAAAATGTAATAGGTAACTGTGTACATCATAAATAAAAATTGAATTTTATAAGCCTCGGTGGGGGCATTATGAATTTTTTTTCCTCCCCTTGCTCTGGTTTTCCTTTTCTCTCCCTTCCTCCCTCCCTCTATATAAAGTAAAAGTTGATTTCAGCTAGCATTAAAGAGCCATTTTCATTTATGAAACTATGTTTTAAGTATATTTATTCATTTCTTCTGAGACAAAGAGACAGACATCCCTCCCCCAGCCTTATCCCCGACACGCACACACACCCTTTGTGCGCTCTTTCCATGCTGTGATCCTTCTTCTAGTTTTCCAGCCAGCCAGGGTTGTGAGTATGCCTTCAGGTTGATCTGAGATCCAAACCTGGGCTTTTCCACGTGGCTCTCATATCACACAGCATTACCCGACTGCCTGTGCCACCATGACTGGATCTATAGTTCTATTTTTTTTTTTAACTTTTGCAAAATGGTATGTGTACTTTCCAGAGAGTAACAGCGTGAGAAAGTGAATAAGCACTCTTTATGGGGACTTGCCATGCAGTAATCTTTTCTCCTCCATTTCTCCTTTGGGGATTTTGGGCATGCAGACACATGTATCTGGCATGTTTTTCCAGCCACTGGGTCTGGGACTTGAACTGTGCAGTCAACTGGGATACACCTGCCTTAACTGCCTTGGGCGGGGGGGGGGGGTTTCTGGCCCTGATGATGTTATTTTTACTTCTTTCTACTCCTCCTTCTCTTTTACAATAATAAACATATAATTTTATAAAATAATCTTTTCCCATATGGGGAAGCTGTTCACTAAGAAAAATTTTAATAAATTCCTCTTTTATTTTTTTCCAAAGTAAGTGTGTTTGCCAGAGAGAGTACACAGAGAGACACAGAGAAAAGAAAAGTGAGAAATCATCCCTCAGGGCGAATGGCCATACCATAATCCCTTCTTTTTTCTCCTCTGGGGACCATGGCCACACATACACATGTGCCTGGTGTGTTTATCAAGCCACTGTGTCCAGGACTCAAACTGCCTATCGGCCTTGTGGAATCCAGTCCCTTAACCACCACACCATGTGCTGGCCTAGATTTTAATAAATTCTTTAATGATACTTAACAATGAATTGAGATGAAAGGAGAAGATATTTTCACCAAAATAACCTTGTGCTTTAGTTCTGTTTTTAAAGTGATATTGTTTGGGGCATATGTTAATCTAGAATTGGGTATAGGGCTATGCAGGATAATTATCTATTTATAATTGATGATTAATTTTGTCTGAAAGTTTTATTTTTTAATTCCCTTTATTAACCTGAAAAATCTATGCTTCCTAAAATTGTTAATAAAGAAAATATGCCTTTATAACAGTTTTAATTAACCTCTATTACTTTGTAATAGCCATTCATTAAATTTGTTAAATGAATGACTTCATTTTTCTGTTGAAAATTTTCAGTTCATTCCGTTATATCCAGTTACTTTAAGAAGCCTTCTGCCATAATGTAGACATATAAGAGCATTTCACCCAATAACTACAAAATAAAATTTTTCCTCATCTCCACATGGAACATTTTAAAAAGTTGACCACATAATAGGCCATAAAACAAACTTTTATAAATTTGAAAGTATAGTAACTATCCTGGAGGCCAGCAGGTGGCATAATGGTTAAGGTACTGGAATTCCACATTGCTGACTGTGGTTTGAGTCCTTGACCCAGCAGCTTGAAATTCATGCCAGGTGCAGATGCATGCGTGCCCAAAGTCCTGAGACCCAAGGGGGTGATTTCTCACTTTCTCTCTCTGTGTCTCTCTGTTTTCTGATGGGTACACTCACACAATAGCAAAAGTCTCTCAAAAAAAGAAACTGTACCCAGCATCTTCTCTGATCATAATGGAGTTAAATTTGAAATCAACAATAGCAGTAATTATTTTGATTTTTAGTTTTTCTAGTTGTTAAGTTAAATTGTCCGAAAGATGACATTTTAAACTTTTGTATGTATTTATTATAATTTAGGGAATCATTATTATTTGAATATTTATGATTATTTCTTTTGTCCTATGAAAAGATTAGGAACTGAGAAGGTCAGCTCAGTTTTTCTGTGGTTCGTTAATTATGTTATTAGAGTAGACCCTTATACTTTTGAAGTATGTGAAAAAATATGATTTTCATGTAGACATTTGGAGCTGATCATTTCTATGGAATACTTATTGCTGAATTTTTTAATTAAAAATAAGAATATACTATAATTATAATTTTGTAGAAAAAAATATGTCATTGGGACCAGCAGGTGGCATGGTGGTTAAGGTGCTGGACACTCCCACAAGGCTAACCACAGTTGAAGTCCTGGACCTGGTGGCTTGTTTTCTCTCTTTCTCTCTCTCTCTCTCTCTGTGTGTGTCTCTCTCTGGTAAAATTAAAATGAATAAATAAATTAAATTAAATAAATAATTCTTTAAAAGAAAAAAAATCTGTCATCAAAGCTCATAATGTAAATATGCAGTTTAGGCATTTAATGAGTTAGCTGCTTTCAAATGAGATTTTCAATTACCTTCACAAAATTAGGGTAGTTTACACTTTTAAATTTTTTAACAGCATTGAAGTATAATTAATATCAATAAAATGTATCCATATTAGTGTACAGTTAGATGATTTTCCTAAAATTTGTACCCTCATGTAACTGCTGTTTATCTTTTTGATAAATTGCCTTTTGCTTGCTGGCAAGCAATAGTCTGATAAAAGTCATTATGTATTAGTTTCTTTATTACAGAACTTGATGTAAGTGGAATCATATTTGCATTCTTCTTTTGTCCCTGGCATCTTTCATCAGACATGTTTTTGAGATTTATACATGGTGTCATGTATATGAATAACACCTTTTTTTTGATTAATCAATTATTTTTAACTAATAACTCATAGTCCACTGTATGAATGTGCCATAGTTTCTTTATCCATTCACTTGTTAGTAGACACTTGAATTGTTTCAGACTTTTGGCTTTTAGAAAGTGGCATTTTTTGGGGACCAGCAGTTAGCATAATGGCTATGTCACTGGACTCCCATGTAGTCGATCGCGGTTCGAGTCCCAGACCCAGTGGCTTAAACTCATGCTGGGCGCATGTGCGTGCGTGCCCAAGATCCCGAGAGGAGAATGGAGGAGAAGGGATTATGACATGGCCATCCCCCCAGGGGGTGATTTCTCGCTTTCTATCTCTTTGTCTGTCTGGCGAGCGCACGCGCCCTATAGCAAAAACCTCTCCCCCCTCCAAAAAAAGTGGCATTTTTGTACACACATTTACAGGTCTTTTTATAGACACGTTTTTGTTTCCTTTTTAAATACCCAAGAGTAGAATTACTGAGTTATATGGTAACTATATATTTAACTTTATAATAAAGCTTTTTTAAAAAATTATGTTTTGATTTTCTAAAATAATTTGTGTAGAACTACTTTTATAAATGTTTGATAAAATTCACACATACAAAGGGACTTCAGAAAGTTTATGGAAAAATGGAGTTACAGTATGAATTCAATGCAAAAAAATTTGAAGTCCATGCATAATTTCTTCATAATATGCCTTTCCCATAAACTTTTTTAATACTCGGCCTTGTTAGGGCACTATGGGCTTGGAGTTTTCTTTGTAGGAAAATTTAGAAAAATACATTCAACTTTTCAACAGTCATAAGGTTATTCAGATTTCCTTCCTTCCTTCCTTCTTTCTTACTCTCTCTTTCTTACTCTCTTTTTCTTTCTTTCTTTCTTTCTTTCTTTCTTCTTTCTTTCTTTCTTTCTTTCTTTCTTTCTTCCTTTCTTTTCTTTCTTCTTTCTTTCTTTCTTTCTTTCTTTCTTTCTTTCTTTCTTTCTTTCTTTCTTTCTTTCTTTCTTTCTTTCTTTCTCTCTTTCTCTTTCTTTCTTTCTTTCTCTCTCTCTCTCTCTCTCTCTCTCTCTCTCCCTCCCTCCCTCCCTCCCTCCCTCTATGGCTACATGTGCTTGCTGAAGAGACATGGGGTCAGGGTGGGGAATGGTGAGGAGTGAGAAAACACCCTCCCCACTTCCTCTGTCTTCCAGGGAGAGGGGGGATAGCCATGCCACAATCCCTTCTCCTCTTGTGATTTTGGGCATGCATGCACATGGCCCACCATGCAGTCGGCTATGTGGGATTCAGCCACCCTAACCACACACAGATTTTCTGACCCACAGATTGGCTGACCCACAGATTTTCTGTTTCTTCTGAATCATTGCTAGCTGTTTCTTTTAAGAAATTTGTTCATTTCAGGTATGACTTTATATTTATTGCCCTAAGTTGTTCATAATATTTTCTTATCATTTTGTAGCATTTGTAGTGGTGCTCCCCCTTTCATTTTCCTAATATTAACAACATATGTCCTTTTCCCCTTCTAATTAGTCCATCTGGATGATTACAAATTTCATTGATCTTTTCAAAGAACCCATTTTTAATATCCTTGATTTTTCTCTGTGGTTTATCTGTTTTATATTTCATTCATAGAGTTTATAATGTGAATGTTTTACATATTATTATCAACCTTTCAAATATTATCATACTTCTTGAGGCATAATGTAGGGATATTAAGTAATATTATTCCTTTTTTTTCTGCCTATTATTCCTTTGTATTATTGTTGTCATTTACTTATGTGTGCTATAAACTCTTTGTTATTATTTTAGCTCTAAAGCTTCAAATTTATATTAAAAGAAATTAAAAATGAGGAAAAATGAATTCGTACTTACTCATAAATTTAACATCTGTGTAAACTCATTGTTTACACTCAAGTTTCCATCTACAGTCATTTCTTTCAACCTGAAAGGCATCCTTTTAAATATATCATGTACTGCATACTTTCATTTTTGTTCTCTGAAAATGTACTATTGTCTTAGTCTCAAACCTTTTTGTTTTTTAAAAAGTTTAGAAGTACAGAAAATTCGCAAAGGGAGTAAGAACATTTGTATAGATGGCAAAAGGGGACTCTTCAAAACCTTCATGAAAATATGTGTTAAGAGAAAACTATGGACTTATTTCAATTAAAAGTTTTCTTTGAATTTGTTTTTAATTGCTAGAGTGTGTGTGTGCTCATCAGAAAGAGAGAGAGAAAGAAAGAAGAAAGGAAGAAAGCACCCTCACTATGGGGTGTGGTCACACGACAATCCCTTCTTCTGCATTTCTCCATCCCTTCAGGATGTGGCATGCACATGTACCTGGCATGTTTTTCAAGCTGCTGGGACCAAGATCTGAACTGCCATCATCCATGTGGGGTCTTAGTCTCTTAACCAGTAGGAGGCTGTTCCTCAATTCGGGGTGGGAGGCACCATAGTAAACTAGTACTTCAGTTCTATTTTTCCACGAACTTTTTGAAGGCCCCACATATTCTTTGCCCATGTTGCTCTACTATTGACCTTTTGCATAACCATGGTTTATTTGTCTAAACTAATAAAGTCATGTAACACTATTAACTGTAAACTTTATTTGGATTTCATCCTATTCCACATTGTTCCTTTTCTGTTCCAAGATCCAGTCTAACATACCACGTTATATTTAGTCATTATGTCTCCTTTTTTTTTTTTAATCTGTGACAGTTTTTCAGTTCATATTTTTATCATTTTCATAGTTTTGAAGAGTACTGGTCAGATAATTGGTTGAATATTCTTATGTTTGAGTTTGTCTGAAGTTTTTTTCATTGTGAAACTGGAATCACAGGTTTCGGGATGAATACAACAGAAAAAGTGTGCCCTTCTTTCAGTTCTATTTCAAATAGTTTTAACACTATACAAATTCTCCCTGCTGCCTCTTTGTAATTAGTCCCTCTTTGTACTTTCAACTCTTGGTAACAAGAGTTCTGTTTATCATCTTATAGTTTTTCCTTTTCTATACTGTCATATAAATGAATCACACAATCTCCTCTCAGGATCTTGAGCATGCATGCACATGCGCCCCACTTGAGTTTAAGCCACTGGGTCTGGGACGCAAGATGTGGTCGACTACATGGGAGCATAGCCATTACGCCAACTGCTGGTCTCCCAGTTTTTATCTCTTAATAAGTAAATTTGATATAAACTTTTTTTGGTTTGTTTTAGAGGTTTCTGCCTTAGGGTGCATGTGCTTGCCAAAATGAGAGAGAGACAGCGAGAGGGAAAGTGAGAAATCACCTTCCACGGTGGGGGTGGGGGATAGCTACACTGCAATCCCTTCTCCTCCATTCTCCTCCCAAGAGCTTGGGCACACATGCACATGCACCCAGTGTGATTTTCAAGTCACTGAATCCAGGACTTGAACTGTGATTGGCCACGTAGGAGTCCAGCATGTAACTGCTGTGCCATCTGCTGGCCCCAATATAAACATTTGACTATCAGTTTTTGTGGAAACGTATGCTACCATTTTTCTTAAGTGGATGCCTACAATTGGGAATCCTAGGTAACTGTACGATTAACTTTGAAACTCCAAGCTAAAATTTCTTAAAGTAAACATAGGAGAAAAAAACATGAGTCCTTGGGTTTGGCATTGAACATTGCAAAATGCCAAGACCACAACCTATGAAAGGAAAAAAAATCAATTATATTTTATCAAAAAAGTAAATTTTATAGCATGTAAAAATAGAATTCAAAGACAAGCCACAGGACTAGGAGAACATATTTGAAAATCATGTATTGATTATATCCAGAATATATTAAGAACTCTTAAATTTCAACAGTATGAAAACAAAGTTCTATTACAAATAATTTAGTACCTTATAAGCTCCAACCATACTGCAGAAAAATCTTTAGAAGTAGTGTCTATTAAATGATCTTTGTGCAGTGATAATAATAGTAACTGTGTTGTTATCCCTGTGACATTTCTATCATTTTTTAGAAAATTCATTAAAGGGACCAGCAGATGGTATAATGGTTATGCTGCTGGACTTCCACATGGCCAACCATGGTTCGAGTCCCAGACCTGGCAGCTTGAAACGCATAACGGCACATGTGTGCATGATTTGTCACTTTCTCTCACTGTCCAAAATCCCGAGAGGAGAATGGAGGGGAAGGGATTATGGAGTCACCATCTCTCCTAGGGGTGACTTCTCGCTTTTTCTCTATCTCCCTCTGTCTCTTTGGTGAGTTCATAGTCTTGTAGCAAAAATCTCTAAAAAAAAAAAATGTATTAAAAAATGTACAAAAGAATTGCAATTTCTGTAACTACAAAAAATTACAAAGACTGAAATTTTCAGAGATTCTTTAGAAAATCTTAAGAGCATATTAGGTACTAGAAAAGTTAAGTGCACTTGAAGACATATTAAGAATAATTACCTAAAGTGAAGACAGAGAAAAAACCCTGGAGGATGTAACCACTGTTCACAGGACTTATCTTTAGATGCTATTTAAGCTTCATCACAGCTGAATCACCTCACAGTAACTATCATTATGAACAGAAAACTATTTGGATGATAAAAAGCAAATGAAATTCATCCATCATCATTAGTTAACCAAAAAGCTCTTTGCAATATTGGTTTCAGGACTAGTTGAAAATCTATAGGTATTTCCCCTTTTTGGTATTCGGCTTGAATAAAGAATTCTTGGAATAAAATAGTCTTGTCTTTAGTCTCTTTCTCTCTCTCTTTTTTTTTTTTTTTTTTTTTTTTTACAGAGAGTTCTGTGCCTGTACATATGACTTCTCTTCTTTGGCTCTGGAATTCTCAAATGATTTTACATTGTGTCATTGCCTACAAATTCTCTTTAGGGAGAAAAAAGTTTCATTTCCAAGAGAATTCTAAGCCTAATGGTAGAAAAATGACAGCTGAAAACTATAACGAAGCCTGGGAAAGTATATTCATTTGTAGTTTTAAGAAGCACAGTTAAAGAGATTTAATTGATATTAGAATTTTGTTGTGCTCTTTGGTGTTTTTAATAAATTTGAGGAAGAAATAGTCTAACTTGATCCATTTGAAGTTTTGCTTGTGATGTTTGGAGTGGTTGCTGGTTGGTTAATGGCTGTGGTGACCTTTGCTTGGTAAATATGCATGTCAGTTTTAGGATTTATGCTAAATGTGACAATTCGCCTGTCACCTGCAAAGTTAAGTGATATAATGGCAGCTGAGCAGTGAGATGGAGGAGGATAGAGTTGTAGGAATAAATTCACTTAAACAACAACAAAAAATTTCTGCTTGAGATATTGGATGAATTAGCTCAGAATGTATAGTTTAATACATTTTTTAAAAAGTTTCTTTAATCAGAGTGAGAGAGAAAGGGGCAGACAGGCAGTACCCTCAAACAGGATCTCTCTCAATCCGTCCAGTTTCCCCAGCCAGCCAAGATCATACAGTTTTGTGTCCAGCATGTGCAGGTCACCTGGGGAACAGAACCTGTGATTTTCCATATGGCTCTGGCTTTACTTCATTAGCGCATTTCAGTTCTGCTGGCTATCTGGCCCAAATACCTTTTGGTTTTGACTAATTATTTAAAGATAGTATCTTTTAATATCCACATTGGAGTTATTGCATGATAGTATAGAAGGAAATTTGATAATAGTGGTTAGAGGACTTAAAGCAAATTAATTTCTGTGTATCCTTATGTGCCACATGATGACATTTTGGTCAATCGTAGTCCAGTTATCTGGTAGTGCCCTACTATATGTGGTTGGAGACTTAACATTTTTACTTTTTACTCGTTTTTAAGCATTTAGGTTATCTTCCAACCTGTTGTCTAGTCAACACCAGCATGTTTCCTTTAACACCATGGATTTCATCATATTCTATTTTATATATCCTCAAAAAATTTAAATACTTTTTTTTTTTTCTCTTTCCACAGTATGTAGAGCCCATGAAGCACAGGACAATAAAGTTCCCTACTCACCTCACCTGGAGGATCTCTTTCAAAGTTTCACCACAGGATTTATGAGAGAGACTAATTTGTCTGAAGCAATATGTGTTAAAACAACAGAAGTCTATTCACCTGTGCACTAACTAGAAACGCAGTTACAATGTTTTCAATTCTTTGAGCTCCCGAAAGCCAGAGGAGTGAGTTGAAAATCTGAAAATGCGGCCATGGACTGGTTCCTGGCGTTGGATTATGCTCATTCTTTTTGCCTGGGGGACCTTGCTGTTCTATATAGGTGGTCACTTGGTACGAGATAATGACCACCCTGATCACTCTAGCCGAGAACTGTCCAAGATTCTGGCAAAGCTTGAACGCCTAAAACAGCAAAATGAAGACTTGAGGCGAATGGCTGAATCTCTCCGGTAGGTTCTAAGTTACTGAAAGAAGAATAAAATCATACTTTTGTTCTTAGGTATATGGCTTCATTCACCTATCGAAAAATAGTTAATAGTTTCTATGAACTGCTATCTCGCCACAAATTTAAATATCTTAGGGGGTACTTTTTATACCAGTAATATCTCTATGTATATGTGCCACATAATGACGTTCACTGTACGATTGTGGGCAATAGGCTATACCATTTAGTTTATGTAAGTATGTGCTATGATGTTCACACAATGAGGAAACTGCATAATGAAACGTTTTTCAGAAATGTCCTCATCATTAAGGAATGCATGAATGTATATTTAATAGGAAGAATTTCAGGACCAGCAGATGGACTAACAGTTATGTCTCTGGACTTCCACGCAATCTACTGTGGTTTGAGGCTCCTACCCAGTGGCTTAAAAACTCACACTGGGCATGTGTGTGTGCGTGCGTGCTTGCGTGCCAAAATCCCCAGAGAAGAATGGAGGAGAAGAGATTGAGGCATCATCATCCCCCTGGGGGCTGATTTCTCACAGTCTGTCTCCCTCTCTCTTGATTGATGATGCCTCAATCTCTTCTCCTCCATTCTTCTCTGGGGATTTTGGCACGCAAGCACGCACGCACACACACATGCCCACTGAACGCACGTGCCCTATAGCAAAAATCTCTCTTAAAAAAATAGGGAGAATTTATCTGTAATGGTAAATCTTATTTTGCATATGACATACTATATAAAAATAATATCAGGCCAGTTGGTGGTGTAGTGGTTAAAACAGCTAGACTCCTACATGGCCGACTGCATCGTGTGAATCCCAGACTCAGTGGTTTGAGAAAAATACACCAGGCACATGAATATGTCCAAAATCCCCAAGGGAGGGAAGAATGGAGGAGAAAGGGTTGTGGTGTAACCATCCCCAATGGGAGGGGTCTTTTCTCACTTTTCTTCTCTCTCTGGTTCTTGTGGGAGTACTTGTGCCCTAAGGCAAATTAAAACAAAATACATAATGCCATTTATGTACTTATATTTCTTAGCAATTATCTCAACATTTTTATAATTTTGATATATTAAATCCAAACTTTATATGATTTAATTTAGTGTATATTAAACATTTTATCATATTGGCTGTAAGAAAGGCATTATAGTAATTAAGATCATGAATTAGTCTTCTATAACTTAGTAAAATGAAGAAATAAAAATTCATTGTTGGAACTAGTAGATGGTGTAATGGTTATGTCTGTGGACTCTCACGTAGTCGACCACAGTTCAAGTCTCATACCCAGCAGCTTAACCCTCAGTCCAGGCACATGTGTGTGCATGTCCAAGATCTCAAGAGGAGAATGGAAGAGAAGGGATTGTGGCATGGCCACCTCCTGGTAGTGTGTCAGTCCACCCCAGGACTTGGGTCTGGCTGAATCATTATCAGGGGGCTGCTGGTGAGGAAGAGAAAGAGGACAAGAAAGAGAAAGCCCTCCATCTTGCCAGGACTGGGGAATTGGAAAGAATGAGACAAAGGTATAAAGTAGAAAAGGAAACAGGCAAAGAGATAGAATAGAAATGGACACAGCAGCCTGAGCCTAGGCAGCCCAAGAAGCTTGTGCCGCAGCTGAGCCACTGCTTGAGCTGCTTGAGCCACTTGAGCCACCCAGACAAACTGGGACTCTTTATTTATAGTACAAGGAGACATTCACATGTATGTTTCATGACACTTCATAGATTGGTTGCCAGGTTACAGACAATAAGAAGCAGTTAACAAATCCAGGCTCAGTCATACTGGGCCAGGTGCTAATCCCATCAAGAGAAAGTCTCATCTTCTTTTCTAATGCAGAGAAACCTAGCTGTAGGTGTGAGGAAGGAGCTAAAGAACTTCTCCATAAGGAGTGCACCACCACACCCAGAGAAGGCTAAAGAACCTTTCAGATGCAGAGCAGGGATTGGACTTTACTAATTGGGGTCAAGATGTTTCTTGAAGTCCATCAGATGTGTCTGTTGGAACGCCCCTAGTAATTTCCACCCTTGCTCTGTCTGCAGCCAAGGTCAGGGAAAGACAAGTTACAAGGTTCTGCCAAACCCCAAAAGAGCAGGTGGTGTTTGCTCAGAGCATGTCCCCACACCTCAGATTCTCTCTCTTAAACGTGTCCCCACAGTGGTGATTTCTCGCTTTCTGTCTCTCTGTCTCTGTCTCTCTGATGAGCACATGTGCCCTATAGCAAAAATCTCTCTCTCAAAAATAAAAAAATTCATTGTTAAATAAACCTATTGGATCTGAATGTGGAGAATTATCATCATTGCTACTTCTAGTCCATTAAAAAAATACTAAACAGTGACATTTATCTGTTAGAAGGCATTCACTGTTAGGAGTGTCCTATTTTCAGGGAGCAGGTAAATGTAGTGTTTCATAAGTGAGGTAATTCTACACAGTTGACCCTGCTCAAACTGGGAGTTAGGAGTGCTGACCCTGCACAAAAATCCACATAGAACTTTTTACTTTCCAGAAACATAACTACTAATAGCCCACTGTTGACCAATAATCTTACCAATAGAATGAACAGTTCCAACACGTATTTTGTACATTATATGTATTATATATTGTGTTCTTACAGTAAAGTAGGGAAAAGTAAATGTTAAAGTCTCAAGAAGAGAAAATATAATTACAGTACTTATGGGGGAAAAATCTGTGCATATGCCTAAGTGGACCCATGAAGTTTAATCCCACGTTATTCAAGTGTCAGCTATATTGTTTTAAACATTATTGATATTAAAATTTATCTAATGTATCTTCTAATTCCTCTACTTTATATATGAAGATGATTATGTACTTAGTGCTTATCATCTCTCAAAGTAGAGGTTGGGGGCCAGCAGGAGGAATAGTAGTTAAAGTACTGGTCTCCTACATGGTTGACTGCTGTTTGAGTCCCAGACCCAGTGACTTGAAACTCATGCCAGGTACAGTGCTTGTATGTCCAAACTCCTGAGAGGAGAGTGGAGAGGTGAAGGGATTGCAGCGTGGCCATCCTCTCCAGGGGATAAATAAGTAAAAGTTAAATAAAATAATTCTTTTTTTTTTTTAAAAAAAGAAGATGATACTAGATGGTAAGATGTTAAGAGCTTTCTTTTTTTCTTTTTTTTCAATTTGCTACAGGTTGTATGCATGTGCTCAATGCTGGCTCAAGATATTTAGCATTTTTTCCATGTGCTTATTTGTTTTTCATGTATTTTCTTTGGTGAAGAAATCGGTTGCGGGCTTTGAAAACTTTCAGGACTAGCAGATGGCATAATGGTTACATTGCTGGACTCCTACGTAGTTGGCTGTGCTTCGAGTCCTGAACCTGTCTGCTTAAAACGTATGCTGGGTGCGTGTGTGTGCATGCCCAAAATCCTGAGAGAATGGAGGAGAAGGGATTGCAGTGTGGCTATATCCCCTGGGAGGTGATTTCTTGCTTTCTGTCTCTCTGTCTTTCTCTGTCTCTCCGGCCAGCACATGTGCTGTATAGCAACAAATCTAAAAAACAATACAACAAAAATTGAATCATTTTCTTGTTATTGAGTTTTTTCACTGAAGATACATTTTATATGTATATATAATTTAAATATATTTTAAACATATGTAATATATTGTATAATATAAAAATATAGTGGCTTAAAGCAATAACCATTTATTTGCTCTTGACTTTTCAATTAGAGTTGGCTTCAGGTAGGCCTTATTTTTATTTTGGGTTGAAGTTTCACTTATTTGGCTACAGTCATCTATGCCTTGATTGTGGTCAGGCAGTACCAAGGTTACCCTACTCACACGTTTGGCAATTAATTAGGGCCATCAGCTGGTTCCTTTCTACATGTTCTCTCCAGTGGGATAGCCCAGTTTTCTTATATACTAATGCTCCAAGAGGGCAAGAGAAGGAACTGAAGGCTTTTGGAGGCTGAGCATTGGAAGTAGCACAGTGTCACTCTTGCCATGGTCTGTTAGTGCAAGTTAAAAGACCAACCCATATTCAAAGATGGGAGAAATAGACCACCTCTCTTCTTGGTTAGGGACTATAAAGAATTTGCAGCATATTTAACCAACCACTCTTAACTCCAGAAATAAGATGGAGTAGATTAGATTAGATTGAATCACAGTGGCCAGAGTTGAATTTAGACTTGATTGAGAGTTTTTAGTAGAGGAATGCCACAGTGAAAATGGTTGAAGAAAATTTAGATTTTTAAAAAATGGATTTGGAGGATGTGCCTGACTGGAGGTAAGAGATTACCTGGGGAACTCTTAACAATATTAACCTGGATGTGGTGATGCAGACTTACAGTAAAATTAATGATTTAGTCTTTTGGAGTTGGTATTTAGATTTCCTGTGTGCTCATATTTGGCTTTTCACCAGACAGCTTTCTTACTTGCTAATTGCACATCAGGTGTACATGTAGTAGGCTTTCTTATATAAACTTTGAAATCATCATTTTCTCAGCCTAGCAGTCTATAGGAAGGCTTTTTTATGCTCCCTGTTTGTTTTACCTGAATCTTCAGGAATGTGAAATAGCTATCAGTTCACAAAATTCTTATTCCTTAGCATTGGAACCAGCTACGATGCCTGTCAGTCAGAGTTGAAATTTACCAGAAAACATCTAGTGTTTAGTGTTTTGTGTTGTTTTGTAGCTGAATACTTGAGTGTGGATAATTTTAAAAGAATGGAGGTTTGTTTAGCTCATAGTTTGATGGTCCAAGATCAAGAGACCATGTGTGATGAGGATTATCTTTCACATGGGGACTTTCTGCATAGTGCTAGGGTGATGCAGGGCATCGTATGGTAAGAGCTCGTGTTTCTGTGTTTGCACTAATGTCTCTGTCTCATTCCCTATCCTTATAAAACCACCAAGATTCAGTCATGGTTTCCCTACCCTGATGAACTTAATCACCTCCCAAAGGCCACATCTTTCAATACCATAGTTAGATTAATTTTTCACCCTCTTAATCCTGTTGCAAAGGCAGTTAAATTTCTCACTCATGAATTTTTGGGAGATGCACTCAAACCATAACATTCGGAAAATTATTGAAATTTATACAGAAACCTTTTGAGCAACAAACCTCAAACCAGATAGGTATCTGAATTTCACAAAGTTGTAAAATCTAAAGAATGCTTAATGGGCAGCTTTCCCTTTAACTTAAATGCTTGTTATTATAGGGACATTTATTTTTATTTATTTATTTAGTTTTTGGAGAGGTTTTTGCTATAGGGCACGTGCACTCACCAGACAGACAGAGACAGACAGAGAGATAGAAAGCAAGAAATCACCCCCCAGGGGGGATGGCCACGCCACAATCCCTTCTCCTCCATTCTCCTCTTGGGATCTTGGGCACGCACACACATGCGCCTGGCGTGAGTTTAAGCCACCGGGTCTGGGACTCGAACTGCAGTCGACTACGTGGGAGTCCAGCGACATAGCCATTACGCTAACTGCTGGTCCCAGGGACGTTTATTTTTGAATACACACTAAAAATTCAAATACGGGAGCCAGCCAGTGGTTGTGTTGGTTGAGGTGGCTGATTCCCATATGGCCGACAGCACAGTTTGAGTCCCAGACCAGGCAGCTTGAAAAACATGCTGGGCACATGTGTATGTGTGTGCCCAAAGTCCCAGAAGAAGTGAGGAGTGAATTAGCTCATGCATCCTCTGGCAAATTAGACAAAAAAATCAAATGTTTTTTTTTCTTTTTACTTACAAATAAGTTTTTTTTAAATTTGTTTGGCTGGTTGTTTTGGAAAGCAGAAAGAGATTTCTCCTAGAATTTAGATGCTAGCTATAATACTAAATTTAAAAGTGACAAAGAACATATAATTAACTTACAATTACATCTTTTTCTGAGCCATGTGCAATCCAGTCATATGGACTACAGCTAAAGCATGAATTTTCTGGTGGGAAAAAACTGTCCCAGGCCACAGATATATGGAACATGGAGTAGGGTAGAAAGAAAGTTGATGGATTTCTTAGCAAGTCATCTCTATCTTCTATAAAAAGAAGGTTGTATTGAAAAGTAGGGATATCTTCGTCCTATTGTCATTCAACTAAAAATATTTTCAGATTTCTATTGTGATTTCTTCTTTGACTCATAGATTGTTTAGTAGAGTGTACTTGATTTTCAGATTGTGTTATTATATTTATCTTTCTGTTTCTCATGTGTTTATTAAGTGCCAGATGATGTATGTCTGTGTCTGTGTGTGTGTGTGTGTGTGTGTGAGAGAGAGAGAGAGAGAGAGAGAGAGAGAGAGAGAGAGAGAGAGAGAGAGAGAGAGAGAGAGAGAGAGAGAGAGAGAGAGAGAGAGAGAGAGAGGACCCTCTCCTCTCAACTGAACCTGCTCATGCCATGATTCTTTTCCCTCCATTTCTCCAGCCTTTCAGGAATTTGGGCATGCATGTACACATGATCTGCATGGTTTCCAAGCTGCCAGGGCTGGGATTCAAACCATTCTTGGTTATGCGTTATCAAGCTACCTATACCACAAGACTTGTATGCTCTGGCCTGGCCCCAGTTGTCTGTTTTTGATTTATCATTTGTTATTCAACCAGATATATTCTATGTCATTTCAACTTTTTAAAAATTTATTTAATATCTCAGCAAATGATTCATGTTGGTCAATTTTTAAAGAAAATATCTATTTTGCTGTTCATGGATCTGATCTTTTACCCAGGTAATTTAAGTTAGGATGGTTATATCATTTAGATTTGATAAATTCCTATAGATTTATTACTAGGTTTTTTTTTTGTTGTTGTTTGTTTGTTTGTTTTTGAGAAATTTTTGCGATAGGGAGTGTACACTTGTCAGAGAGACAGAGAGAGACAGAAAGATAGGAAGCAAGAAATCACACCCAAGAGAGGATGGCCATGCTGTAGTCCCTTTTCCATTCTCCTCTCAGGATTTTGGGCATGCATGTGAGTTTCAAGCCATCAGGACTGGGACTTGAACCGTGGTTGATGTGGTAGTCCAGCAATTTAACCACTATGCCACCTGCTGGCCCTAGATTTATGACTTTTTTAAATGATCTATTTTTAAATTTATTTACATTTAATCACATCTTTACAGTATACATTTCTTTTTCCAACACAAATACCATGCATGTCAGTCAAAACAAAGATAATACTATATACGTTATCATCAGCAAATAGCTTCTCATTTTTTGTCAATTAAGCATACTTTTACCAGTTTTTCCCTTTCTGTTACCCTTCCTTCCCTTCCATACTAAACTTTTTTTTTTTTTTTTTTTTTTTTTTTTTTTTTTTTTTTACATTTTATTAATTCACAAAAGATCTTTAAGTACGGACAAAGCTATAATCTAGTGACAAGTGCAGTGTAATTCTATTCTGAAACTTTTTTTTTAATCTCTCCATCACCCTTTTACTACAGAGAGGTATAAACTAATTTGCAAAAAAAAAAAAAATTAGGTTAATCTCAATTTAGTCTGTTATTTGCATGAAGCCCCTTAAGAATTCAATTTCTGATGCAAGGCAACAGATATTATTGTATTACTGAATTTACGCAAACCATTCTGTCACAAAATAAGAATGCTCACAAATATTTTCCAATTGTAAAGGGATCAGGAAGGGAGAAAAGTTTATGTTTAAAAATTAAAAAAGAATTAATTCTTTTTAACAAATTGCTGATCCTTTCAACAACTCAAAAGAAAACAAAATCCTTTAATCTGGAAGACAAAGCATAGAATGCTTGTTTGATCACCTAATAAGAGAGTATGTTAAACTTTACAACAGTGGTTGTGTATCTGTTTCCTTTCAGCTCTATCAATTATTGTTTTCTGTAGTGTGTGTGTGTGTGTGTGTGTTTAAGACAGGGTCTCACTATGTTGAGATCTTCTTGCCTCAGCCTACTAAGTAGCAGGGACCATAGCTACATGCCACCACACCAAGTTTTTTAAGTGTAGGCCTGGAATTGAACCTGGTTCTTCCAGGTGGCCTCAGCCTTCTGATTAGCAGTGTCTACTAGCACTTGCTACTGTGACTGAGGCGTGTCTCTCTCTTTATCACTTTTTCTTTCTTCCCTCCTTTTAGATTGATAAATTAAAAAAATATATTGTATATTATATTCTTAAATTTGAATATTCAATACCTTTGCTTCAGTTTTACTTAAATACATTTATTGTTATAGGTATTAATTACCTTTGTTTATATAATTTTTAAGATTTATTATTTTTATTTTTTTTGGGGGGTAGCATGTACAGTGTGTAATTATCCTGTAATATGTGCTGTACCCCACCACATGTGTTCCATAGATACAGCAGTTGGTTATATAGGAGAGAAGCATTACATGTATTCTTTCTACACTACTGTCATTACCAGCTTTTGTGGGGGCAGAACCTTAGCAGTAAAAAGCACATTGAAAATGTAATGCTGCTTTTGTCATCATTTGCTATGTTGTCTTAATTTTCTTAGTATCTAGGATTGAAATAAATATGCATATATACAGTTCTATGAGTGTACTTGAAAAAATGCCAACTAAGGGGTTTTCCAGTAACAAATAGATATTATATCAGGTGTTTGCTATTTCTTTCTTTTTTTTTTTTTAAGAATTATTTTATTTAACTTTATTTATTTATTTATTTTAACTTGACCAGAGAGGGACAGAGTGAGAGAGAGAGAGAACGAGAGGGAAAGTGAGAAAGCAAGTTGCCAGGTGCAGGACACAAACCGTGGTTTGCCATATGGGAGTCCAGTGCCCTTAACCGCTATGCTACCTGCTGGCCCACAGGTTTTCTGTTTCTTGCTGTGTTAAGTGTCTATTCAAAACACTGTGATAAAGCATCATAACCTGCCTTTTCATATGCAATAGAAATTGTAATCCCACATAAAGTCAACATATGAAAACATTTGGAACTTAAAATATAATAAAAATATAACAATTCACTTTGCCCATAGATTTACAAGTTTTGTAAAGTTAGGCTTCCCAGTGTATAGACACAACAAATGGCTTGTAATGCCAGAATAGAACCGAACTCATTATAGTAATTATGTGGCACTTTTCCTAAAGTCTTAGGTGGTATTTCACCAATGGGGTGTTGGGTTGCAATGAAAAATCATGTAAGAAAAGATGTTAGGTTCTGCTTTTACTCTGAGCATCTCGATTGCCCTAACAGCAGCAGCAGTAGGAGCAACAAAAGAACAAAACGAGCCACTGTTAGGTTACTATATATGAAGCCACATTCTTCTCCTTTTTTCTTTTTTGAGAGGTTTTTGCTATAGGGTATGCACTTGCCAAAAAGACAGAGAGAGACAGAGAGACAGAAAGTGAGAAATCACTCCCCCCCCCCCGGGGGTGAGGGGGGGGAATGGCCATGCCGCAATCCCTTCTCCTCCATTCTCATCTCAGGATCTTAGGCACATAGGCACACGTGCCTGTCGTGAGTTTAAGCCACCGGGTCTGGGACTCGAACCGTAGTCAACTACATGGGAGTCCAGCAACATAGCCATTATGCCAACTGCTGGTCTCTATGAAGCCACATTCTATGCTCTTAATATGTTAGGTCACTGGGAAAGTCATGATGCATTTTTACATAGAAAAACATAGAAAAATAAGACATGACTTTCCGGATGACCTAATATGTTAAATGGCTTAATCCCTATAGTAGGCCTATGAATAGTTACCCAGTTATCCCCATTTTATACATAGAGACAGAGAGATGTAATTAAGTAGTTTGCCGAATCTATACAACTGTGAATGGTGGATCTTTTTTATTGGATCAGCTGGAAGTCTATGCTCCATAGGGGAAAAAAAAATGTTTTTTCTCCAAACTCTGCTTATTCCCACAAAGATGGTTTAATAGAAATCAGCTGTGTAGAATTCAGAGTAAGATTATGTTTGTTCATGAAGAGTCACAATCACTTTCCTCATTCACTTTAATATACTTACATATCATGCTAGAATTACCACCAAGAGAAGAAAATTAGAGTAAACTAACTTTCAACATTTAGGAAGTAGTTCTGCTGGACGAGAGGGCTCTCTCTATACCTCCAGTCCTAGTAGGTCTGAGCCCTTGCCACATCACCAAATTGTTGATGAGAGGAAAGAATTTATTGCAGGGTGGCCACACTGGGAAAACGTGTAATACTATTTTTGGTCAGCCAACTTAGAGGTGCTTTTATGGGGGAAAGGGGATGCTATGAAGCTAACTGCTATCTATAGGAAATCATAGATCAGGTTAATTTTTAGCTAGGGTGACACAATCAAGTGTGATTTTTCTTGGAGGCAGGAATTTCAGTCTTAGCTAAGGGGCACAGTCAATGCATCTTTAGGACAGAAGTTTCCGCTTGTGGCTGGGGCAGATTGTCCTTCATTGTGTTAAGTTCCAGCTTGGCTGGAATTCCTTGGAAATCCTGAGAAACTTCAGATAAAGAGTATCAGGTTAGGAGCAAAAACGGTTTTGATTTTAACAAGATGGAGTCAATCTGGCTAAGCAGGCTCCTGTTACAGTACATTTCTACAATTTTTGGAGATAGCTGTAGGATTTTAAGAGCAAATAGAATTAAGTAGAATTTTTATAATTCCTAAATAAAACCATGTAGACCATTAATGTTATAAATACAAAGGAAATTGCAAAACTCAGTGAAAGGCACTGGATACATTCTGAAGTAAAAATGAGAATCAAATATGGTGATTAATTTATTTATTTTTAAATTATTTTTTTAAGTTCCCTCAAACTATATAAGACAATATGCTGAAGGACCAGAGCGACTCCCTTTTTTCACGGGGCGACCCCATTTTGTTAAACCCACCTTGCTGAGAATCGGCTCCATTTCAAGGATGGGAGCTGATCACGTAGGAGGTCATAAGACAATTACCCCACCGGGGCTGGCCAATGATAAAAAACAAAGGAAATACCAGAGAACTGAAGTAACTTTCTTGCCAATCATTAAAAGAACTATGCTTCTTGAAATCTATAGCCGATGTATAGCTGCCTGAGTGCATTCCTCAGCACCCCTCAACCTCCCTCAACAACAGCCAAATAAAAACCCAGCCCAACTAACACTGGGGCTCTCAACTCTGACAGGCTATGTTGGTTGGGAGTCCTGGCTCAACCCCAAATAAAAGCAACCCTTGTGTGCTTGCATTGGAATTGGCTCCTTGGTGGTCTTTTGGGAATTTTGTGACCGGGGCACAACGATGCATCCAATTATTTATATATAGCCTGTCAAACAGGTATATTATTGTTGTGTGAGAGATTACTATGAACTTAGTGGTATTTAAAAAAAAAAGACTTATTATCTATAATAAGGAAATAGTATAATATAAAGAAATCTATGCATAGCTAGCTGGTACTTCTAAATAGTGCTTCGTATCTTTTTTTTATTTTTTTAATGAGGTGGATGGCATTTTTACAGCAATAAGAATATGAACCTGGCTATTGATTGTTACATTTATTTCAGACTAAACATTCCAATTGTTTCGTGATTCAGTCTCTTCTTGGTTCCTAAGTACAAAGATTGAGGGCCAATACTGACCAGATATTCTGAAACATGTATCATCCTTTGAGGAAGAATAATAAATGTAGCTTAATAGCAAGGTTGCTGGGTAGATACTTCCTTCACTTATTTAATAGATATTACAAGATTAATATTGTATAGGTTGCGTGCATGATTGCATGATGCCTTTGATTGTTGGGTACAGAAAGCTACTATTTTTCTATATGAAGGGTTTTCTAATTCATATAAAGCTAATTCTTTTCCCTTTCTAGTCCATTGTGTGTTTTTTTTTATTATGGATACTATTCTAAGAGTGCCTATGGCAGTGCTGCAAATTTGCAAGTCAAAGAGAATGACAGTTGTTTAAAATTATTATTAAAAGTCATTTACCTTTACCTGCTGTTCGATTTTCTCCTTCCTTCACTCCTTCCCTCTCTCCATTCTTCTTTGAGTGACTGAATATAGCAAGAGTAGGATGATCAGATTTTTATTTTAAATGATGTACTTAAGGATTATTTTGAACTTACCTTTAATTTTGTTTAGTTTGTGTAGTGTTGAGTTTTAACCTACTTAGATATGTATGTACATAGTATTTCATACATGGCATTAATTTCATAGGTTTGAATGCAGAAGGCTCAGTTGTGGATAGTCTGCCCTTATGTAATGACAAGTTGATTATCACTATTCACTTAGAGATGGGTATTTTTGATGAATACTTTATAATTGTTTTCAAAATATGGATATAAATACAACTTGATTTAGTCAACAGTTAGACATAAGCAAGTATAAATAATCACAAGCAGTTAAGTGTAAATTCAATTTGACTCCCTTCTCACTATGAATCCATATAATAGCTCACTTGCTGAATGTGGTTGGATTTTATTCTTTTTGTCTCCCTTCTTGCTTGGCTTTAACAGGGGTTGACAAATTATGGCCAGCAGACAAATCCAGTTATCTCTCTCTCTTTTTTTTTATGACTTCCAAGCTTAGAATGGTTTTACATTTTCAAATGATTGGAGGAAAAAATATCAAACTGAGAATATGCAAGAATCCATATGTAGCCACAGAACCTAAATTCTTTACTCTCCTGCCTTTTATAGGAAAAGTTTGCTGACAAAAAGTTCGTGTGAACTAGGATGTCCTTATTATTAGCTCTTCTCTCTTGTAGAGTCTGAATTGTTATGTATGTTGCATGTGGGTATGGACATGCTGTGAAATAAAAATCCAATTATTTAGGTTCTCCCTGACTTCACTGTAAAGCTTTATAAACTTACTTTGTACCTCTGATTTCTCCTTTCATATTATTACATATTCAACTACTATTTTTCTTGCTGGAGTGTGATTTAGGGAGAGGAGGTATGTTTAGAAAGGAACCATCTGGTGAAATGGAAGAGTAAGCATTTCTCAGATTTGGAGTTGGATCCCAAGTCTTCTACCCACTAACTTAGTGATCTTAAAGAAAGTCACTTTTTGACCTTCAGTCACCATTTTGACCTTTAGTTTCTTCACTTGCATAATGGCAGTAATAATGTGTATTTTGCAATATTGTTCAGTTTTAAATTAGAATTTTTAAATGTCTGGGAGAATTTCTGTGTATTAGTAGGTCCTCAATAAATAGTAGAGTTTTAGCTAATGGTAAATGATAATCCAAAAAGCACATGACCTTACAGACTTTCATAGAAATCAGAACTTGTTTTCATTTTTTCAGAAAGACTTATGTGAAATATTGACAAACACAATGAATTAGAATTCTGAAAGCCTAGATAATTCTTCCAAATGACTGTTCATGCTGAAATAAATCATTTAACCTCTTCAACCCAGAAGCTACAACTGTAAATAAAGTAGGACAGATGATCACATTCAGTAAACTGTATGTCTTTATAGAGACAGAATATGTAAATAACATACGAGGTTAAACGGAAGCATAGAATAGGGTCTTGTAACTGAATTATATGATTTTAAAAATTATTTGATGCTTTTAAACATGGAAATTGTAATTACCCACACTAAGCTTTATTTAGACTGTAGGAATTTTTACTGTTTATTATCATTTCCCAGAAAAACCTCTCGGGAAGAATACATCATTATTAGAGAAAGGTGTCACATGAATAAGAATATTATAATCTTAACTAAATTGAAAAAAAAAGTGAATTTTGTGTTTGAATTTTCTCTTGCATATACAAAAGGTATATAGGCGAAGTGAATTTGCATTAAATATTTTATAATGTGTAAATATTGGGTCATTGGAAAAGTCATGATGCATTTTTGCTTAGAAAAATGTTGACTTTTCAGACAACCTAATATTTGAGCTTAGGGACTTGATTAAACATTCTGTACTTAATCCTTTATTCTTTTCTTCTTTTTTTTTTTTTTTATTGAGCCAGTAATGGCTCTAAGACTTTTTCTTTTTCTCTTTTTTTCTTTTTTATTTTTTATTATCATCATAATCTTCTTTATATTACATTGGATTACATATAACTTTACAGTGTATTACATTGCTTTTTCAAAAGGGAATGCCATGCATGTCAGTCAGTACAAAGACATTAATCTCCCCACTTCAACATTCGATATCTTTTCTATGTTTTCCCCAATCATTATTATTATTATTATTATTATTTTTTAAAACAGTCAATTGCTATTTCTCATTTTGCTTGTAAAAATACTTTGCCCATCATGAAATACTTCTCAGACCAATCCAGTTGAGAATACTATACATGTCATCATCAACAGTTAAAAAGCCATATCTGTTTCTCACTAACGTCCTGCCTCTCTATTGTTCTCTTGCTATCTTTCTCTATCCTCTTCTCTTCATTTCTCCTATTCCACACTGTCCTATTCTCATTAAGTACCTTCACTGCTTTTATGTCCTCCAATTTTTTTTTCTCTATCATAGAGTGCGGATAGTCGGTATAAGACTTCTTGATAATTGAAGATAAATAACAAGAGAAAATATGGCCATATTGGCTCATTGATTTCACTGTCACTTAACTTATAGATGGCACATACTGGCTACTAACTGTTCAGGAAAAAAATTCCTGAGGTTTTTCTTACATTTTTATGAGGGTAAATTTGTGTTTCACTATGAAGATTTCTTCTACTTTTTTTTTTGAGATTGTCATATTGATATTTTAAGATTTATTTGCATAAAATTATGAAACAAAGAGGTTGTTTAGTTTGGGAGATCAATATTTTAGATAAAGTTGTTCGGAAGGAGAATAAAAATAAATAGATCTGAATACTTAGGGGGTCTTCAAGAATTTCATGGTGGCCAGTCTGGCTGAACGGTAGTGCATTGCTTAAGAGAAGCTGAATCCCACATGATGACTGTTCAAATACTTAACCCGTCAGTCTGAAAAACATCCTGGGCATGAGATGAAGAACTGGAAGAAAGGGATCGCAGCATGAACATTTTCTCTCGTGTGCATTCATGCACTCTATCATGAATAAAGGAAAAATATTTTAAAAGGATCATGGTAAATGCATATTATGAAAAAGCTGTACACGATTTCAATTTTTTTCACTAGAAGTGCATTTTAATTCAATTTTTTAAAGATTTATTTATCTTAATTACACTTATTATTGCTTAATTTGACGAGAGAGAGAGAGACAGAGGCACGGAGGAGAGAGAGAGAGAGAGAGAGAGACAGAGGCACAGATAGAGGGGGGGAGAGGGAGAAAGCAAGACACCCTTGAACTGCAGTCAGTCATATAGGAGTCCAGCGTCCCCAGCCACCACGCCACCTGCTAGCCCTTAATTCCATTTTTTTCATGAACTTTTTGTAATTTTCCTTATTTTAGAGTTATCCTGTGAATCATAGTGGTTAGAAGGAAGTATAGTATAATGTAACACGCTATGCTTTTCTTGTTATTGTTGCTGCCAGTTCAAATCAAATGAACTTGATTTTAATCCAGTCTTCTTGTTTTTTTTAAAGGTATGGAAAAGCTATTGAAAAATAGCTTTTTTTTTTGCCTCCCCCACCCAAATGTAAGAAACAGCTCAGGAATATTGGTAGAGGTGTTTCACATCAGAAATGTCTAGGAGATCATAATAAGTTTTGGAGAAAAACCCAGGTACACTTAATATATACACAATGCTATATTTTCAAATAAAGACAAAAGGGACAGTAAAGTGAAATTTAGTGCTAATTCTTATTTCTACATAATAGCACTTCAAATATACTATCTCTTTTTAACTAGACATACACAGAAAAAAATGTGATGTTTTCCTGCAAGTCACTGGTGAATAAGAAATAAAATCTTTCAAGGAATTAGGAAGTTGTATCTAATTTTCAGTACTCTGCCAACAGTGATATCATTTTATATGTTGTATTTACTTTATATACTTTACCAGAATATTTTTTTTCTTTTTGATAAGGAAAAGAAGAATAATGCTAGAATGGTTTATAACTAGACTTCTGTTTTCACAGAAACCTCTAAAGCAATGGTTTTCAAAGTGTGGTCCTTCAACAGTAGCATTAACATTACCTGGGAACTTTTTTTTTTTTAAGAGAGGTTCTTGTTGTACGGTGCTTACACTTACTGGAGAGACAGAGAGACAGAAAGCAAGAAATCACCCCCCCAAGGGGGACGGCCACACTGCAATCCCTTCTCCTCCATTCTCCTCCTGGGATCTTGGGCATATGCACACATACCCAGCATGAGTTTTAAGCTGCTGGTCTGGGACTCAGACCACGGTTGACTATGTGGGTGTCCAGCAACGTACCCATTATGACATTTGCTGATCCCACCTGGGAAATTCTTAGAAATCTAAATTCTTTGGCCCCCTTAACTCCAAGATGAAGCTCAGCCAATATGGATTTTCACAAGCCCTCAATGTAGATTTAATGTCCTTACATAGTGGGCCCCAACCTTCCCAGCACCAGGGACTGACCTCAGGGAAGACAATCCCTCCATAGATGGAGAGAGGGGAGAGTAGGAGGTGGGCAGAGGGGAGAGGCCTGGTCCTAGGATGACTTAAGTACAGTATATCCATTGTACACCCCATCTCCAACACTACCACATTGCTAGGGTTTGCGTCCTCATGAGATTCAATGTCACCACTGATCCGAGAGGAGGCAGAACCCAGGTGGCAGGGCCAGTGACAGGGAGCAGCAAGGTGCAGAGATGAAGCCTCGCTAACTGGCTGTTCACCCTCCACTGCTCTGGAGAGGGCAACAGGCCATGGATTGGCACTGTCCACAGCCTGGCCGCCAACAGGCCATGTGATCTGTGGCCTAGGGGTTAGGGAATCCCTGTCCTAAAGTATAACATCTTGATACTTAAATTACTGACAGAAGGGGCCAGTACCTGTTATGGTGGTTAAGGCGCTGGACTCCCACATGGTTGACTGTAGTCTGAGTCCCAGACCTGGTGGCTTGCTTTCTCTCTCTCTCTCTCTTTCCCCCCTCCCCTCTACTCCCTTCCTCCCTCCCACCCTCTCTCTCTCTCTGTCTCTCTCTGGTGAGTCCATTAATCCTGTAGGAAATTAAACAGTAATGATAATTACAATGATAAATAAAATTAAATGAATCTTTTTTAAAAGTTACTGACAAAATTCATAATCCAAAAAGAAAAGAATCATCTTGGGGAGTTATAACCAGTTAGTCTCAGAAACCTGGAATTCACCAGTGAGATAAATATTGAAATTGTGTTTCCTGTTAAGGGTTGAACATGATGATGAAAGTGAGATTCAGTTTAAAAGTATTCATTTGGCACCCTCTATATAATCATTTTAGGAGACTGTTGCTTTTGCAAGACTTATTTTAAATAGATTCATTTATGCAGCCAGAGCTTTTATTCACAGAAAGAACTTTGAAAGAAGAATGTAAATAGAATATTGCTATACATGTTTGTGTCAAATAAATTGACATGAGCAAATGTGAAGTTAATTTTACTTTGTCCATTTCAGCCTTGTTCTCCAGTTAAAACTTTTTAGGATCTTTTTTCATAGTTTATTTTTGTGGAACACCTGAGTGACTTGTGATGGGGAAATTTTATTATTAATAAAATTAACCATTTTACCCCTTTTTGTTTTATCCATATTTTACTTCTTTGAATTATGTCACTTCTTGCCTAATCAGCAAGAAGGTATTTATGACTTTTGTTTCTTTTCTAAGAATACTTTTGCATATTTGTATACAAATTATGGTTAAAGAAAGGTACGTATTGACATTTTGAGAGTTTTATTTTCTTAGTTCTAACAGAATACAACTTATTTTTTCTGTTACATCTGGCTGAGACCATTAAAATCTTGCTGTTTTAACTGGAAGTCATGGTGGTGAGTTTGCCTTGAGGTATAGAAAATAGAGCAGTGTACTTAAATGTACTCTGTCACATAGAGACATAGCTTGAAAGGAACATAAATGTCAGCATGACGAGTTGAGACAGAATATTTATCTTCTGTCCAATTAAAATAATATATGAAGTCACGGATACCCAGTTCTGTTTGTGCTCTCCATCTATTTATTTATGATGAACATGTATGCTTTCTTTCATTTTTAAATTCGTGTGTGTGTGTGTGTGTGTGTGTGTGTATTTTCCTAGAAATATGCTATTCTGACATATTTAGATTCAAGATGTATTTTTAGATGGATTTATAATATTGGCTTTTTCTTTTTCTTTTCTTTTTTTTTGGAAAGGTTTTTGCTATAGGGCACATGAGCTTGCCAGAAAGACAGAGAGAGACAGAGAGATAGAAAGTGAAAAACCACCTCCCTGGGGGGATGGCCATACCACAATCCCTTCTCCTCCTGGGATCTTGGGCACGCATGCACAAACACATGCCCCGTGTGAGTTTAAGCCGGTGGGTCGGGGACACGAACTGCCGTCGACTATGTGGGAGTCCAGCAACATAGCCATTACGCTAACTGCTGGTCCCAGGCTTTTCATGGTCTCTGCTTACCTCATTAGCATTTATTCTTAAAATTTCCTAATTTGCATCCTAAACTTGAGCCTTTGGATGGAACAACCCAATTTTTCAAAAACACTATGCTTCATTCCTTGGTCTCTGCACATTTTACTATATTTTCTTGAATCAGTCCCACTTCTCTCATTCTGTCTGTGTCATATTTGTCTTTTTCTTTATTTTTAAAATTTTGCCAGAGGATGCATGTGTTCCAGAGAGACAAAGAGAGAGGCAGAAAGCACCCCTCAATGGGGCCATATCATGCCACATCTCTTCTCCTTTTCTCCATCCTGTTAAAATTTTTGGACACATATGAATGTGTGCCCAGTGTTATTCTCAAACTACCAGGACCAGGACTTGAACCATGCAATTGGCCATGTGATATATGGCTTTCTTAACCAAGGGGCTGGACCTCTCTTTTTCTTAATCATTCCTTCCCTCTCTTTTTTCCATCCCTGATTTTCTTTGTATATCTTTCTTAATCTCTCTCTTTGCAGGTCAGCTTTCATGGCTCCTGTGTACACAAAGCCAAAATTTACATTTTGGCTTTAAAAATGTACATAAACTCCTAAATTAACATAACCTCAGTTTGTGTGACCAGTTAAGACTAACTAGTGGCTCTTGGTCTAAATTCTTCATTTCTGAGAGAGATTCTTCATTTCTAAAAGAAATTCTACATTTCTAAATGAATTGGTCCAACTAATATCAGATGTGTGCACTGTGTCTAATCGGCTATGGAGGAAGAAGGATCACATAATACAAGTATGGCTGCCAGGACAACCTCTGTAGGTGGTGTTGGGAGTTGGTGCTAAAGAAAAGTAGCTGGTGGCTGTCTACTTAATGCCTCTGTTATTACGGCTGCTGTAATCATCACATTAAATATTGCGTGGGTATCTATGAGTTCTAGATAAGCAACCAATTGCTGATATAGTAGATACCATTATCACCTCAGAGTGGATATCTCCCAAATACTAATTGCTTGACTTAATCTTCATGGACAAAAAAAAACAATCATCACTCACATTTTGTAGCTGGTCACATAGATATTAATCTATTAAGCAACCGGCTAAATACAGTGAGTCAAACTGGTTTATACTTAGAAATTGAATCCAGGCTTGTAAGTTTTTTCTTTCTCTTCATTAAAATGCACTTAATAAATTCCTAATAGCATATGAGGCTATGCTAAGAAAATTATGTTGACCTTTTCTTGATCTCTACTAACTTATAATTAAGACATGCGTTAGACACTGCAAATAGCCAGTAAGAAATAGCAGTCCATCATGAAAGGGCTAGTAATGCACTTACATTTAATGCAGTTTTAGAGTGTATATAAATACCGGAGTAAAACATTAAACTGAAATGTGGTCATGGGAATTAAATATCTCACCTGAGTAGGATAAGGAGCATCAATGTAGCAACTCCTACGTTGTAGTGTGAAACCTTTTATATTATTTTACACACATATGTATATATAATATTTTTAAAATTTAGAATATATACTTTAAAATATATTTATTTATATGTATATATGCATATATATGCTCATGTATATATGTGTATATAGCTATATATCCATGTATGTGTGTATGTATTTATTTTATATATAAAAAATATATATTTCAAAACAGCATTTTTTTTAATTATAAAAAATTAATATTGAAAGGACTAAAGAATTTCAGAAGTGGCCCATTACCAAGACGCCTTGGAAAGGAAAGAAAAATCAACTGATGGGGTGTGAGGGATATTAGTTGCACTGTTCATGCTATCTCTGTCAACATGCTTCGAATAGAGTCATCTATCTGAAAGAGTTGTAAACTCATTGAGGTAATTTATAGCTCATCTGTAGACATTGTCATTGATTATTATTAGTCATTAAGATAGTGTTGATTATGTATATATTCATTATATAAGTTGATACATAAACTGGTAGAGGCCTAATCTTGAAGATCCTTTCTCTTGGCATTTGTGATGACAGAATAAATCATCAGTTACTCTCAATCATGCGTATAGCCCTGTAGTAAAATTTCCTTCAGCTTTGCCAGCACTCTGAAAGTGTTGAATAGACTGTTTTAAGGTATACAAGAGAATTATTTGTTTAAAATATCAAACAAATATTAGTCATCAGCAAATGGTGATTTATCTTTACAGATGGCAAACTGAAAGAGATTTTGATGATCAAATTTGTTAAAATGCTATACTGTGGTTAAGTATTATGAAATGATTGTCAGATTGTGTTACAGCAGTCTAAAGTGATAAAATTACAGAATGAAGGGAAATTATTTCATTAGTTCATATGTTGTGTTGAGTGTACATGCAATGAATCTAAAGAAAATTTGCAGAAATTGTGACTGCCATTTCTGGGAGAAAAAAGTTCAACCTGGCAAAAACCCTTTTATGAGAGTTATGGTATACAAGAGTGAAAGAGTTTATGAATCAGAATAAAAAAGAAATATCTTTTTTTCTATTTTAGGAAAATAGAAGAGAAGCAACAAACATATTAAAATAGTAGAAAAGAAGATATTGTTTAATTATATAAAATTTACATTTAAAATTTTAGAAAATTGTTTCTTATTTTTGAAGAGATTACCAATCACAGATTTTGTTGTTGTTACTGAGTGTACCCATTATCCAGGACTGGCTGGATTGTGACATATAGACCCTTTTGGTGGTGGTGTCTCTGTTTCTCTTTCTTGCTTTTGGGAGAAATAAATAAGTAATCTTTTTTTTTAAAAGTAAATATAATTGAAGGGATTTTAGTAAGTCGTTATATAACAGTGAAGATTTGAGAGTAAAAGACAAGTCTAGTCAACATAGTTTCCTTTGGCTTCTGATTTCCTCAAAGCTGAAAGGATTCAGCATATTGGAAGTCAGACTGCCTTGTTCCACAAACAAAACAAAACAAAAACCATACATAATTACTGGGATCAGCAAATGGCATAATGGTTATGTCTCTGGACTCCCACGTAGTCGACCATAGTTTGAGTCCTGGACCCTGAGACTTAAAACTCACACCGGGTGCATGTGTGCGTGTGTGCTCAGAATCCTGAGAGGAGAATGGAGAAGGGATTGTGGTGTAGCTGTCCTCCCTCAGGAGTGATTTCTTATTTTTTTGTCTGTCTTTCCAGAGAGCACACGTGCCATATAGCAAGAGTCCCCCTCCCCCCCAAAAAAAAAGACCTCCGTAATTACTGAAGCAATAAATAAAGTAGTAGAAATAGCAAGGGATAGAAAAGCTAGCTGAAAATTAAATTAATGACATTGATAAAAGACTTGACATAATCTCTGAGAATATAGATGAATAGGTAAGAGATTAAAACACAAAAATTAAGATAGATACAGAGGACCAGGAAAGGTCAAGCATTACGATCATTGTGTAAATGAGAATGGAAATGTGGAAGAGAGTATTATTCAAAAGATAAAATAAAGACGTTTTCCCTGAAAAGAATAAGTAAGTAAATTCTCAGGTCAAAATATTATTTTGGGTCCTGTGAATTTTGATTGTTTGATATACTTAGGTTAAATGATAGCCTTCAGTTTTTCTTTAGGTATCCAGAAAGAAGAGCAAGCATATCATTTCAAAAGGTGGGAAATCTAGCTTTTAGTGAACTTCAATGCAAGAGACCAGTGTAGCACTCTTTATGCACTTCTATAATAAAGAAAATGTAATACGGGATATTATTCCTAGCTAAGATACCATTCAAGTATAAATTCAGCATGCAGATATTTCTAAATATCAGTGAGTTCTTCTTGAAAAAAAAATCACTTAATTTTGAAATAAAGTGGATTAAAAGATAAATTGAAGACAAAATTATCAGCGAGGTCATTTAATATGAAATACTAGATATTTATTTAAATTATGATCATGGAATCTACTATGTATGTTAAAAAGTGTGAAAGTGTAAAAAAAATAATATGTCAACAAAATTTGGAGTTGCAAGTGAGTGTTCCCAATGCTTCTCTTTTTTTTTTTTTTTATTTTTGAGAGGTTGTTCACTATAGGGCATGTGCGCTTGCCAGACACAGAGAGAGAGACAGAGAGACAGAAAGCGAGAAATCACCCCCCAGGGGGGATGGCCACACCGCAATCCCTTCTGCATTCTCTCGGGATCTTGGGCATGCAGCCCCACGCGCCCGGTGTGAGTTTTAAGCCACCGGGTCTAGGACGCGAACCACAGTCGACTACGCGGGAGTTCAGCGACATAGCCATTACACTAACTGCTGGTCCCCCCAATGTTTCTCTTAATAATATCTAAAATATACTAAGAAACAGTTCAGTCTATTAATGTTTTTCCCAAGTTTTAACCTTATTTCTCTTTTTTCAAGAAAGAATTATTTTTATTTAATTTTATTCATTATTATTATTTTAAAAATTTGACCAGACAGAGTTAAAGAGAAAGAGAGAGAGGGAAAGCAAGACAGCAGGCCACTGGGTCTGGGACTTGAACCACGGTCAGCCATGTGGGAGTCCAGTGCCTTAACCACCACTCCACCTGCTGATCCCCCCAAACCTTATTTCTTTTGGAAAATAGCTATTTGAAGTTGAGAAATTTGCCTACTTTCACCAAATTTAACCTTCTATTAAAGTAATATTAAAATTTATTATATCTTAAAAGGACAAATAATATCCTAATTTTTATAAAAGCCATTTAAAAAATAAATTTTCATATATACATTGAAATGGCTAAAATGATAGTTATTTCTGTTTGGTAGTATTTGAAGTAGTTTTTTTGTTTTTGTTTTTGTTTTTTTTTTTTACATGCTTTTTAATCTCTTAGTCCTTCCAAAGAATATATACCAATTTTCACAAAAATAGTACATTTTTATGCTATTTATGGAAAAGGTACAACTCTCACAGATGAAAAATGTGTGACACAGAAATGACATGACTTAAGTCAAGTATTTCATTTATCTTTTAACCAGGCCAATAGTCCAAGTCTTGAGTCTTTGTTTATTGATCTTTCACTCTTTTACACAAGAAATAACAGACAGAGATTGGTATGTTTCTAGGGTAATGGTATACAGAGCCATGATGAGTCAGAAAGAGAACAAATAAGGGGTTTCATATATGTGTGTGTGTATAAATTAGGCTGAAAATTATTACCAGATCATAGTTACCATAATACATGTGCTATTAATATTTTATAAATAAAATGATTGGGTCATTGGAAGTCATGACATGTTTTTAAATAGAAAAACATAGGAAAATATGTCATGACTTTTCCGATACCCAATGTATCGTCTAGGGTCATATTCAGACAACTTTACAAAAATAGGCTAGAGAGTACACAGTGAGTTTGAGTGCATTAAATTTCAAGTATATTTAGACTTTTAAAATATTGCTAGGGCTTAGAGTTGCACAAGTATACTGAATATGCTTGACTTTATAAAGGCAAATGTATTCATGTATTAAGATGTCTAGTTAAACATTACTAATTTGCTTGTTTGAGAAGTAGTAATTGAACGGAATTAATAGCATGAATTATATAACATTTGGGGGGAGAGAGAGAGAGAGAGGCCTTACTGCCTTTGAGTTTATATAAAGCAAAATAAATCTGACAAACTGTTTCCAAGTAGAGAACTCACCAGACCTGATAGAATTGATAAGAATTATTGGTGAATAGTACCATCCATTTGTATACCAACAATGTATTTGTGTCCTGAAGAAATCTTTAAGTAAAACATTGCCTCCAACCTTCACCTCAGTAAATATTTACCCAATTAATTTACTTTTGAAACATTCTTCAACAATTTAAGAAAACTAGCCCTACTCCCTGTTTGAATGTAATTTTCTATTACTCCCTCCATTCTAACATCCCTTTTCACCTTCATTTCTTGTTCTCCCATGTACCTCATGTTCCTGCCACATAAAATTAGTTCATATTTCCTGGAAACAGCTTGGTCTTTCACACTGCTATTTCTTTGTCCATTTTCTTCCTTCTGTTTGAAATGTCTTTCCCTTCCTTCATTGCTTAACAACTCTCCTTTAATTTTTAGGATGGCTCAGTTGTAATTGCTCATTTCAAGCTCCTTGGGTATACCAGGTATTATTTATCACTTCTTGCTTAGTCTCAGCCCTAATCCCAAATCCTAATTGTTATCATATGTATTCTGTTTCATAATTTGTGCCTGACTTTTCCACCAGGTGGTACAATCTTTGAGGATCATGGCTATTTCTGTTTCATGTGTGTGTTCTTAAGTACCTGGCGTGTAACAAGTACTTGACTTTTTTTATTTTTCTTTTTAAATGAATTGTGATTCTTAGTTCTGCAGAGATCATATTTGCTGCATTTTGCTTTACATTCTCCCCTTTTTTTCCTTGTTTGACTTCTCTCTCCTCATTCCCTTTCACTCTTTTCTGCCCACCTTCCCTTCCCTCTATCTCAGTTTTGTTCTTTTCTTCAGTGATAAACAAAACACAGGCCTTTTTAGAAGTAATTGCTTGCCCAGAAAATGGTGGTGTAAAATCCAGCAGTGGATACTACTTCCTTGTTCTTACAGATAATCTGGATGGATTTATTTATGATAAAACATTTAGAGAAAGAATCCTGTTTTCATTAGAAATTTCCTCCTTAAACATCAATGTCTATTAAAAAGCATTATTTAATTAAATGTACATAAAAGAAAAAGAAATAAGAGATAATGAACCTATGTAAGAAAATAAGGATTTTGCACAGAGACTTGTAACTCTACAGACAACACAATGACATTCCCCAGCCCTGTATTTTGATATTTTTCCTTTGCTTGTCAAGGTCCTTGCTTTTAAATGTGTTAAAGTGAATCACTTGACTTACTCATGGAGACCTCTCTTCTTGCTTCTTTCCCTTCCTCCTACAGTAATTAACTTACTTTAATAATTTTTTTTTTGGAAAGGTTTTTTCATTATAGGACGTGTGCGCTCGCCAGACAGACAGAGAGAGACATAGAGACAGAAAGCGAGAAATCACCCCCCAGGGGGGATGGTCACACCGCAATCCCTTCTCCTCCATTCTCCTCTCGGGATCTTGGGCACGCACGCACATGTGCCTGGCGTGAGTTTTAAGCCACCGAGTCCGGGACGCGAACTGCAGTCGACTATGTGGGAGTCCAGCTACATAGCCATTACACTAACTGCTGGTTCGCTACTTTAATAATTTTTGATGCACTTATCTTTATAATTTTTCACCTGAAAGATTCTGATTTTTTAAAAGATGCTGCCTATAAATAGTAAAACATTAAAGTAATATAATTCAGGTGGCAAGTTTTAGAGGGTCTTCATAAATTTCATGGAAAACAAATATTGTGAAGAACTGCATGAATTTAAAAAAAAAATTTGTACCCAAATAAACTTGTGATTTAATTTTTTTTTTACTAAGAGAGATTTCCGATATAGAGTGTGTATGCTCACCAGAGAGAGAGAGACAGAGAGAGAGAAAGTGAGAAATCACCTCCTACGGGCATGGCCACACCACAATCCTTTTCCTCCAGTCTTCTCTTAGGATTTTGGGCTTGTGGGCATACGCTATTGGTGTTAGATTTAAGCCACTGTGTCCTGGACTTGAACTGTAGTTGGCCATATGGGAGTCCAGTGCCTTAATCACTACGCCACTTGCTGGCCCCATAATTTAATACTATCACAAGTTTTCTGAAGTCCTCTATTTTCCCCACCAACCTGAATGCCTCAGTTGCTCTTCCTAAGTCAGTTACTTGTATCATTTTCTTGTGCATATTTTCAGAGATGTTCTCCTTTGTGGGAGAAAAGAAACAGAAATATGTAACCTACCAATGGATCATCCTGTCTGTCGGAGTAATTTCCTAGCTGTGTCTATGGTTTGCAACAGTTCTGCTTACTTGATTTTGTCTTTAAAAGTTTATATTTTTTGAAACCAGCAGCTGGAGTAATGGCTATGTCGCTGAACTTTCATGTAGTCGACAGCAGTTCGAGTCCCAGACCCGGTGGCTTAAACTCACGCCAGGCGTGTGTGCGTGCATGCGTGCCCAAGATTCCGAGAGGAGAATGGAGGAGAAGGGATTGCAGCGTGGCTATCCCCCCAGGGGGTGATTTCTCGCTTTCTGTCTTTCTGTCTCTCTCTGTCTTTCTGGCGAGTGCATGTGCCCTATAACAACACCCCCCCCAAAAAAAAGTTTATATTTTTTCTTTATATCATTGCACAAAAATAAGAATCATTTGTTGACCATGAGTTCATGGGCAGAAAATTTTGTGTTTTAATAACCACTTAAAACCTGAAAAGCCTTAATGTGACTCGTTGGAATTGGAAATGACTTTGCAATGAGAATGTTTTTCACCCAGATTATCTAATTCATTTGTCACATGAGACAAAAAGAGACTACAGGAAAGGGAAA
>NW_006159535.1:2895767-2937121 GCF_000334495.1 Tupaia belangeri chinensis
AAAGAGTTTGTGCTTTTGCTGAAATGTGAACAACATTACTTAACCTGTGAACTTTTCTTACATGTTTCTATCACAGACTGAAGAATCCGTACCACTGGGACAATCCCTTGAGTGGTCCCCATTTCTTTCCTTTTTACAACACCATGGGGAATACTTAGTGAAAAAATTTTATTGTCTAGATGGTAGCACGTTAGAACCCAATGTGTCATTCATTCGTTACCTAAATGTGGATTCCTGTCTGGAATACATTATGTATATGGCAGAATTAAGTAGGTACATGGTAAAAACCCAGTGTTGTGATTCTTACTTCCAGATAAAATAAGAGGTTCTAAAACACTACTATGTACCTTTAAGGTTTAGTACCTCAGTGAAATCCTATTTAAACCATAGTTTTCTAAATCTCCTAAGAGAGATTAAGGAACATTTGTTGGAAGTGTTTCCTACTTCAGGCCAATATTCTATGCCTGGGGGAAAATAAGTAATATTCTTTACCTTCTGTGACTTCATCTGCCTCGATAAAAATCTTCATGGGGAGAAGAGGTGATATTATCACTGTATTTGAGAATTTTGCATTTCATTATAGGGGATAAACAAACATTTCTGCATTGGCTTGAGAAAATGTCTGTCTTTCAGTTGTGTTCTTTTATCTGTATTTTGTTTAAAATGTGCACACACACACACACACACACACACACACACTCATCTAGTGTTCCACAGTAAAGGAAGAAAATAGAAGTACTTTGGAAACAAAACCTAGAAGTTTTGCTGCAGAGGGTAATTGTTCCTTGATAAGAATAGCTGTAAGAATGCCCTTAAGTGAAAATGGACTTAGTTTAAAATTTTCCTGTTTTGTTATGAGGAAATTCAGCTTTACTCTTGAACTTGGTTGATATTAATGGTCTATATGACTTTTTCTTGTCCTGTCACTTGTCATTGTTTTCAATAAAAGCCCTAAAATAGTTGACATTAGTCCAGGTTTAGATGAAAGTATTTAAGAACAGGAAAGTGGAATGAGATTCTACCTCTTTGAGTTTTTAATATATCTTTCAGCTTCATCTACCTTGTTCTGACAACTGTGTTATTCCTCAGCCAGGCGACAAGATAATATACAAGAAAAAAGCCAAGTCTGTCTTTGAAAAGATGAACCTTCAGTTAGTAATTCTTACTTCACTGGGGTTTTGTGTGGTTTAATTAGCATTGACAAAGCAGCTTGATACTGTTGAATGAAAGGCAGTTATTAAAGCTTAGGTAGTGTTATTATCAGTGGGATTTTGCAAACAGTTGATTGTTTTTTTCATTGGTGACATGAGGGGAGGCTGAAGGAAATCTTCATTTTAGTCTTAATCTCTACAGTTGTGTAGTTTAAAGTAAGAATACTCTATACGGTAGGCTCTGTCTTTAAGTACCTCATCTGAAAATTAGTGGATGCCTTTCTCTTAAACTCTTCTGGTTAATAAACCAAGAGAATTATGTATTATTAAAGCAGGGAATTTTGGGGGGAGGGGTGTGTATATCATAAAGGTCTAGTTGCATGCTTTGTTGATGTGATTAGTGATGCAGATAAGTCACAGATTGATTGTAACAATTGATTTTTTTTTTTTTTTTAATCACCAAGGGGCATAGGCACTGGACAAAAAAAGATGGATTTAGAGTAGATGATGGGGTATGGTCATACCCTAATCACTTTTTTTCTGCTTTTCCATCTTGTTGGGATTTGGGCATGCCTGCATTTATACTCAGCATGTTTTTCAAGTCTCTGGGGGCTGAGATTCAAACTGCAGAGTTGGCCATATGAAATCTGGCACCCTTAACTACTTAGCTACAGGCCAGGCCTGTTTGTAACAGTTATTTGAATGAATCAGTTATACCAAAAAAGTATAAAGTCTATTGCAAGATGAAAGAAAAGTTGTTTTATACTGGGAATAAACAAATGTTCATTGCTTCTAGATCTTACCTCCTTGTTCTTTAGGAAGTTTCCAGTTGCTAATCAACTGAGGGATTAATTATGAAGACATTCTGAAACTTGGTGCATTTGTAGCCATATGTACAATTGGTTTTTTGCCAGCTTCATTTTTAAAGCAGGCACTGAATCCCTCTGGGTGTATGTGAAGATTTTTGCCTTGGTTTTGTGTTATAATTGTTCCTCTGCTGGAAAGCAGTTCATGAAAAATGATCATGTGAGTATAATTTGAAATAAGGCTTATGTTTGTAACTTATAGACATAAGTTTTTAAAATTTTAAGGTGGGGAAGGGTGGTGGGATGATTGACATAATGACCTATTTGTTTTTTTCTTCATTTGAGTAATGGCTTCTTATAGGGGAATTAATTGCATTCTTTGAGATAAACCCTTACTATAATGTGCAGAATTTTATTAAAGCTTTCTAGATCAGTCAGCCTGAGTAGTTTAGTAGCATTGTTCATGAGGAAAGTGCCACCATATTTCTTATAATCTATAAAATGTTAGGGTTGTATCATAAAGGTGTTCTACAGTATTCTGTGCTGTTCCACATTAGAATACAATAGAAATGTTAACAGGTAACATTTACAGAATTCCTGCTATTTTGGTGCATTTTGTTCTCAAAATATGTTTTCCATTTTCTGTTGTTATTTTCATAGTACAGAAAAGGAAACGGGAGAAGTTGTACATATTTATGGATTTTTCAATGCATGTATACTGCGTGTAATGATTCTGTTAATAACCAGGATACTAAACGTTTTCATTGTCTCAGACATTCAACATTACTTTTTTGGTGAACATTCTAAATTTGCTTTTCTAGCTGTTGAGTCATCAGAAAAGTCATGACGTGTTTTTTCTATCCAAAAATGTATCATGACTTTTCCAACAACCCAGTATTTTGAAATACACATTCAGTTGTTGCCAACTATAGTTACTCTAGTACTTTAGTACTTTAGAATTCACTATTGCAGTCTTGTACATGTCAACTAATTTCTTCCTAATCCTTCCACCGCTGTCTGCTTCCCAGTTTCTGGTATCTACTGTTGCACCCTCCACTTCTATGTCATCAAGGCTACTGGCTTCTACTAATACGTGAGAGCTTACAGTCTGTATCTTTCAGTGCTTGACTTATCTCGTTTAGTATTATTTCCTCTAGGTTTGTCTGTGTTGCCTCAAATAACAGGAACCCACCCATTTTGTGGCAGAATACTATTGCAATTTTTATATAAATCTATATATAATGAAATATTATTCAAATATTTATGTCAATCACAGTGTCTTAATCCATTCATCAGTTGTTGCAAACTTAGGTTGATTTTATATCCTAACTATTTGGAATAGTGCCGCAGTGAACATGGGCGTGAAAATATATCATTAACAAACTGCTTTTCTTTCTTTTCTGTATATACTCATTAGTGATATTACTGGGACATAATGTGGTTCTGCTTTAGTTTTTTGAGGAGTACCATACTGTTTTTCATAATATCTATAATAATTGGTATTCTCACCAACACTGCACTTGAGTACCCTTTTCTTTATAACCTTGCCAACACTAGTCATTCCTTTTTTTTGGTAATAGCCATTCTAACTGGAGTAAATCGGTACCTCATTGTGGTTTTAATTTGTATTTCCCTGATGATTAGTAATGTCGATGTTGAGCATTTTTTCATGTACTAGTTGGTTGTTTGTATATCTTTCAAGAATGATTTGGTCAGATCAATTGCCCATTTATTTTGTTTTATTGCTTGTAAAGTGTTTGAGTACGCTGTGTATCCTTGTTATTAACCCCTTAGTGGATGTGTCATTTGCAAATACTTCTCCCATTCTGTAAGTTGTCTCCTCTGCTGTTTCCTTTGCTGTGCAGAAGCTCTTTGGTTTGATGTAGTCTCCTTTGTCTATTTTTGCAACTCCCAAGGGGATGTAGTCACACCACCATCTTTTCTCTGCTGTTTCTTCATCCTGTCAGTGCACATGTTTTTTGAGGCATTGGGACCAGCATTGTAACTGTAGTTGGCCATGTGGGCTCCAGATCCCTTAACCACTAGGCAGTGGAGCCAGTCCAAAGTCTTTAATCCATTTTGAGTTAATTTTTGTATATGGTGAAAGACAAGAGCTTAGCTTCTTTCTCCTGAATATGGATATCCAATTTTCTCAGCACCCTTTATTGAAGAGACTGTCCTTTTCTTAATGACTGTTCTTGGGACCTTTGTCAAAAATCAAGTTTGTTTCTCGGTTCTATATTCTCTTTTCTTGGTCTTTGTGTCTGTTTTTGTGCCAGTATCATGCAGTTTGAGTTACCATAGGTTGGTGGTGTATTTTAAAGTCAGGTAGTGTGATATTTTCAGCCCTTCCTCTCCCTCTTTCCCCACTCCTGCCACACACACACAGGATTGCTGTGGCTATTTCAGATCACTCGTTAGTCCATACGAATTTTATGATTGTAGTTTTAATCTCCATTCTGCTGCTCTAGATAATACACCGACCCAGCAGTTTAAAAAGGCACTTATTTGAATGATCTTTTCAGTGACTTTGATGGATTCATCTGGTTTATTCACATTTAATAGAATCATGCGTATCTTAAAATGTCTTGACTTTGGATAAAGTTCATGATAGTATAACAGAATTTTTCTTTGGAGACCTGGAAAACTCTGAACACCTATCTTAAAGTACTGTAGATAATTGGTTCTAGCAGAATTGGTCAATATGGACAACTAAGTCAAGGTAACTCATAGAATCTCTCTGACTTTTTTTTCCTTAATGTGTTTTAATTCTGTTAATTCAGAGGAAGAAAAACAATAAAATCCTTTATTCCAACTCTGGTTACACCACATATTAGCTTTAGAACCTCGAATAAAGTTGCTTAACCTCTCTGAATTTCAGTTTCTTTATCTATAAGGATACCTTTTTTTAGGGTTATTGTGAGTTATTGTAAATGAAATAATGCATATTAAATGCCAAACATAGTACCTTGATATGGAGTACCATACCCAGAAAATACCTATTATTACTACATTGTTGTTATTTTCATTGCTGATATAAAGTCGAACAAGAACAGGGAATAAATCAAAACAACAGACTTGCTTCATGAACCTGAGCCCTTGGAAAACCAGCAGTGTGGCGATAAGCATTCACTCAGACTAATTTCCTTGTCCTTACATTAAAAACATTATAGTCATAGAAATCTGTCAATTTGTTTAATATAAAAGAATCCTATTGTGACTAAAAGTGCACATATTTCTGCTTCTAGATGTGTCTATGTACATGAGTTTATGTATATATGTACATTATTTTTGAGGGAATAAGAAAATGTGTGTGTGTGTGTGTGTGTGTGTGTGTGTGTGCATCTATTCAAATCTAGACTGATAACAGTTTTGGTTTGGTTTGGTTTTTTTTTTTTTTTTTTTGCTATAGGGCAAGTGTGCTTGTTGGAGAGACAGAAAGAGACAAGAAGAGAGCAAAAAAATCACCCTTCAGGTGGGATGACCACACTACAATGCCTTTTCCTTCATTCTCCTCTCAGGATTTTGGGCATGCATGCATATGTGCCCAGCATGAGTTCAAGTCCCAAATCTGGGACTTGAACTATGGTCAACTACATGGGATTCCAATGTCGTGACCATTATGCCTTCTGCTGGTCTGGAGTTTTGAGGTTTTATTTTTTTTTTTCATAGTAGTCTTAATTCATTTTAACTTAATTATAGCTTATTATTGTCACTGACTTGTGAAAGAAAATAATGTTATGCTTTCATAGCAGTATACTTACGATTCTATAGACTGAAATATTATGTGAATGTATGTATTTGCAATTAAGTAGATATTTACAAATATTTTAGTTGTTTTTAGAACAGATTTTTTAATAAGCCTCCAAAGATATAATTCAGTTTTTGCCTGAACCCACTTTCCCATCTTATAAATGAGAAATAAGCAAACACAGACTAAGTCATCAGCATTCAGGTAAACAGAAAACAAAGTTTTTAAAACATAATGTCCACTCTGGTATCAGGTGCATAGGTAAGATGGTCATTTTTCCAAAAAGAAATCAGAGAAGCAGAGAAAAGAAAACAACCCAAACTCATTGAGTTTACGTGTTTTTTTTTTTTCTCTTTTCTCCATGTGTACTTTTAACAGTGGTTAAACTGTGCTTCATTTTTATCCTAAAGCATTTATTAAAAATTGAAGTTTTGCTTGAAAGGTGACAAAAATTCTACTTATTTAAACTAAGAAAACCTAGAATAATATGTCTAAATTCCCTGCAACAACTTGTGGCATGGGCATTTTCTTTCTTTAAAGGTATCCATGTCTTATGAGTATAATGGATACCTTATACAGTTATCCATTTTTATACACTCCTGTAAAATGGATACTTTTACACACTGTAAAAAGTATGTCAAATTTTTTAAAAAAGTAATTGGGTTTTCTATTTACTTAGTTCATTTTTTTAAAAGAATTATTTAATTTTATTATTATTTTCATTTTGCTGTAGGGCATATGCACTCACTAGAGAGAGACAGAGGAGAGGAAAAAAAGAGAAAGTGAGAAAGTAAGCCACCAAGTCTTGGACTCAAACCGCTGTCAGCCATGTAGGAGTCCAGCACTCTAACCACTAGACCACCTGGCCCCGATAGTTCAGTTTTATAAATGCTCTGTTTACACTTCTTACTGATTTCTAATTTTTATATGATAGAGTTTTGTTACTTTTTCTTTCTCCCACATCATTCTTCTTTTTCCTCCTAGCTCTGATGAGTACTCAGTACTGCTCTTGTTTTTCATTTATTCAAACATACTTATGAATCAATTACTTTACTTCAGATATTAGGTATAGTATAGTGCCCTCAAAGATTTGAATGTAGCAGGAGAGAAAATTAAGCACATATATACGTAATTATAGAAACAATCGGCAGTTGAGAATGGACTAACAGATTATGTTGTCTATATGTAGGAACATTCTCCAGCTGTTAAAATAATGCATATAAAACAGTTCATTAGCTACTGTCAAAATGATAGCCTCTACTAATGATTCATGGGGACTAGACCTGTTATGTATTGCATGCAACCTTGTATCTTAAAAATAAACTATTCATGTAGTTTTCAATTAAACTGTTGGTAAGTAGGATATAAAGAAATTTAGCACTACATTGAGCAAGCAAATAAGTTATATGTCTATTACAAAAAAATCTTGGGGTAAAATCTTGAATTGTTAATATAAATCACTCATTATACTGATTTGTAAGTTTTCTTCTAAATGTCTTCTTATATTGGGGACCAGCAGGTGGTGTGGCAATTAAGGCGCTGGACACTCCCACATGGCTGACCAGGGTTCGAGTCCTGAATCTGGTGGCTTGCTTTCTCACTTTCTCTCTCTCACTCTCTCCCTCTGTCTCTCTCCGGTCACATTAAAAAAATAAATGAATGAATAAATAAAATAAATAATTATTTTTTGAGAAGTCTTCTTACAACACATTTGAAGTGAGCATGGACAATTGTTTAGTCTGCGTTCTGTTTTTGGCTGCTGGGTGATTAAAAAATGGACTAGTTTATACTTGTCAAAGTAAAATGGACACAGATTTTCTTTGTGAATTGAGCCAGAGACATATTTAAGGTTGACATTGTAGTATCTCAGATTTGGATACAAATTTTCCCATGATTATTCTGTTAAAACTAATGTTGTTTAACCCTTCTACCTCTTCTTGGTTTCTATTTGGGTCTGAAAATTATTATAACTTTTGAAAATTATAAATGAATAATTTTAATATTTGTACATTAGGTGAAATGAGTAAGTACTGTCTCACCAGAAGCAGTTTATTTGAAAGAATATTTTCTCTCAATCAGGAAGAGGTCCTGTCTCTTCCATCTATCTAATTTGACACACTCTTGCAAAGCTCCACATTTGAATAAATGTAATTATTTCTTGTGCTTTTGCTGGGAATATTTTAGTCCCATGGTAGCCACTTAAAATTCTAAGTGAAAAAAAAAAAATGAGCATCTGTGAGTCATTGAGTATAACTCTAATTTTCAGCCAGTTTAGTTCATATTTATAAATCCAAATTTATGTTAGACTTAGTAATTTGGAGAGAATGTCACTATTAAGATTTTCTTTAGAGTTTTTTTGGTAAATTCTTTTTATCATGTGGAATGGTCTTATTTTAGCAGCTCTGCTCCTATATAGTAATGACTGAAGATTTAGGTAGATGATGGGCAACTATATTGGTTAATTTCATCTGAATTAAAGACATTCTATTCCACTTGATGTTTTTATAGCAGTATTCTTATGTAGTAGCATTATGTAATGCCAGAACTTGAGAGTTAGATATCATTGGTGATGAACAACTACCCATTTTTTATATGATTTTTATTAAGTGATGTCTTTGCTGTAATTAGATTACTTTTAGTACATACACAAAGTTCTAAGTAATATAACCCTATGTCTTTATCACTCAGAATAGATACTGATATTTTTCATATTTGCTTCAAATAACTGGATAAAAATACTTCTCTTTTTTTTTTTTTTTTTTTTTTCTTTTTTGGGGAGGTTTTTGCTATAAGGTATGTGCGCTCACCAGAAAGACAGAGAGAGACCGAGAGACAGAAAATGAGAAATCACCACCCCTGGGGGATGGCCATGCCACAATCCCTTCTCCACTCTCCTCTCGGGATCTTGGGCATGCACGTAGAAGTGCCTAGCGTAAGTTTAAGCTACTGGATCTGATACTCGAACCATGGTCAACTACATGGGAGTCCAGCAACACAGCCATTACACTAACTGCTGGTCCCATAACTCCTTTTGTTTTTTTTAAGAGAGGTTTTCACTATAGGGCGTGTGCGCTCGCCAGACAGACAGAGAGAGACAGAGAGACAGAAAGCGAGAAATCACCCCTCAAGGGGGATGGTCACACCGCAATCCCTTCTCCTCCATTCTCCTCTTGGGATCTTGGGCATGCACGCACATGTGCCTGGCATGAGTTTTAAGCCACCGGGTTTGGGACGTGAACTGTGGTCGACTACATGGGAGTCCAGCGACATAGCCATTATGCTAACTGCTGGTTCCATAACTCCCTTTCTTAATCTCATTTTCCTTCCTCATTCCTAGAGGAATTATTATTTTGAGTGTCATATACTTTATATTCACATTTTATTCTTCTATTATGTAAGTATGTACTCATTAAAGCATATCTTATGTTTCTGGAATTGTGTGAGTGCATTATACTACAAATACAGGTATTCTGTGACTTTTCTCACTCAACATTATGAAACTCATGCAAGATTATGTATGAGTGATACTTATAGGTATAGTTTATTTATTTTAACTGCAACATAGATTTCTGTATAGGAATAGCCACAGTTTATTCTATTCTTCTACTGATGGACTTGTAGTGTCTGTGTGCATGGCTCCTTGTGTACGTGTGCTAGGGTGGTTACTTAGAAGGACACATTCTGGGTCTTAATATACGCAGTTTGGGAGCAGCTTAACAATATTTGTTAAACATATTGTTTTACTATTACATTCCTATCTTCAACGTGTAATGGGGTGAATTGCACACCCCCTCCCAGATTCATATATTGAAGTCTTAACCCTCAGTACCTCAGAATGCAGCTGCATTTGGAGAAGTGATTAAGCCTTTAAGGTGAGCCCTAACCCAGCAGTATCCATAAAGAAGATATTTGAATATAAAAATGAGAAACTACGGATTGATACAAACAGAAGAAAGATCGTGTTGAATGTACAGTGAGAAGAGGCAGCCTTGTGCACACTTAGGAGAAAGGCCCCAGAAGAAACCAGTTTGGTGACCTGTTATCTAACCCCCAGATCTGCGATAAAATTAATTTCTGTTTTTTTAAGCTATTTAGTTTATGGTATTTTGTTACGGCAACCTTCAAAATCTAATACAGAATATGAGAGTTCCAATTTCTTTACATCCTTACCACAATCGGTATAACCATTTTTATTTTTTTAGGTTCTGCCATAGGGCATGTGCACTCACCAGAGAGAGACAAAGTGAGAAATCATCCCTTGGGTTGATGGACACAGCACAAGCCCTTCTGCATTACACTCTCAGAATTTGGGCACATAAGCATATGTGCCTGACATGATTTTCAAGCCACTGGTGCAGGACTCTAACTGCAGGTGACCTTGTAGGAGTCCAGTGTGTTAACCACCATGCCGTCTGGTGACTCTCTGTATCACCTTTTTTCTTTTCTTTTTATAGAGAGTTTTTTTGCTATAGGGCATGTGTACTTACCAAAGAGTCAGAAAGTGAGAAATCACCCCACAGGGGGATGGCTATGTTGCGATCTCTTTTCCTCCAATCTCCTCTTGGGATATTGGGCATGCATGCAAACATGTCGGCTGTGAGTCTCAAGCTGCCGTGCCCAGGATCGAACTGCACTCGATTATGTGGGAGTCCAGTGACGTAGCCATTACTTCATCTGCTGGTTATATGACCTTTTTTTAATTGTTGCCAAACTAATAAGAAAAGGTATCTGTTTTAATTTGAATATCCTGGTTACCAAGAAATGCTGATCACTTTGATCAATAAAGCCCTCGTCTATGAATTTCTTGTTCATATGCTTTGGACATTTTTCTGTTACGGTACCTTTTTTCTTCATTTTTAGAGATTTTTGCTGTAGGGCATGTGTGCTTGCCAGGCAGACAGAGAATGGTAAAACGTGAGAAATCAGCTCCCGGGCAGATGGCCATGTTGTAATCCCTTCTCCCATTCTCCTCTCAGGATTTTTGGCATGAATACACATGTGTCTGGCATGAGTTTCAAGCTGTTAGATCCAGGACTTGAACTGCAGTCGGCCATTTGGGAGTCCAGCACCTTACCTACCACACCTCCTGACCCCAACCTTAGCTACCACGCCACCTGCTGCCTTTTTTCTTATAGATTGGAGAGAGTTCTTTATATATTCTGGATAATAATCCTGTATCAATTCTACATTTTCCATTGTCTGTCTGTCATCTATGAAGTGACCGTTGCCTTTATTGCATAGAAATTTCTCATTTTAAGGCAGTTACATGTATCGGTCTTTCTTTTTATGATTTGGGCTTTTAAAATCTTTTAAAATAAATTATTTTCTTTCACAAGTTCAAAAAGAATGCAAATTTCCTTCATTAATTTTTTTTTAATTGATAGTTTGAGTTTCTTGCTTTTTAGAAAGCCAGGTCTCTCAGCATCATTTTTGGAGTGATTTATCTTTTTGCTGGTAATTTAGAATGATTCCTCTCCTGCATGCTAGGATCTGTTTCTGGATGCTTTATTCTGTTTCATTGCTCTTACTTGATTTTTTTTTAATGTATTATTACACTGTTTTCATGACTGTAACTTTGGTTATCTGATGGGACATATCTTCCTTTCTTTTTCTTATTTTGTAAATTTATGTATTGTTTAGTTTGTGGATTTTGCTTTTCCTATAAAAATTACATTTGCAACTTCGTAAAAAAATTAGTTTACTGTTTTTGTATGGGTCTGTTCCTGGGCTGATTTGTTTCAATGATCTCTTTGTCTCTATGCCATTATCTCACTGTCTTGATTATTTTATTTAGCTTTATAATATATCTTAATTATCAGGTGGTATTAGTCTTTCAGATATGTCTTTTTTAGATTTGTTTTGGCTAGTATGGATTTTTTATATTCATGTGAATCTCAAAATCAGCTTATCAAATTATTTTTCTTTTCTTTGTCCCCCTCCATTTTTATTAAGGTTTTTGCCATAGGGCATATATTTTCATCAGAGAAAGAGAATGAGAGAGGAAAGCGAGAAATCACTCCTCAGAGGGAAATGGCTACACCATCTCTTCTCTCCATTATCCTTTTCAGATTTGGGGCATGTACGCCTATATGCCTGGCATGATTTTCAAACTACAGGGTCCAGGACTCAAACCTCAGTCTTCTCCATCTTTTGCCAGATTTATTCTTTAGTTTAATGTTTTTGAGGCAGTTGTAAGTAATAATGTGATTTAAATATCAATTTCTAGTTGTTTCTTGTGAGAATATAGAACTATGGTTAAATTTTGTATGTTGATTGTGTATTTGGTAACCTTCTGAAACTCCCATCTTGTTTGCAACACAGATTATCATGTCATTTGTGAACTAGGATAGCTTTACTTCCTTTCCAACCTGGATGCCTTTTGTTTTTCCCTTGTCTTTTACTGCTGGCTAGAATCTCCAATATAGTGTTGAATAGACGTGATGAGAGAGGACATTCTTGTTTTGTTTCTGATCCTAGAGGGAAAATATACATCTTTTTACTGCTAATCCTTGGTATTAGCAGTTAAGTTTTTCATAGATGCTTATCATCAAGTTGAGGAAGTTCCCTTAGCTTCCTAGTTTACTCTAATTTGTCGTCAAGAATAGCTGTTGAGTGTTTGTCAAGTCCTTTTTCTGAGCCTATTGAGATGATTATATGTGTTTCCTAAGATTGTTGATATAGTGAATTACATTGATTTATATTTGAATGTTAAGCCAATTTTGCATTTTTAGGATAAACCTTATTTAATCATGATTTGGTATTTGCACTCTATTTTGTTAATTTTGGTTTCCTAATTTTTTAAAAAGAATTTTTAAATTAGTGCTCATTAGGGGTACTAGCGCATACTTTTTTCTGAAATATTTTTGAATTTTATGTTGGGGTAATACTGGCTTTATAGAATGTGTTGGGAAGGATTCCCTCTTCATTTCCTAATCTGTTCAGCTAGAGTATGGGGTTGGCAAACTATGGCCTGTCTACCAGTCATTTCTTTTGTTATGGCCCACAAACTGAGGATAATTTCACATTTTAATTTTATTGTTGCCCAGAGGATATATACACCTACCAGAGAGAAAAAGCACCCTCCACCTGAGTATGTCACGCCACAGTTCTTTTTCCTCCATTTCTACATCCTATCAGGATTTCGCATACAGACTCACACACTCCCAGTGTTCGTCTTTTCAAGCCACCAGGGCCAGGACTCAATTGCAGTTGGCCATCTGGGATCTGGCCTTCTATTCATAGTGCTTAACTGCTGGACTATGGAGCCACCCGATTGTACATTTTTAAATGGTTACATTTTAAGGATTATGTGTGTGCCTATGCAATAGTCTTTATTTTGCCTGTTGGCAAATAAATGTTCTCAGGAACATTTGTCAACTTTATTGACTTTTCTAAAGAACCAGCTTTTAGTTTCATTGATTTTTCTCTATAATTTTTCTTATTCTTATTTCATACATTTTTTCCCTCACTTTACTGTTTCCCCTTTTCCACTTAATTGGGGTTTCATTTTTCCTCCTTGGTTTCTTAAGGTAGAAAGTACAGTATGTAATCTGCAACAAATCTCCTTTACCATGTTTTTCATTTCAGGCATCATAGTTTTTAATCAATAGAAGTTTAAGTTGGGTTTTATTATATTTTTAGTTTTAAAAATATTTTGTCTGTTTCTGACTTTTGAACAGATTAAGTATAGTCATAACAACTCCATATGTGCTGATTCTTTTTAAAATTATAATTTATGATTTATACATGTCTGTACATCTTTGTGGCATAGTATGGTTTTTGAAAGCATGCACACAGCTGCAATAATCAAATCAAGGATATAAACATACTCATCATCTTCAGATCTTCAGTATTGAATATTACATTATGTTATTGCATATTTGGTATTTGTTCTGCTATTTTTTTTTTCATTTGGAGATATATATTAGATTGGCAGTGATCTTGTTTATCCTTCTGTGGCACACCATTTCATAACCTGTTCCCCTTGTTTACATCCATTTTTGTGTCTGTTAATTATTTTATCCTGAACCCTTACCCCCACCTCTCCATGTAGTCTCTCCTATTTACCTATTTGGAGTTGATTTTTGTGTATGATGAGAGATAGGGATCTAATTACATTCTTTCATAGGTGAATATCCAGTTTTTCCAATGCCATTTACTGAAAAGACATTTTTTCTCCACTGGATTATCTTGGAATCTTTGTTGAAAATCAGACTACTGTGTGATGTTGAATTTATTTTTGGACATCGTAATGTAAACTTTTTTGCTTATCACACATTGCATGCATTTTTTTAAGAGAGAGATTTTTGCCATAGGGCACATGCACTTGCCAGAAAGAGAGACAGAAAGGGAGATATCAACCCCGAGCGGGGTGGCCTTACTACAATTCCTTATCCTCTAGTCTTGTCTCAGAATTTTGAGCACGCACGCACACACACACACACACACACACACACAGACACACACACACACACACACACACAACACACACACACACACGTACACACATACACTTGCATACACACACACACACATATGCAAACTTCCCTGGAGTAAGTTTTAGACCCCCAAGTCTGGGTCTTGAACCGCTGTCTATGTGGCAGTCCAGCGACGTAACCATTTTGCCATCTGCTGGTCCCTGCATGCATGTTTTGAAAAAGCTTGTTGTGTGCCATAAAGATATGTAATAATTAAAAATTAATATTAATTATTCTCAATTTTAAAAATTGAGGGGAAAAAAGGAAAATCAGCCTTCTATGTGATATTAGATTTATTTTTGGATTCTCTGTTCTGTTCCCTGTCTTTTTGGCATTACCGTGCTGTTTTGATTATGTCTTTGTAATATATTTCAAAATCAGGTGTGAGAAACCTTCAGTCTTATTACTCTTTGTGTAGAGTATTGCTTTGGCTGTATGGGGTCTTTAGTGGTTCCAGGTAAATTTTAAGATGGGATTTTTCTGTTTTTATAAAGAATTTCATTGGTATTTTTTATAAGAATTACACTTAATTTGTGAATTACTTTGGATAGTAACAATTTTAACTATATTGATTATTTTATTCCATTAGCAAGGGATGTTTTTCATTTTTACTGTAGATTAAACCTTTTTTCTTTTAGTTTTTTGTTTTTATTATAGAGATCTTCCACCTCCTTGGTGTGGTTTATTCCTAGATTTTTATTGTTTTTTTGTGGTTATTTTAAATGAGATTGCTTTCTTCATTTCTGTCTCAGGCCATTCATTATTAGTGTACAAAAATGGTACAGATTTTTGTCTGTTGATTTTGTATCCTGTGATCTACTGAATTCACTTATCAAATGTAAGAATTTTGTGATAGATTCTTTTGATTTTATTCTCTTGTCTGATTGTGATTGTTACTGTTTCCAGCAGTGTGTTGAGTAGGTGGAGAAAGTGGATGTTCTTGCCTTGTTCCAGTTTTAAGAGGCAAAACTCTCAGAATTTCCCATTTAGTGTGATGTTAGCTGTGCATTTGTTTTATGTGGCCTTTAGTTCATAAAGAAATTTGCTTTCTAGACATAAATTGTGAGTCTTTTTTTTTGGAGAGGTTTTTTTTGTTGTTATAGGGTGCATACGCTCACCTGAAAGACAGAGAGACAGAAAGCGAGAAATCATCCCCCAGAAGGGATGGCCATGCCACAATCCCTTTTCCTCCTTTCTCCTCTCAGGATCTTGGGCATGCACGCACACGTGCACAGCATGAGTTTTAAGCCACCGAGTCCGGACTTGAACCGCGGTCGATTAAGTGGGAGTCCAGTGACATAGCCATTACTCTAACTGCTGGTCCCCTTTCTGAGTCTTAATCAAGGAGGGATGGTGTTATACTTTATCAAATTATTTTTCTTCATCAATTGACATAATCACATCATTTTTTTTTTCCCAAACGACATTTTTGTTTTCCGGTAAGAGACAGGCAAAGAGAGAAAATGAGAACATACCCCTCATGCAGGATGGTCATGTCACAATCTCTTTTCCTCTAATTCTCCTTTCAGGAATTTTGGGCATGATTTTCAAGCCACTGGGCCTGCAACTTGAACCACACAGCTGGCCATGTGGGATCTACCCACCTTAACCGCTACACCACCAGCTGGCCCCATTTTTAGCTTATGAGTTACATTTATTATTTTGTGAATTTGGGGTCATCCTTGCACCCCAAGGATTCATACCAAATAGGTATGAATTGGTCATGATGTATTATCTTTTGCATGTGTTGTTGTATTAGGTTTGCTAGCTTTTTTTGTTTGTTTGAAGATTTTTTGCATCTGTATTTTTGAGAGAAATCAATTTGTAGTTTTCTCTTTTTAAAATTTTGCTCTAAGGTGCATGCACTTGCCAGAGAGAGAGGGAGAGACAGAGAAAATTAAAAGCATCCCCCAAGGGGAATTGACCACTCCACAATCCCTTCTCCTCTTTTCTCCTCTTGGAGTTTTTTAGGTACACATGCACATATGCCTGGCATGCTTTTCAAGCCACTGGATCCAGGTCTCAAACCACACAGTCAGCCATGTGGGATCCAGTCACCTTTCCTATACCACCAGCTGGCTCTGCAGTTCCCTTCGTTTTGTTTTGTCTGCCTGCTTTTTTGAAATGAGTTTAAGAAGGCTCTTTCTATTTGTGTTGCTTGGTATAGATTGAGGAGAATTGCTGTGAATTCTTTAAAAGTTTTGTAAAATTCAATAGTGAAGACATCTGGACTTTTGCTATTGTTGAGAGACTGTTCATTACTGATTAAATCTTATTACTTCTTATTGGTCTTTCTATTTCTTTCTGATTCAGCCTAGATAGGTTATATGCATCAGAAATATGTCTATTTACTGTAGATTTTCCAGCTTAATGACATGCTGTCTCTCCTTATAATCTCTAATAATCTTTTCTATATCTGTGATATCTGTTTTAATGTCACTTCTGTCATTTCTGCTTTATCTGAGTCTTTGTTTTTGTTAGGGTAGCTAAAGATTTGTCTATTTTGTGTACCTTCTGAGAAAACCACCTTTTTTGTTTCTTTTATCTTTCATTTTGTTCTTTGTGTCTCTATTTCATTTATCTCTGTTGTGATCTTCATTATTTCTTTCCTTCTGTTTTTGAATTTAGCTTGCTTTTGACTTTTTAGCTCTTTGAGATGCAGTTTATTTGCCATTTTTCTTTTCTGTTTTTTTAGGGAGATTTTTGCTATATGGCTTGTGTGCTCACCAGGCCAGAGAGAGACAGAGAGACAGAAAGCAAGAAATTATCCTTCAGAGGGGATGGCCATGCTACAATCCCTTTTCTTCCATTCTCTTCTTGGGATTTTGGGCATGCCTGCATATGTGCCCAGCATGAGTTTTAAGCCACTGAGTCCGGGACTCAAACTGCGGTCGATTATGTGGGAGTCCAGAAGCGTAACCTTTATGTCATCTACTGGTTCCATATTTGCCATTTTTCTATTTCTTTTGGTGTGGGCACTTACTGGTATAAATGTCCCTCTTAATACTGCCTGCATTGTTTCTCACAGATGTTTTTTCCTCCTTTTCTTTTTAAAGTTTTGCTACAGGGTACATGCACTCACTGAGGAGGGAGAGAGAGACAGTGAGAAACCACCTCCCCGGTTGGCCACACCACAGTTCCTTCTCTACCATTGTCCTCTTGGGATTTTGGGCCCACATGCACATGTGCCCTGCTTGTTTTCAAGCTGCAGAGTTCAGAATTTGAACTGTTCATTTCACCATGTGGGATCCATCTGACTTGATCACCACACCACTGACTTGCCTATCCCACAGGTTTCGATCGTTTATATTTTCATTTGTTTCAGGAAATTTAATTTTTTTCCAGTGTTTCATAGTCAGAAGCATGCTGTTAGGGTCCATGTATTTGCATATTATCAATGGTTTTTTGTTGTTGTTGTTTTTAATTTTTAGTTTCATTTTACTGTTATTAGAAAAGATGTAGGATATGATTTATTTTCTTCTAAAATGATAGGGATTTGATTTTCTCTCATGTGATCAATTCTACAGAATGTTCTATGTGCAGCAGAAAAGTTTGTGTATTCTGTGGTTGTTGGATGAAACGTTCTAATATGTTCATCAAGTCCATTTGGCTTATGGTTTCATTTGATTTCAGTATCTATTTTTTTGTCTAGTTGATCTGTCAAATAGTGAGAGTTGGGTGTTAAAATATCCCACAATTAACATTAGAGTTTATCGTTTCCTTTTGGTCTAGCAGTTCTAATTATATGTATTTGGGTTTCTGGCATTTGGTCAGAAACCATTGTTATATCTTCTTAACAAATCAGTCCCTTTAATACTAGACTTTCTTGCTTTCTTTTAATAGGTTTCAGTTTTAAGTCTATTTTGTCTGATATTAGGATAGCAATTTCTGATTTATTGATTTATTTTTTGGTTTGCGTTTGCATGGAGTGACTTTTTCCAATCTTTCGATTTCAATCTGGATATGTCTATATCAATAAGATGAGTTTCTCATAAGTAGATATAGAGGGTTCCTGATTTTTTTCTATCCATTCAGCCAGTCTATATTTTTTGATTGGGGTATTTAATCTGCTTACATTCAAGATTATTATTGAAACACATGTTTACTCTTGACATTTTGTTGCTTGGTTGATTTTGGTTGTTTTGTATTTCCTTTTTTCTTTGTCTTTGCTGTTTGGAGAATTTCCATAATGGTAGAGATTGAATAATTTTTCTTTTTCTTCTTTATGTAATTATTCTAATGGTTAGTTTTCTAACTTCACATATTTTAATGGGGATAATTACCTTCATTTTGTTTCTAGATAAAGGATTCCCTTAAATATTTCTGAAGAGCCAATCTAGTATTGGTGAATTTTTTCAGGTTTTTTTTTTTTAATTTTTTGGTCTGGAAATGTTTTTATTTCTCTCTTTTCTTTTGAAGTATAGTTTTATCAGATACAGTATTTTTGACTAAAAGTTTTTTTTTTTATCATTATTTTGAATATGTCATCCCATTTCTTCCTGGCCTGTAGGATTTCTACTGAGAAGTCTAATGCGATTAGTTTTATAAGTAGGATGGTGTTTATCTGTAGATGCTTTTAGTATTTCGTCTTTGACTTTTAACAGTTTGGCTAAAAAAACCTGGAGAGGAAATTTTTATATTGGATCTATTTGGCATCTTTTGAATTTCCTGGATTGGGATGTCTGTATCTCTCCCTAGACTTGGGAAGTTTCAGTTAATATTTTATGGTGTAGATTTTCTATTCCTTTTCTGTTTCATCTTCAGGAATACTTATTATGTGGACATTCAAGTACTTAATAGTGTCCAGTAGTCTTCAAAGACTGTCTTCATTTTTTAAAAACTTTTTATTATTATTATTAAGTAGGATATTTCAAAGGTTATGTTTTGAAGTTCAGAGATTCCGCTTGTGATCTAATCTGCTAATATTTTCTACTGAATTTTTTATTTCTTGTATTGAATTCTTCATTTCTAAAATTTCTGATTATTTTCAAGATGTCTCTCTCATTGAATTTCTCATACTTATTATTCATTGTTTTTCTCATCTCCTAAAACCATTTGTCTCTATTCTCTTGCATCTCATTTAATTTCATTATGGCTAATTTTCTGAATTCTGTATCCTACATCTCTGTGATTTCCTTCATTTTGTCAGTATTGGAGAATTAGTGCACTTTTTTTACAGGAGACACTTCCTTGTTTTTCATGTTTCTTGTGTCCATGCATTGATATTTGGGCATCTAGTAGAACTCTCACTTCTTCTTGCAGCTATGCTTAGTGGTGGTGGCTTTGGGTACAGTTGGGTTCAGTGGTGAAGTCTCTATACCTTTTCAGAGTCACTGATGGTGGAACATTCAGGCCTGTGTTTCTAGGCTGCAGGTGAGGTTAGAATTATATACTGTGACCTACCTATAGAGGTAGTAGATTCACCTGCAATGATAATAGCATCTGCTCTATGGAGTGGTTCTATTGAACTCAGTCTCTGTGTAGGGCACAGAGGCCCTCTGCAGGCGATATATTAGCATGGAGGTATCAGCTGAGAATTTGAAAAGTACTCTATCTTGAATGGGTTGCACACATGCGGGATGCTAATATGGGTTGAGAAGTTGTGCCTCAGGGGATGCTTAAGTATTTATATTGCTGATTGTATGCCCTCCCTGAAATTGAAGGAAGATCCTACCTTCTCTGCTATCACTACTTCCCCTCCACTGTCAACATTCAAGGAGATAGGTTTGCTGATCACTTCACAGCTGTCTAAACAGGATGCATGATGAGGAAGGATGCCATCATGGTCAGAGAGCTGCCTCACCATTGTTTCATACATTTGGCAAGAAGCAGAAGTCCTGTATATCTTTTGCATAGTCAATATGATAAGAGAACATTCCATTCCCTAAGTATTCATAAAAGAAAACCTCTTTATGCAGATCGATTCTTTTCTGGATGAGGTTTGGAAAGAGTAATTCTGATGAGTGATTTTTGTTTTTACATTGCTTTATTTTCCTCTTAGTACTTTACAGTTTATTCTCAGATTATTATGTATAGTAATGCCATATAAACAACTAATTCCATTGTATTAATTATCATTAGATTGGATTTAGTATTTAATGGAAATCTGCTGAAAAGATCATACACTATTTTTTTTATGCCTATGTTGCTTCTGGTGTTATTCCATCAATATATGAAGAAATAAGATAAAAAGGAGAAACTAGACATAATCTTTCTATTGCTTGCTTTTTTTCTCTCATTTAAGTGTGTTTTGAAAAAAGACACCCTTGTCCTATGGCATATTGCCCAAATAAATTTATTCAGTTCTTAAATTGTTTTCTAGCAACTTGCCATCTAATTCTGAGAGAGATTAACAACCAAACTTTAAAAAAAATCATAAGTTTTAAAAACTATATACCCAGACATGTGGACATACCTCATTTGTGAATGTATATACATGTGTGCACATAAATTGGGTAATTATATACCTAACTACCATATCCATTTTATCATAATTCATTTTGCGCATGTATAAAGGATGACTTTTTAATTCATACTCTATAACTTTTCATGTTCCCATTCAATGTTAAAGTATATAAATTTTCAGGAAATTATAAAATGCCTCCTATTATTCTGATATAGCTGTAACAATAGCTTCTTTACTAAACATGTATTCTAAAGTAGTACTAGGTAATGAATAATTTGGCTTCATCGGTTATGTTTAAAAAGCAGTAAAAAACTGCTTTATCAGCCTTTTGATCAAAGGACTATACTGACATCTGAGTTTAAGTTCTGCCAGCTGTAATTTAAAAATTAAGTTCCCTTGGGACCAGCAGATGGCATAGCGGTTATGTCACTGGACTCCCACATGGCCGACAGTGATTTAAGTCCAGGACCCAATGGCTTGAAACTCTTGCTGGCTGCATATACATGCATGCCCAGGATCCCAGGAAAAGAATGGAGGAGAAGGGATTGTGATGTAGCTATCCCCCCTGGGGAGTGATTTTTCATTTTCCTTCTTATTGTCTCTGTCTCTCTTCCCCCTGCTTCTCAAGCACATGTGCCCTAAGGCAAAAATACCTTTACAAAAAAGTCAGTTTCCTTAAAGTTAATATGATAATAGCAATAGATATGCCAGACTTTGTGAGATTACAACTCATCTCTAAAATTACTAAACCCACATACAATAAACCTTCATAAAGTTATTTCCAGATGCTGTGCTTAGTGCTTTTGCAGACATTTTCTTACTTAAAGAGACTTTGAAACCAAAATGAGTCATTAATCTTCACAGTAATTTTGCAAAAGGATATGTATGTATGTATATATGTATTAGTTTCCATTTGTGGCTATGATAAATACCACAAACTTGGTGGCTTAAAACAACAGAAATTCATTCTCTTACAATTTTGGAGGCCAAAAGTCTGAAATGAATTTCACTGGGTTGAAACCAAGGTGTCAGGAGGGCTACATTCCCTAGGGGAAGCTCTAGGAAGGAATCTGTTTCCTTGCCTTTTCTAGCATCTAAGGAGTGTTCCTTGCATCTCTGGTTCACAGCCCCTGCCTTCATCTTCAAAGCCAGCAGCCATATAACCTTTTCTTCTTCAGTAGTAAAATCTCCCTCTGGCTCACTTTCATACTTGGAAAATCCAGGATAATCTCCAAATCCCAAAATCTTTAATTTAATCATGTATTAAAGGTTTGTTTTACCATATAAGGAAATAGTCACAGGTGATAGGAATTATTGGGTTGTTGGGAAAGTCATGCTTCATTTTTCCATAGAAAAATATGCCATGACAATCCCAGCAAACTAACAGAATGTGTTTGGGATAGGGGCATATTGTTCATCCTACCATGAAATTTTAAAAATTTGTTTGTTTATTCATTGATTCCAAAATAGAATACATAATACTGCTAAAAGTCATATAAAAGCAAAGCATGTTGGAAACCACAGTTTTGACAGAAGTTGAACAGATAAGTTGGTAATGTAAACAATGGATTCTGGAGTTCCTCTGTTAATGTTCTGACACATTATTGACTGATTTTGTTGTTGCTGCTGATAGAAAGACAAGACATTTAAAAAATATATTTAAGCTTATGTTGTTGTCTTTCCTTTCCCTATAAAACAATGCTCAGTAATCCAAAGTCTTGAGTTAGGTATTAAAACACAGATTTACATAACTTGATACATGATTAATTTAAAAATACTTTGGTTTTTTTTATTTGAAAAAGTCCATAGAAACATGTTCAGATACTAGCTGTCTTACTCTTTTTAAGCTTTTTCTTCACCCTCTTTACCTTTTTAAAACAAAAATTTATTTAATTTTATTTTTTAAAGAATTCCTCAATGGGAACCAGCAGTTAACGTAATGGCTATGTCACTGGACTCCCACGTGGTTGACCGCGGTTCGTGTCCCAGACCCGGTGGCTTGAAACTCACGCCGGGCGCATGTGCGTGCGTGCCCAGGATCCTGAGAGGAGAATGGAGGAGAAGGGATTGTGGCGTGACCATCTCCCCTGGGGGGTGATTTCTCACTTTCTGTCTCTAAGTCTCTCTTTGTCTGTCTGGCGAGCGCACGCGCCCTACAGTAAAAATCTCTCAAAAAAAAAAAAAGGATTCCTCATTTAATTTTATTTTTTGTCATATTATTTTTTAAAAATTTGCTATAGGGCACATGAGCTCACCAGAGAGAGACAGAGAGAGAGAGAGAACAAGCCCCCAGGTCCAGGGCTCAAACTATGATCAACTACATGGGAGAGAGAGAGAACAAGCCACTAGATCCAGGACTCAAACCATGGTCTGCTGCGTGGGAGTCTAGCACCTTAACCACCATGCCACCTGCTGGCCCTGTTGCCCTTCCCTTTTGTTATTCTCGACATTAAGGCAGAATTGACCACTTTGCTGCTGATGGCTATATTCTAAGTAATAGGATGAGAGTTTTTAGGAAAAAGATCTAAAGGTTCCTTAACTCCTAGGAGATTCTAGATCTCTGAGCTAGATTATTTTCTGTTTTTATTCATTATCATTCCGATGTTTATGGTTAATCTTATACCTTTGTAGACAAAATTTCATTTGCTATATGGTTTAGTGTCTTATAGAGTTACCCATGAATATGTTTTAGAAAAGTACTATGCATTTTATTGCATAATTTTAAAACTAAATGTTTTTCCCTGTAGGATACCAGAAGGCCCTGTTGATCAGGGGCCAGCTACAGGAAGGGTACGTGTTTTAGAAGAGCAGCTTGTTAAGGCCAAAGAACAGATTGAAAATTACAAGAAACAAACTAGAAATGGTAAGTGATTATACAGTGTTTTTCCCTCTCATTATGTTGGTTTTAGCACAAATAATTTAAAATGTCTTTTTATCAAAATGTTGGAAATGCTTTTACTCTCTATTCCTGACTACAGGTCTTGGGAAGGATCATGAAATTCTAAGGAGGAGAATTGAAAATGGAGCTAAAGAGCTCTGGTTTTTTCTACAGAGTGAATTAAAGAAATTAAAGAATTTAGAAGGAAATGAACTCCAAAGACATGCAGATGAATTCCTCTCAGATTTAGGACATCATGAAAGGTATTATTCTCACTTTACAGTTCATTGGGCTTTGGTAAATACTTTAATCCACAAATGGGAAACTAGAGTGTGTGTTAATTTCCCAGTTGAATAGTGAATGATACCTTTTGTATTTAAGAGTAGGGGACTACCTTAGGTCTCAGAGGACAGTACTTGCCAAATGCATGCAGTTCATCAACCAAAATATATCACCTGAAAATATTATTTCAATTATATTTCTAGGATCTTTACACAATAAGTAAACTCTGAAGGTAGTAGTGTCAGACACCTGTACATTTAAATATTTAACTATAAATTTTCTTCGTATATAATCAGTATTTTAAGTGGAGTATGGGCCAACCCTTTTTCTGGGACCCCTCCCTTCTTGGAAGTTCTGTTTTTCCTTCCCTCTCCTTCAGTAAACTCCCTGTTTTGCTATTCCTACTCTCTGTGTCCACGGCTCTTAATTCTTCATGAGCATGAGACAAGAAGCCATGTCTCACTGCGAGTACTGGGCCCAGTTACCCCTTGGATTCCCATGTTTCTGCGTTTTGGTGAGTTGGCCAGGAAACATGTAGGCTCCCCTTCTTCACATTGGAATGGTAAGTAATGCGGACTTTCTATCCTTTTTTTCCTGGGACAGTCTTGTCCCTAGAAACGAGCTCTGTCAGATGAACTCACTTGGCATTGGACAGTCGTGTAAAACCTCTAGGGTGACTGCCAGTCTGCAAGTCTCCAGTGTGAGGATGGCCGGGAAACAGTCAGTCAGTCCTTCAGCATTACCTAAACATTGAGAATGTTGGCTGTTTTGTGACTCGGTTTCTGTTTCTGGAATCCTAACTGTCATGGAGAAGATGAATGTTCCTGGGGTAATTGATGGTGCGTGTCAGTGTTACTCTCTGGTGTATCCTTAAGGCCCTGAGAATTCAAAGCCATCCCCATAGCCAGGCTGGGTAACGGGCAGATTCCTTTCTTTCCCTTCTTTTCTTTCCTTTCCTTCAGATATTTTCTCTTATCTGCTAGTGAGATAGTGATAGATATCTAGCAAAGAAAGTTAAACTGATCTTTGTCCGCTCTGCGGTCCAACAGGGTTCTGGGAGTAGGAACTCCAGCTGTCACATGGGAGAAACTGAATGTCTCTGAGCAATTGAAGGCATCTGGCCAGGGCCACTCCTTGGGGTGCTGGAAGGCTCTGAGATTGAAAGTTCTCCCCCACTGCTCAACTGAGTGTCAGGAGTTCCCCTGCTCTCACCCTTAAGCCCACAGACTTTCTTCACCTTCACAGGGGTCTAGTCAAAAATGAGCAGGAGATCCTCTTTCTCTGTGGGCTCTAAAATCTCTGCTGAACAGCCCTCCTTTATCCCACTCATACTGATCAACCAGTACTCAGAAAGAGCAAAACATGCCTTAGGTAAAATAACGAAATGGAATATGTAGTTTTGCTTTGCAGTATATTGGAACTCATACTGAGACTGACAGTTATGTTTATAATTCAAACATTAACAAATTTTAAATGGCATCTTTCTAGGATTTCTAATTCAAGTTTAGCAGATTTTTGATAAAAAGCCATTATTTTTAATATTATTAACTGCTCTTTCATTTAGTTGTTTCAAAGGAATACCAGAAATCTGGTTAAATTTGTTAAATTTATTTCTACTGCTTATACATTGCTAAGAAATATGCAATTTATTTTTCATAGAAGAGAAAGTATTTTGGTGCTGATGTGTACATGCAGAACAAAAAGTATCTGAGAATCATTATTCAGTGAAACCTGTCCTTAGCCCTAAAACCTATGTTCTCAGTAGGATTCTGATAGCAATTACTGTTTCATTAGTGGACAATAAAAGAAATTGTTGTGTTAGCACAGCTACCACTGTGAAGAGGAAAAGAATTACCCCATACAAACAAGCGATTCATATATATTATTATTAATAGTATTATAATGGTTTTGAAAAATTGCTCTTCTGTTCTAAGTGAAATTGCAAATAAAATCTATCAGTTGGAATAATTTTAGCATTAATGAATCTACAGTAATGTGATAGCATGGATTTCAAGGGGCAGTGAATTATTAAGCTACACATTAGGTAGTCCCCTTGAAATTTTTAGCCCCGTTTACAGTCAGGCCATACTTAGACCACTAGACCAAATGCTGACTAATTCTGTCTTTAATGCTTCTCTACCCTAAAGGCTGATGCTAGGCACCAAGCTGCTGTTAAATGGGGCTTTTTGTTCATGTGCTCTTCTTATCACAATTTTGTAGAAAAAGGACTGATATGAAGAGGATTGACTTGGGTAGATTATATGGTATATAAAGTAGAATTTTGCCTATTCTTTTAAAATTTTTTTTTTATGTTTTTCAGCACTTTATTGTATGTTTTAACATATGTATACACATATTGTTAGAAAACATCACCACAATCAATGTAATTGGTACAGTATACCATCATCTTTAACTGCATTCCTTTGATACTTTACACAATTATTTTTGCTCTTTCTCATCTCCTCATTTTAAGGCAACCGCAGATCTGCTTTCTGTCATTGTATAGCATCTTATACATTTTTAAAATCTATTACTTTTTAATTAACTAATTATTTATTTACAGTCATTCACTATACATCAATACAGTATACAAAATGAGATTTTCCATCCAGTATACATCGAATATTGGCTTAATCAAGGATATTACTATACATGTTATCATTAACAAATTATTTTCTATTTCTTGTTTCTCATATATTTTACCCTTTTTCCCCTTGATTCCCTACCTCTCGCCCTTTGCCAACTCCTCTCCCCCCACTTCTCCCACACTGTCTCTGGTATGTACAATTATTTTCTATACCTTTTTTTTCACATTTTATTGATTCACTAAAGATCTTAATCAATTTAAAGACTTTCAATATCAAGCACAGCTGCTATATACAGGTTTATGAATGCATGTCTGACTTTAGACGTAAACCTCAATGAGTAAACATACTGTAAAGTAGCACCTCACTGGGGCTATATAGCTTACTGCAGTCATTAAATAGGTATTAATAGGTATTTTTAATGCATTTTTTTAATTTCAAAAGAAAAGTTTTAATTTTAATAGGTCAAAATAAAAAAATGTTAAGAGAAATTTTTTTAAAATTTAAAGCCAAGAGAAAGGTTAGGATTCAGTTCAAACAGTAGATAGATGAACCTATCAGCAGTTCAAGAAAAGACAAAAATCCTTAAATATGGAAATCAAAGCATCGAAGAAAATCAGTAATATTTTAGTCTAAAGTAAAAAAAAATTCTATTTCACTAGTTCAGACTTACATAATTAATCTCTCTTCTATTGAATTTGCATTGTTATTGTGGTCTGATCTTTCCATTTAAACTCTGCAAGTTAACATTCAATTCCAGACTTGACCCTACCATTAGGCTGGCCATTGTCTTGGTTGTTTCTTGTACTCTTATTTCTGTTTCCAACTTTAGTTTTCCTGGAATAGCACTCCCTTCAGCACTTCTTGGAGAGCTGGTCTGATGTTGGTAAATTTTTTCACGTTTTGTTTATCTGAGAATGTTCTTGTCTTTTTTTCCCCCATATGAAAGATAATCTTGCTGGGTATAGTATTCTTGGTTGAAATTGTTTTTCAATTAATACTTTGAATATATTTTACCATTCTTTCCTTGCTTGCATTGTTTCTGATGAGAGGTTCGACATTAACCTTATGGGATATCCTTTGACAGTAACTTGACATTTCTCTATTGCCAATTTTAGTATCTGTGATTTTGGTCAGTCTGGCTATGATGTGCCTCAGGGAAGATCTTCTTGGGTCTATTCTATGTGGAGTCCTTTGTATTTCTCGGGTCTGGATATTTGAGTGCCTCTCCAGATTTGGAAAGTTTTCTTCCAGGATTTCATGGAATAGATTATTAATACCTTTATTAGTTTCTTCACGTGCTGGGATACCAATGATCTGGATGTTTGGGTGTTTAATGGTATCTAGTATTACTCATATGTTATTCTCTTTTTGGGGGGATTATATTTTTAGTCTTTCTGGTGAATTTTTCTAGGTCAGAGGTTCTATCTTCTACATCTTAGATTCAATCTTCTGCATGATCTAGTCTGCTTTTAATACCTTCAACGAAAGTTTTGATTTTCTGTATTACAGGCTTCATCTCTAATAATTCTGTTTGATTCCTTTTTATGAAGTGTGACTCCTCTTTCAGATTGTACAAGAACTTCCTCACCTCCTAGAACTCAGTGTCTCTTCTGCATTTTTTAGAGTTTGTTGTCTCTCTTCTCTTACATCTCTGTTAGCTTTGTCACTATGAAAATTTTAAATCTTTATCCGACATTTCCATGAGTTCTCTTGTATTCTCTGGCTCCTGGCTGGACTGGGTAGCAGGAGGTGAAGTCTGGGCAGGGTCTTCGGTGGTCGAGATCCCTGAATGGGGACGCTTGGAACTCAAACATAGATGGCTGCTGATTGGCTTATCCTGTCTCCTGGCTATACTGGGGAGCCCTTATTGACTTCTGATGGGATGTTTAATTTTAAGGTTTGAATGATTTAATTATTTATCCTGTAATTTAATTTTCAAATATGTGTGTTTGTGTGTGTGTGTGTGTGTGTGTGTGTGTACATCATCACATATATCTGTGTCCATATCTTTCATCTTTGTGGTTTAATTTATTTTTTAAGTATTTTTTGATGCTATTGTAAATGGGTTGTTAACTTCTTTTGTATAGTTTGTTGTTAATGCATAGATATGAAACTGATTTTTTATGTTGATTTTGTGTCTTGCAGCTTTAATAAATTTCTTTTTGTGTACATATGAGTGTTAAAAGGCCCATTTTACCAGTCTTATTTATTCATTTCTTCCATGAGTTAGAGAGAGAGAGAGAAAGAGATAGCACCTCTGACAGAGTCCTAAGCCATGATCTACTAATTCAGTACTGATCTTGGGCAGATGATTGCCTGATGTACTCAGGGAAATCTCCACACCTGAGCTGGAAATCTTCTCATGTAGGATTGCTTCATTGAGCATAATGTTTCCACTGTGTCACTATCTATCCTCATGTTTGGTATTTTAGATAGGGTCTCATTGTGATGCCATCTTCCTATATCAGTCTCCCAAGTACATGCTACCAAAACCAGCTCTTTCAGGCAGGGTGTCATGTTGCTTATTCTGGCCAAGACTTTGTAATCTTCCCTTGGGGTCCTGAGTAGCCAAGACTACAGGCACATGCCACTATATCTGTTTTTTGTTTTGTTTTGTTTTGTTTTTTTAGAGTTGGCTAGAAGTCACACCCATGCCTCCCAAGTAGCCTTAGCTACTAAGCATACTAAGCAGCAGCATTCAGTGTATGCTACCATTCTGGGCTCTGAATTCCTTTATTCTAACAATTTGTGGGGAGCAGTATCTAGGGTCTTCTATATATAAGATCCTGCTTTCAACAAATAGAAATAGTCTAACTTCCTCTTTTCTAATATGGTTGCTTTTTATTTATTTTTCTTGACTAACTACTCTCACTAGGATATCCAATACTGTATTGAACAGAAATGGTGAAAGTGAGCATCCTTGTCTTCTTCCTGATCTTAGAGGAAAACTTCAGTTTTTCATCATTGAGTATGATCTTAGATCTGAGTTTGGCATAAATGTCCTCTCCTATACTGAGGAACATCCCTTCTATACTTAAATTATTGAGTTTTCATCCTGAAAGGAATGTTGAATTTTATTAAATACTTTTTCTTCATTCATTGAGATAATCTAATGATTTTTTTTCATTTTGTTAATGTGATATGTGACATTTATGTTGATTTGTGTATGTTGAACATCCTTACAATCCCAAGATAAATCCTAGGAAATTGCTCACTTTACCATAATGTATGTCCTTTCAATGTTCAGTTAGTGTTATGCTAAAAAATCTCAAGTGAACTGAATCTAATTCAAACATATGATATTTAACCTCTAGGTTGCATTTTAATTTCTGGTATTGAGAGTAATGTAAAAATAGGAGCCACGTTCCAGAAGAGAAAATATGGTACCCTCACAATAGGGAGTACTATCAAATATCAAGTGGAGAACAAAAGGAGAAGAGTCTTTCCCCACAATGTACTGATGAGGTCATTAACCAGTAGAGAAATGTGTTTTACCAGGAAACATAGGCATCAATGGTAAATTCAAAAAGAGAACTAGGGATTTTATAGTCTTGGTTCTCAAAGAGCCAATAAGTTCTGCATCACATAGCATTACAAGAACTTTCATGGCTGGTTTCTCAACACAGACCTTTTCTGACACCAAAGGTATGAGTTTTCTACACCAAGTAATTCTTTCATCCTCTGTGAACACCAACTGGGTGTTCTGTACTTTAATTCTGATACCATACTTCAAATGTGGGTTCTATCAAACACTTAAAGAATAAATTCCAATCCTTCCAAAAAATCGAAGAGGTGGAAACAATTCCAAACTCATTTTACAAGGTCAACATTATCTATACCAAAGCTAAGAATGCTACAAGAAAATTATAGGCCATTATGTCTGATGTGCACCGATGCAAAAATACTCAACAAAATACCAGCAAGTCAAATTCAATTGCACATTGATCACAAATTGACCTGGGTCTGCCTCTTTGAAATAACAAGAAGGAAATAAGCAGTTTAAAGTGATTATTTTTGTCATTGTGATTTTATTATTTATATAGTATTGTAGGTTCAGTGCTTCAGTTTATGAGAGTTCAGATTTGTATTTCAGCCTTTAAGTATATCATGGAATTTTGTCTTATCACCCTTTCAGGTTGCCACAGAGAAATATGTAACTTAATCCCTGTTACTTTGGTTCTTTTTGTCAATCTTCATGCTGCCAGACTCCATTTTATGAAAGAGTTAACAGAGCTACTTTTTTTTTTTAGTCATAGCATTTATTAAACTTCGAATTGAAGGACAGAAGGGCTCATGGAGCCATTGAGCTCAAAGTTGACTGAAACCCTTGGAAAACAATTTGGGTCCAGCAGAAGGCATAGTGGTTACATTGCTGGATTCCCACATTACCAACCAAGTCTGAGTCCCAGAACCAGTAGTTTGAGAATCATCTCAGATGCATGTACATGCATGCCTGGGATCCCAAGAGGAGAGGGAAGGAGAAGGGATTGCAGCCACCTCCCCCCTCTCTCCCTGGGATGATTTCTCACATTTTGTCTCTGTCTTTCTCTGTCTCTCCAGTGAGTACACACGCCCTATAGCAAAAATCTCTTAAAAAACAAAAATTAAAAAAGAAAAGAATAATCTCCTGAAGCAGCAATCTATTAACAATCTCTCCTGTCTAGTCTTCCATTATTTCATTATTAGTCATATATAAAGTAGTTTTGCTAAGACTGAAGTTAGATGTTCCCAAATGGTGAATGATACCACCACTAATACTGATTGTCTGTTTGCTGATGTGCAGAAAGCCATTGTGAAGGATTATGTAATGAAAGAAAATACATTGAATTAGATCAGGGATTCAGTATCTAACTGATTATAAGAAAAGGCTGGTAGGTTAATAGCTTATAGATTTGCTTAAGTTTCTGATCATAGCTGCTGTGTGGCAGAATAGCTTGTGTTTTTACTCTTTGGAAGATAGATTCTCTGAAAGATTTAAGAACTGATATTTCTACTTTTGAAAGGTTAACCTTTGAGAACCTTCCAGTCTCCTTTTTATTTTATTACTCATACACACATACACATGTGCATAGGCATGAAAGAAGATCTTAAGTTCTCTGTGGTGTGATTTAATTGAAATTACATTAAACCAAAATGTGGTTACTGTTCATTGAGTTTTAGATTTCTGTAGGTAGTTTTTTTAAAAATTATTATTTTATGATTGTCTTTTTACTAAGGAATCTAGGCCTTTTTTCAGGTGGTGCTAGAAATTTCTAGTATTCATGTGCAAGGGGAGACATTTTCATATGAAGTTGCCCTTGTACTGCTCATCATTTAGTCTTTATCAACCAGATAATGGTTCTCTATTCTCTTTAAGGGAACATTCCTTCCACCCCAAATAAAGTTATCATTAGAAGAAGAATGTCCAGGTAGAAAAGGTTATCTCATCTAGTAGCCTTGATTCTGTTTTGCTTGCATCCAACTGCACATCTATTTGGGCATGGTTTCAAAATTCAGTAATTACTTTTTATTTAAAAAGAATAATTTATTAAGGATTTCCTACATGCCAGTCACTGTGATGAAGGCTGTCCATTCATTATCTTATTTAATCAGAAAGATAATTCTATGAGGCAAGCATTGTTATCTTCCCTCTTTATGTTTATATTTATTTATTTTTATTTGCCATTTTGTGTGCTTACCACAGAGAGGAAGAAAGCACCCCCTCCCCCCCATGGGGAATGATCACACCACAGTCCCTTCTCCATTTCTCCCTCCTTGCAGTATTTTGGGACATGCACGCATAGACACATGCACACCCAGTGTGTTTTTCAAGCCACTGAGCTTGAAACTCAAACCATGCTGTTGGCCATGTGGGATCTAGGTTCCCTTACCACCAGGACACAAGCTGGCCCAAATTTGTCTATTTATTTTCTTCCAAGAGCAGGAGAGGGAGAAAAAACAACACCCCCAACAGGATCTTGATGCCATGACCCACCCCGATATCAGCCAGCCCTGGATCATGGGCACGTGTGTGCCTCGTGTACTCAAGGAGATCTTCAGATGCAAACCCAGAATATCCCTTTGTGGGGCAGCCTCATAGAACATTGCATTTTACCGTGGAACTACATTTGGCCTCTTTGTTCCCTTCTTATATCTGAAAGCAGTAGAAAAACTAGGTAGCTTACATAAGAAAGCAGCAGAGCTCTTTCACTCCAAAATCCTTTTTCTTGATTGCTAAATACTTAGCTTCTCCGAACTTTACATATTTTCTCTTCTATACGTGGAGATATAATTCCTATAACCCAGCATTATAATGATTAAATGAGAGAAAAATATATAAAAACTTTCTTCAGTGCCTGACATATTATAGATTCTGGTTGGCTCTAGTCAGGCCTGAATAAGGAAAATTCCTAAGTGGGTATAAAAAGAAAACATTTAGACCTTGCAGGTTAGGCACAGATAAGGGAAGTGCTCGATAGGAAGAATGTTAAGACCTGAAAGGTTAAACTCAAGCCTAGTGGACGTCACTCACCAAGTAACAAGCTGCCTTATATGATCAGGTACATTATTTTTGTCAGCTGTCAAGGTGATGATATCCTAAAATTCCTTTTTGAGACAGTGAGTTACTAAGGAGCTTTGTCTCCCTACCTATCTCCTGGTCATGCTTTTTTATTCTTTGTACTGCTTATTTCTGCCCGAGGAGTAAACCAAAATAAAAGCGGTCTGGTACAAAAATAAAATATTTTTCTTGTCCATGATCCTGGTTTTGCCCATGGATTTAGACCTTGTGGTTAAACCTCCATTAGTCACATTTACCTGAACAGAAACTAATTCCTTCACCTTGGAATTTTCTTATTTGAATTATATCTTTGTGCTGATCCTTAGAGAGAACATCTCTCTTTAACATTTTGAATCGAGTGTATTAAAAATCCCTCTTTGTGATTGGTTCCTTAATGGCATAATTAAGACAGACAGAGTTTTGTTTTGTTTGATTTTTTTTTTTGAGAGGTTTTTGCTATAGGGCGCGTGCACTTGCCAGACAGACAGAGAAAGACAGAGACAGAAAGCGAGAAATCACCCCCCAGGGGGGCTGGCCATGCCGCAATCCCTTCTCCTCCATTCTCTCGGGATCTTGGGCACACACGCACACGCGCCCGGCGTGAGTTTTAAGCCACCGGGTCCAGGACGCGAACCGCGGTCGACTACATGGGAGTCCAGCAACATAGCCAAAACCAAAATAAAAGCGGTCTGGTACAAAAATAAAATATTTTTCTTGTCCATGATCCTGGTTTTGCCCATGGATTTAGACCTTGTGGTTAAACCTCCATTAGTCACATTTACCTGAACAGAAACTAATTCCTTCACCTTGGAATTTTCTTATTTGAATTATATCTTTGTGCTGATCCTTAGAGAGAACATCTCTCTTTAACATTTTGAATCGAGTGTATTAAAAATCCCTCTTTGTGATTGGTTCCTTAATGGCATAATTAAGACAGACAGAGTTTTGTTTTGTTTGATTTTTTTTTTTGAGAGGTTTTTGCTATAGGGCGCGTGCACTTGCCAGACAGACAGAGAAAGACAGAGACAGAAAGCGAGAAATCACCCCCCAGGGGGGCTGGCCATGCCGCAATCCCTTCTCCTCCATTCTCTCGGGATCTTGGGCACACACGCACACGCGCCCGGCGTGAGTTTTAAGCCACCGGGTCCAGGACGCGAACCGCGGTCGACTACATGGGAGTCCAGCAACATAGCCATTACGCTAACTGCTGGTCCCTGTTTTGTTTGATTTTTATGTCAGAGGTTATGTACATCCATGAGAGAGAGAGAGAGGGGGAAGGAGGGAGAAGTAGAGAGAGAATCCCTCTTGATCACCACAATCCTCTTTCCCCTATTGTCTGTCCCTTGAGGATCCTGGGCATATACACACATGCTCCCAGTGTACTTTTCAAGTTTTTAGGGTTGAGAATTCAAACTACTCAGCCATGTGGGACCTGGCTCCCACTGCACAGTGCAAACCCTGCCCTAACCTCATGCCAGACCTTTAGATTCATTATTTATCTTGATATCATCATAGTCAAACTAAGAAACTCAGATTCTCAGAATTTAAAACTCTTCTAGGAGATTTGATGTCAGATTGGAATCACTGAAAACCCAACGCTTCTGAAGAATGGTTTTGAGTCATTATGTTTCCCAACAATGGGTCACAATTGACACTTTCTGATTTGATGATCTTCATATCTTTGACAAAAAAGTAAATTTTGCGGGGAGGTAACTTCCAAACATTATTAAATCAGTGAAGAACTGTTTGAATATAAGGTTATTTCTTAGACTTAATTGTCTTCCTTAAATTATCTCTAGTGAGTACACCCTAAGGAAGAAAAAAATTAAAGCAAGCTTAATTTCAAGGTCCTATAAAGTAAAGTGATTTATATTAAGACCCTGACTATGCTTAATTTCAAGGTCCTATAAAGTTAAGTGATTTATATTAAGACCCTGACTACGCTGTCATAAAAAAATCAGGGTCCTACCCACTTATTTTTTGCTCTTGTCATTATTGGTCAGTCTTCTAATTGCTTGGTTTTTCTGCTTTTTATTAAAGTTTATTTCTTTCTTCTGTGAGCAAGACAGAGAGTCAATAGGCCCAATAGGGTTTTGACACCGTGATCCATCCCCAGCCTGCCCTGTATCACAGGCGTAAACATGCCTAGCATACTCAGAGATCTCACGATGCCAATTCAGAACCTCACCACGTGGGTCAGCCTTGCAGAGCAACTCATTTTACCCTCACCACCATCCTTCCCATTCTGCTTTTTAGACAGAGACTGGAATGCGTGCGAATTATTAACTGCTGAGACTTAATACCGATTGTAACTTGGTAAAAACATTGACTTTTATGTTTTCTGATTTGTTACGAAATATAGACATCACCTTTCATTACCAATGGTAGAGGAATGGCTTGATTCCAATGACATGAAAGCATGTACCATACCAATTTTTATATTTCAAAGAATTTTCCCTTGCGAATTAGGCCTAATAGAGTTTTTACCTGCTTGAGACTATAATGTGATTGTCAATGAAATGTAGTGCTTTTTGTCTCTGTGTGTGTACATTTGCACACATATGTCCCTGTGTATATACATACATGTTTAATTTTAAACCAAACAGAATACATTGTTTTTCCTTTTTTCTTCAATGGGCATTTTTTTCTTTTTTTTTTTGAATTTTTTTATATAAATTTATTTTATTTGTTTGTTTATTTTAATTTGACCAGAGAGAGACAGAGTGAGAGAAAGAGAGAGAAAAAGAAAGTGAGAAAGCAAGCTGCCAGGTCTGAGACTCGAACTGCTATCAGCCATGTGGGAGTCCAGTGCCTTTAACCACCATGACACCTGCTGGTCTCTCAATGGGCTTTTTCTGATAGACTGGTTATTTATCCTACTGTACTGTATCTCCCTAAATAATACTGCTATTTTAAAGTTGAGACTAACATTGAGTTTTTTGATCACTCTCTTTTTATAGTTAGGAAAAAACTAAATGATCATATTTGGATATTATGAAACATAAAGAAAGATGAAATGTAAAGAATAATGAGTTTGATAAAGTTGACGAGAAAGAGGCTTATAAAACTGAGAAAATAAATTACCAGCTGAGCCCTGTAGCAGACGATTACAGTTAAAGACTTCTGTGTTTTCATCAACTCACAATTTCATATGGGTGGTGACTTTTTCCTCACTATAAAAGAACAGTGAAGGCACATAATAGTCCATAGAGAACTCAGTTTTATAATATGCAAAAACTTCAAAAAGTTGAATCTCCGCTCAGTGTGTAATATTGCAGGTTTAATTTCTGAAGGAAGCAGTAAGGTTTGGTTTTGCAACTAAAATCTCTTGCATGAAAGGAAAATGTTTTGTGTCTCAGGTGGGAATGACAGAATAATAGAGCATTACATATTAAACTCTTACCTGTTTAAATAGGTTGAAAGTGGGAATAGCTAAGTTTCCAAGTGTCCTGTGTGTGGATAATGTTGACACATTAAACACATACCTAAAATGCTTCTCAAATGACTCTGTTATTTTAAAATATTTTTCACAGCTACCCTACTATTAATTTAGGCTACATATTTTAAACTATTACTAAGATTTTTAATTTTTGTTTATATACTAATAGTTTCACTCTATTCAAAGGAGTCATTGTTAAGTATTCTGTTTGTCATGCGTAGTTCTCATGGTTTTCTGTGATGGTAAGTAAGATTTTCCTTTTGGCTTCCATTGGTTTACTACTAAGTAGATTGCATCTATGTAAGAACCAGAAATCAAACAGTACTAAGACAGTGTCACATATATGGGGTCTTCAGAAAGTTCAAGGAAAATGCATGTGAGGGGAAAAAAAACTATGTCTAGATTTCAGGGGGGTTGCACAAAAATAAACTCATACTTTAATTCCATTTTTCAGTGAATGTTTTGAGGTCCCCTCATATTCCAGAGTATATGTATAAATTATAGTTGTTGAGGTCTGGATTCATCATCTGTTGAGTGAGTCCTTCTTGTTGACTAATCCCCTTCTTCAGGATATTATAGGAACCCGTATGGGAATCATTTTTATAACTGGCCCTCAGTACCATGTATTATTATCACCCACACCCAAGGTATCCTCCTTATACAGTTAGTAGTGGGTACTCCTAAGGCACAAGAAGCTCTGAAGCAACTCACTGAAGGCTTTTAGCATTAAAAAACCTAGGAGCTATCATATAAATTACTATTGTATATGTATTATCACTAATTCCTTTTAAAATAGGTATATGAAAAGGTATTATTGGGTCATCAGAAAAGTCATGACACATTTTTTTGCATAGAAAAGCATAGAAAAATATCATGACTTTTTCAACAACCCAATATGATATTTATCTTAAAATGAAGTAACTAAGTCTCAAAAGATGTTAAAATAACTTTTCAGGCCCAAAGAAAGAAGAGGTGCCAAAAATTGAGAAACAGATCTGTCTGGCTCTTAAAGCTCTCTCTTTTTGATTCATATTTTCTGATTTTGAATAGAGTCCACATCATTGTGCTCTGGACCTCCTACTGTGATATATGTGGCAGTTAAAAAGCCTAAGTTTTAGAATCAATCACATTGCCTTGATTTGAATTTCCACTCTAGCATTTCTGAATTTTGTAACTTTGAGCAAATTATTTAACCTTTATCTAATTTATAAGGTAGTGGTGAGGATTAAATGAAATGATGTAAAACACCTATAACAGGTGTTTGGCCTACAATAAGAGCTCAGTAACTGTTCACTGTTATTTTTACTTAATATTATTGACCAATTTTCTGTAGGTATTCTTGGAAATTTCAGCTAATGCTTTATGATTTTAGGTAATACGATCATGTAGGTGATTACTAGAAGTGTGTGTGTGTGTGTGTGTGTGTATGTAAAATATATATCATACACACACATACTCTTTTCTGACCAATGTAAGTAAGTTTCTAACTTTGTAATGTTTACAAGTGTATTCTGCATACTCTTCAACATACCTTCAACAGAGGAGCTAATACAAAGTCTAGAGAAGGGCTAAAGCTAGAGCTGCAACTAGTTAACGATGGTTCCCTAAACCTCTCTCCCACCTAATCGGATTTCTGAAAGATTAAAATAATAATCATTACCTCATTAAGACTCTGAAAGATTTTTTCTTTTTTGCTATTTTTAAATTTACTTTATCTGTTCAAAGATTTTTATTAAGGGGACCAGCAGTTACCATAATGGCTATGTCGTTGGACTCCCACGTAGTCGACCCGGTGGCTTAAAACTCACACTGGGCACGTGTGCGTGTGTGCCCAAGATCCCGAGAGGAGAATGGAGGAGAAGGGATTGCTGCGTGGCCATCCCCCCAGGGGGGTGATTTCTCGCTTTCTGACTCTCTGTCTCTCTCTGTCTGTCTGGCGAGTGCACGCGCCCTATAGCAAAAACCTCTCCAAAAAAAAAAAAAAGATTTTCATTAAGCATTTTGGCTATGACCAACGCTGTTCCAAATGCTGAACGTTTTTTTTGTGTGTGTTTGTTTGTTTTTAAATTAAAAAGACGTGTTTTCATGGAGATTATATTCTAAGGGAAGGAAGATAATTTAAAGAGGCAATTCATATGCCCTATTAGACGATGATAACTGCTTGGAAAAAAATCAGTTAGGAAAGGAGAAGAGAGGTGGGATGGTGAGCAGTTTGAATTTTTAAGCAGGATAATCTGGAAAAGCTTTAGGGAAAAGGTAACATTTGAGCAAAAATTTGAAGGACATTTGGATGAACCGTGTGGATTCCAGGGCAAGGGGGACCAGATGAAAAAGACTTGGAATAAGAACATGACTGGCATTTTCAGGAGTTAGCACCAAGACCAGTGTGACTGAAATAGAGTAGGCAAGGAGGACAGTAGTAGGAGAGGAAATCAAAGAGGTAATGGCAGGTAGTATTGTATGAGGCCTTGTAGATCAAAGTGGTCACTTTGAAGAGCCAGTTCATAATGAGGAACAAGGGAGTAATATCATTTGACTGATGTTTTTAACAGAATCTGGCTGCTATAATGAGAATAGGGTGTCGATGTAAGTGTGGAAGAAGGAAGACCAGTTAGGATACCATTATAATAATTCTGATGAGGTATGGTGGCTAAGTTGCTAGTAGGGCTAGTGGTGATACATAGTCACAAATTATAGCTATGCAATTGCTGACAGGATGGTGGGCGATGTTAGAGAAGAGGCTTCCTTTTTAGTTTTTTAGTGAGTAAGTACAATTCATTGCTTTTCTTTAATGCTGCATAAATAAAACAATGTGTACTAGCCCCGACGTTTCCCTTCCTACTTTACTGGGGATTTTAGTTTACTCTGCAGGAAATCCAGAATGTTATCATTGAAATTACTTATGTTACACAGAGTGGGAAAGTATCTTAACAATTATTTTATATAAATTTATACAAGGGATCAGCAAATTATGGCCCAAGGGCCAAATCTGGCTCATTGCCTGGTTTTGTAAATACAGTTTTACTGGAACACAGCCACACCCATTCATTTATCTGTTACCTATGATACTTTTTTTGCAACCAAAACTGCAAAGCTTAAAATATTTACTATGTAGCTCTTTAAAGAAAAAGTTTGCTGATTCTTGGTTCAGACCATTGTTTAAGTGCTGTGTCAGGTGGCTGAATAGTGGCACTAAAGATAAAATGAAACTCTCTGTTCTAGTTCAAATGCTGACACCAACTTATTTCTTTCCCTTATATTAATATATATATTTCTTTGCTATGGGTATCTCCTTCCCCCAGATCTCTATAGCACTAGTCAGTGTTGAAAAAAATTCAGCTGACTATCCTAAAAAAAAAAAAAAAAAAATGTTTTCGTTTGTTTCTGAACAGTAAAAATTAATTATAGGAATGAATCTTGGATGGGAGAGACTTATTTCTGAATCTCACTACCCTAACAGAAAATAAAAGATGAATACCAGCATCAATATGAGCATCAACCTTTGAAGAATTTGGCTCTTTTTTCATGACTTTCAGTAACCCAGTGAAGCAGTACGGATAAGTTAGACCACCAATGTTGTTTTCTTTAACAGGTCTATAATGACGGATCTATACTACCTCAGTCAAACAGATGGAGCAGGTGATTGGCGGGAAAAAGAGGCCAAAGATCTGACAGAGCTGGTCCAGCGCAGAATAACGTATCTTCAGGTAAGAAGTTAGGCTAAGATATAAACTTGAGTAGGGGGAAAAAAGGGAAACCATAATTGAATTTTAGTCATCTTGACCCTTTCCTTTTGAAGGAAATTACTCACTCATACTACGTATCTATGCAGAAAGACACTGTTATTCCTTGAGTACAAAGATGGCTAAAACAAGGTCACTACCCTGAAAGGGGCTACTTTTTTTTTTCTTTAAAGGTTTTTGCTGTAGGGCTTATGCACTCGGAGATAGGCAGAGACAGTGAAAGGGAAAGAAATCATTCCCTGGGAGGTATGGCTACACCACAATCCCCTCTCCTCCATTCTCCTCCTGGGATTTTGGGCATGCACGCACACATGCAGGGTGTGATTTTCAAACCAACAGAACTGGGACTTGAGCCATGTTTAATTACGTGGAAGTCCAGCACCTTATCCACTACTGCACCTGCCAGCTGCAAGGAGGGTATTCATATTCACACACATACCTACCACAATACAAAATGGAACATATGACATTAAATACTAAATAAATAGATGAAATGCTTATTGGGGTTTTGAGAAAAGAAATAACAGGAATGGTTTTATAGAAAATGTATTATTTGAACTAAATAGTAAAGGACAGTTTGGAAGGATTTGAATACTCAGAAATGGAGGAAAAGAACATGCTTGCTGAAGGATCTGATGTGAGTAGGGCCCATTGCTGGAAAAGAGTAGTGCAGCAACCCAGATGAGGCATGGGATGTAGTTTGTCTAGAGTTTCAGGTTGTGAGAAAAGGAGGGATGAAAAATGAGCTGGAAAGCTAGGTTCAGGAATCAGGTTACAGAGGTTAAGCTTTATGATACATAAGCAATTAGTGAGCACTGGAAGATTTTGTTTCATGAATATCATTATACCAACAAACAGGAAATATTGATAAGTACGTGTGAATTAATTCTCTTATTATTTTGTGTTCTTTTCTTGTTCTTATTAATATGTATATACACAATGAAATCTTCTTAAGAAAATAATTGATTTACTTTTGAATTTTGCTTTTCTGTTTAATGTACTACAAGTATTTTTCTATTTTGGAGTCACGTTTTCTATTTTGGAGCTTTTAAAGATTTTTACACATAAGAGAGGCAAGCTGAGAGTGCTATTTTAGTGATATTAATCTGAAAGTAGTATTTTGGTTGAACTTGATTGTTAGAATTTGAAGAGACTGGGCGCTGGCAGGTGGTGTGGTGGTTAAGGGCACTAGACTCCCACATGGCCAACCATGGTTTGAATCCCGGACCTAGAGGCTTGCTTTCTCCTCTCCTCTCCTCTCCTCTCCTCTCCTCTCCTCTCCTCTCCTCTCCCCT
>NW_006159535.1:2937184-2988958 GCF_000334495.1 Tupaia belangeri chinensis
CTTCTCTCTCTCTCTCTCTCTCTCTCTCTCTCTCTCTCCTTTCTGGTCAAATTAAAAAATAAATAAAGTTAAAAAAATTCTTTAGAAAAAAAGAGAAGAATTTGAAGAGACTGGAAGCAAAGATACTTACTACTTAAGTCAAGAGAACCATACTGCAGGTGACAAGTACCAAGGTATGTGCTAGTTTGAATGAAGAGACAGATTGGGAAAACAGAATTGATAGGCCTTTCCAAATAAGTGAAAGAGGTGAAACAGCTGGAATAATGGGAGCATCTTTAACTGGCAAGGAACTGAGAATAGTTTTCAAGGAAGAAATAGAATAGAATTCTTCAAAACTCAGAAATGCTTGAAATAGAAACAACCATGGAACTCCCTCCATCTCTGTCTTTTCCTAATGCTGTTGATGGCTTACTCTCCATGTACAATGACACTCCCTTCCCCTTAAGGTTAAAATGTCTTAGTAAAGCAAAATGACAGCAAGTAATATGTATGTTTATACACACACATTAATTTTATTATCATTATTATTATTTTTAATTTGACCAGCGCAAGACAGAGGGAGAGAGAGCGAGAGGAAAAGTGAGAAAGCAAGGTGCCAGGTCCAGAACTTGAACCATGGTCAACCATGTTGGAGTCCAACACCTTTAACCACCACGCCACCTGCTGGCCCTACATGTTTATATTTTAAGGTGCACGTTTTTCTACACTTCAGTAGGAAAAAATAGAAAATCAGGTGTTTAAAGAGATCATTAAAAACCAAACTGATCTTGGCATGCTGTCTTGGTCTCGCACTCCCATGGTCATTCATCAGAGATATCTGCAGAATGAGAAACACTTCATCTCCTGTAGGGAAGACATAATTGTCTCCTATCAACTGGAACCTCATTCAATGAACTATGAACAGCTGGTGGTGCAGAACCATCATCCTCATTTAAAATGGAAATAACTATGGTTTCTGAACTTCTTCTATTTCTATATGGGCATTAAATTTTTACTCACTATATTTAAACTATGATCTGGTCACAGTTCAGCTCCCTACACTGTAACACATACCTGTCATCTGCTTTAGTTTCTTTTTTCTCTTAGATTTTAGTTGACTCAGTACTTTCACCTGTAATACTACTTGGATCCTCTGTATGCTGGCTTTTGTGGTTTTGTATTAGTTTTTATTCATAAATTATGCTAATGATTTAAAACTACATTGCTGGTGTCAGTAGCTGGTGTGGAGGTTAAGGCAGTTGGATCCCACATGGCCAACTTAATGGTTCAAGTCCCAGATCCAGCTGCCTGAAAACCACACTGAGCATGTGTGCCCAAAATCCCAAGAGGAGAATGAATAAGAGTGGCCATTGCAGTGTAGCCATCCTCCCTGGGGAGCAATTTCTCACTCTTCTTCTCTTTCTCCAGCTGAGAACACATACCCTATAGCAAAACTAAAAACAAACAAAAACTACATTGGATTTTAAAATGAGAGCTAAAGTAAGCATTTTACTCAGAACTAAATGGTCCCAACACAATCCCTTCTGTTTCATCTCTCCCTCCTTTTGGGATTTTGAGTACATATGTACATGCACCCAGTATGTTTTTCAAGCCACCAGGCCTGGACCAGGTGGAATCCAGCTGCCTTAACTACCACACCACTGGCTGGCATCTCAGTACAACTTTTCTTTGTAATTCAATCTATTTACATTTATATTTATAAAAATAAAATATTTATAAAAATAAATATTCTGAAAGACTGCAATAGGGCTTAGAAAATGAATAGGATATTAAGAAACAAACCTTTCAAAAATATTTTATATAAAGAAAATAGTTGACTTTTAATATTTTTGCTCATATAAAATAAGCAATTTCTTCTTTTTTTAGCTTTAAAAAATATTATTTATTTATTTGTTGTGATTTTTCAAATCACTGGGTCTAGGGCTTGAGTCATGGTCAGCCATGTGGGAATCTAGCATGGCAGCCACCACACTGTTTGCTGGCCCCTCTTTAACTGCCTTTTGTTCTCCCCATAATTTTCTATAGGGTGTGTATGCTCACTGGAGAGAGAGAGAGAGAAATCACCCCCCCAGGGAGGATGCCCAAACTGCAATTTTTTCTCCTCCATTCTCTCAGGATTTTGGCATGCACACATGAACACAGGCCTAGAGTGTTTTTCAGGCCACTACGTCTAGGACTTCAACCGCATAGCCAGGCATATGGGATCCAGCCACCTTAACCGCCATGTCACTTGCTGACCTGCCTTCATTTTTTGTTTTTAATTTACTATAGGGCATATGTGCTCAACAAAGAGAGAAAAAAAAAGGAAAGAGAGAAAGCAACCCCTCAGGAGGGATGGTCATGCTCGAATCTGTTCTCCTCCATTCTCTTCTCAAGATTTTGGGCATACACACACACATAGCATGTTTTTCAAATCTCTGGTTCTGGGACTTGAACCAAGTAGTTGGCCATTGGGATTTAACCATTTTGTCACTAGCTGGCCCATTCTTCATTGTTAATGGAGACTGTCAGCCCTCTGGTTTAGCCCATCAACAAGTTTTATTTAGATTCTCAGTTCCTAGTGTATTGACTATTTCTGGATTTTTATACAGTAATGTAGAATGATTTTTACTGATGATCATTTTAATCAACCAGACAATTCACTCAGAAAATATATTGGACCTTAAGTCAAGCTACTTTGGGCTTTTTTTCATCCCATTTTCACATCAGTACATATTGTTAAAGTATAATTTTGTTCTTAAAATTATGGACTATAATTATACAAAACATTTTTTTGATGTTGTTCTTACCTCCTGAGCTCACTGGTAAATGCCGTAACCAGTCATCTAAGCATTGTACTCAAATGTTTTTCTGTTAATTATGATAATAATGTTACTATACAAGAAGCTGTTTTGATGGATGAGTTAATCTAGGGAATGTGCTTTGAGATCTTTTGAAAGATACATTAGAGACAGAAAAAATCATAGGAGCATATACTGAAGATGTTAAAGATTATAATAATTTATATCTAAGTAGGAAATATTAGAAAAGGGGCATACTAAAAACATGTTCTTAGTATTTTTATCATTTTTGGCAGGTTTTCATCATTTAAATACCTTACTATATTCCTGATAAATAATTCAAATAATTTTATAATTTACTTTCAATGATTAGTTTTGGGACTACCAATTTGGTAGTTGAAAACATTTACTATTTTTCTGGATTTTTACTAATACTGAAGAATTATATGATCACTTTTCATTATCACCAGTAAGTACTTATTACACTCCAATTTGATCACAGTACAATGCAAGACCAAAAACAAAGAAAATAATCTAGATTAAGCCCTTAATCTGTAACAGGTTTCATTTTGAATCTAAGTCTTCCTTTCTATAATTCTTCAGTCCTTTAAAATTGAATAAATAGCATTCTCAGGAATATCACGCTTGACCCATAGTCATATAGTTCAGTTAGGGCAAGAAGTTTGGTCTCAACTTCAGTTTCTCATTCAATTATTCTGTATCTTAATTTTACTTGGGAGGAGCAACTTCCCAGGAGTTGCTGGAAAATAAAAAGATACTTTAGCCAACCTGACAGTGGGACAAAATCATAGTTGTCATAATCAAAGTTATTTTCTTTTTGTAGTTGAAGGCCACAGGGCATGATTTGCAAAGATTAAACTGATTAAAAGTTTATGATTTTATGATTGAATACAGCCCCAGGTATGTAATAAGGCTTAAGTAGGATTGGTCAAGGAACTCTTCTAAAATCTTAGTCTTTTATATGTTTATCTAAAAAATTCTTCACTATAAAATGAATATATAATATTAGGTTGTTTTAAATACCATTTTGTGTTGGTCCTTACATAAATAATCACAGATTGAGAAAATATTATTGTTTTTGTTTCTCTAGTTTCCCATGTAGACCTCAGGGTCATTTTAAAAACTATATATTGCTGTGGCCGGCAAGTGGTATGGTGGTTAAGGGCGCTGGACTCCCACATGGCCGACCACGGTTAAAGTCTCAGACCTGGTGGCTTGCTTTCTCACTTCCTCTCTCTCTCTCTCTTTGTCTCTCTCTGATCAAACTGGAAAATAACAATGATAATAATAATAAATAAAGTTAAATAAAACAATTATTTAAAAAAACCGTATATTGCTGATATTTTCATTATAAATGTATATTTTACCTTAATGTAAGTCATTTCCCTAGACTTCTAGGCAATTTTATATGGAAGAGATTCTATTTAGAGAATTTATGTCATAGTTTCTAATCAGCTTATATTAAAAAGATACAGTAAAAGGGGTCTGTATTATCACCTTGATTTCTTAACTTTTTGAAAGTTGCTGAAGAGAAGTGCTAGTTAGAGCAAATAGTTTCTGGGGAAAGATATTTCCCATTTTAACTTGAAATTATTTATCTTCTGTCATAGGAGAATGAGTTTTTCCCCCTGCCTAGACCCACAGTTGACATTTTAAGCAAAATTGAGTCCATTTTATGTAAATCTAAATAAAGGATGTAAAAAAGTAGAAAGAGTAAAAGGTTTTTTTTTTTTTTCTCCCTGTACTTTATTGTTTTTTGTTTTTAAATATTTTGAATAGAACTTTTACTGGAAATTGGTAGGTTAGTTTTGTTCCTTTTTTTTAAAGATAAAAAAACTAAAAGATGTAAAAATGGAGAAAACCTATTTCACCTTTTTTTCGTCTGCTAGCTTTTTTAGATTTTTGCCATAGGACATGTATGTGTACCAGAGATAGATAGAGACAGAAAGAGAGAGAAAGTGAGAAACCATATCCCAGGGGACATAGCCATACCACAATCCCTTCTCCTCCATTCTCTTGGGCACACAAACACATTCCCTGTGTGGTTTTTCAGGCCTCTTGGTCTAGAATTCAAAGTGTGTAGTCAGTCATGTGGGATCCACAGCTCAGCCATCACACCACCTGCTGGCCCCTATTTCAGTTTTTAAATGAGGATGGAGGTTTGTTTTATCCTTTCAAAAATAAGTGTGGTCGGAAAATAGAAATGTTCTCTTTTCCTGTATGGACTCCAGTGACTGTGAATGATCTTTTGGAATGGAAAGGGACCAGGTCGCACTAGGGATACATTATTGAGACTATTGAACACATACTTAGCTGGAGAAACCTTCCACTCCAACACAGGCTATGTCTGGCCCCATATTTTTTTCTTTTGGAAAGGACCAATTCTTTAAAGTAGATTTAATGCTGGATTATAACTATAAATTTCATTTATCTGCTTGTATACCAACCATAAAGCAAATCAATCATTGCATATTTTCAGCGTTATGAAGTATGTTCTACCAAATGATTCAGATAACAATTGTATTTCTACCTAAGTAGAATCCAGAGGTGGTAATATCTGTAACTCATCAGGAAAAGTCATCACCTTAACTACATTAAGAAACTTACTAAATATTTAAAGCAACTGGGGTAAAGGGAAGTTTTCAGGCCCTTCCTTTGATTGAAAAAAAAAAATTTAAGATGAGATTAACAAAGACATAGTGGACAGTTTCTCGTAACAAAAACCTAAGAATATACTGAAAAAAAGAGAATACCTTTGTTAAGATAAAAAATGTAAACAATTTGGACTGAAGAAACAGCCACAAGTGGTAAGTGGATATGGTAGCAGGAAATAGTTTTCATGAGGTGAAAAGGGAGGATACTTTACTAGAAGGCCCCTGAGGACAAAGGTGGCATTAAGGAAGCAGAGAAGAAAAGTTGGTAAAGGTGATTTTCTAAGCACTATTAAAAACTACTTTATCTTGATTCATTTAAGCTTTAGAGAACCCTTGTATGTGGGAGCTTAGGCCTAGTGGAATAGTTCATTAATGCATTCATTCATTAGCCATTTGGATGTACTGGACATTAAGTACATTACTAGGGTTAAAGTGGTAAACCGTGTAGACATGGGGTCTGCCCTCAAAAAATGTAAGTCTAGTAACATTCTGAAAGTGTCACTGATTGTTTTCAACTCAGACACAGCAAACACACACATACACGCACACACAGAGGCACACATAGATACATGCAGACTTTCAAACATGCCAACAATTCTTTGTTTTGATCTTTATATTTATGACTCCATATTTGGGTCTTTCTATACTACATTTCATGTTTCTGTAACATTAAGTTTTCTTATGAGTTCCTTCCTCACTCCTTTTTTGAAAACTGTTTATTATGGAAAACTTCAAAATTCATAAAAATGAGAGACTAATGAGCCCCTGTGTACCTTTCATCCCAATTTGTGGTCAGTTTTGTTCATCTGTACTGCACTACTCCTCACTATCCCGTGGGTAATTTTGAAGCAAATTCTGGACATTTTATAATTTCATTTGTAAATATTTCAGTATGAATTTCTTAAAGACAGGTACTTTTTAAAAACATAACCACATACTATTATCACACCTAAGTAAGAATCCATCTTATCAAATAACCAGCCAATCAAATTTTCTTGCTTGCTAACCACATTTTAATGGACTACCTAAAAATGGTTATTATTATAACCATCACACGAGCAATTTGATTCTAAGTTCTGTGTATCTTTCTCCTTCCTGGAATAGAAGAACAAGGAAAGTAAATGCTCAGAAGAAAAATGAGTTTGCTTATTCAAAAAATAATCTATCATAGAATAATTTAGAAGAATGAGAGATGTAAAAACTAAACATTATGATGACAAGAATAACACAAAAGGACCAAATTAATGAATCTAAGAAAAAAATAAAAAAATATAATACTTGTTATCTCAAGTGAAAAAGTAGAGGGTAAATAACTGTAGTCAATTTCACTCTAAAATTTATTTTAGTGATCATATTCATCATTTTCATCATTTACTTAGTTGGATTTCTTGAACTTAACAGTTCCAATTTCTTTTAAGTGTTTAGCATTCTTGGTCATTAAGTTTTGTTTTTTGTTTTTTATAAGAGGTTTCTGCTATAGGGTGCGTGCACTCACCAGACAGAGAGAGACAGAGAGATAGAAAGCAAGAAATCACCTCCCCAGGGGGGGATGGCTATGCTGCAATCGCTTCTCCATTCTCCTCTCGGGATCTTGGGTACGCACGCACATGTGCCCGGCGTGAGTTTAAGCCACCGGGTCTGAGACGCGAACCGTGGTTGACTACGTGGGAGTCCAGTGACACAGCCATTATGCTAACTGCTGGTCCCATCATTAAGTATTTTTGAATGAGTCCCCCTTTGTCCATATCTTTGCTAACATTTTTTTTTCATAATATTCATTCTAATTGGAGTGAGACAATATCTTATTGTGGTTTTGATTTGTATTTCCCTTATGATTAGTGATGTTGAGAATTTTTTCTATTTTACTTTTTTTTTGGCCATTTTCATGTGTTTTATTGAGAAATGCCTATTCAGACTATTTACCCATCTAAAAAAATTGCCAAGAGGCACATATGCTCATTGGAGAGAGAGAGAAGGGAGCAAGGACCATGAGAAAACACACCCCATGGGGGAATGGTCATGCTATAAACTCCTTCTCTAGAAATATGAAGTCATTAGTCTGTCAATGAATTAATTGTATTATAGGTGTGAGCTAAATATACATTAAGTATTAGAGAATATGTTGGCCTTCAAATATAGTTTTAGGTTTCTGTTTGTGGAAAAGATGTAGTTAATACACTATACTCTATTCTTCCTCTAACTACAATAAGATAGTCTCTATACAGTGAATTTTCTGTGGTTTTGCTTTTTTAAAAAACAAACAAACAAAAACTATATATCCCAATCAAGGATGCTGGAGAGGCCTGCTGCTAGAAATAGCAACTGAGGGCACACCAAAAAAAGCCCCATTTCAGCTATATTTACCCTATTGCAGGCATATATCATGAAAAGAGTCGCCTCCCTTCATCCCCACACACCGTAATTATCCAGAGGCTACATGTAACCCTGTCTTTCCTACCTGCTCTGCAATAATGAAGTACCCCATCACTCCTGCTGGTCACTATAGCATGAGAACTGGATGGAGCTGTAATAACAAGGTCACACCCCTCCCCAGCAAAGCCTTCTCTACCATACTGCTCTTAAATCATGAGACAGGTCCCCTTCCCCTTCTAACTAGAGAGTTGAGGGAGGATTATAAAAAGGAGGGAGTTAGAAGGATTTTAAAATCTGTATTTGAAATCCTGGGCAGACCTTTGAACATTCCATGTATGAAACTTATCAGAATCAATACAGAAAAAAGGTTTGAAATTGAGTTCTGATATAATATACACCTAGGTTTCAGACTGATCTCTGGATAGCTGAGACAAAACAACCCTGAAAAGACTTCAGTAATTAAAATGACATTTGAACCATAGCCCTTAAAAGTTGGCTAGGATATGCATCATGAATCTAAACAGTTTGTCTACTAAAATAGAAAATTTAAACAGAAAGCAAACTCATAATGTAAGACTCATTATCATCATACCAAGAACCAGGAAAATCTCAATTCAAATGACAAAAGATAATCAGATACCACACTGAAATGACACAGATGTTGGAATTTGCCTGACAAGGATTTAAAGAAGCTATAATATTAAAAATACTCTAGTAGCAATTAAAATCTTGAAATAAATGAAAAAGTAAAGAAAGCCTCATCAAATAAATAGATGATACAAAGAAGAATCAAATGAAAATTATAGAACTGAAAAATACAATAATTTAGTAAAGAACAGGTTCAGTTAAGCTAGAGGTGACAGAGGAAAGAATTGGTACAAAGATCAATAGAAATTATCTATTCTCAGTCATCGAATAAGGATGGAGACGGGGTGAACAGCATTTGAAAGATCAGTAGGACTATAGCAAAATGTCTTTATGTTTGTATTATTGGAATCCCAGAAGAGGAGTAGCAGTGAAAAATTGAAGGAAAAATTGGAAGAAGTTACTTTAAACTTCCTTAATTTGGCAAATCTACATATTTAAGAAGTGGAGCCAACTCCTTTTGGTGGGAGAAAATATTACCAAGATTCTTCTGGTATATATAAGTCCCTTGAATCTGAGCTGATGGTTTTCTAGAGATCACCTAGAATACTCAGAGATGACAGAATACTGCCTTAGAGATCCTCATTGGAAAAATGCCTCACATTTTGTTGCTTTCTATTAGATTTGTACATCTTTCATCTTTTAAAAATGACTTTAAAACATCTGCTAAACACCTAGCTGCAGTGGCCCAGGAGTAGCACAACACTGCAATGCTGGAAGCCATATGGAAGATCAGGATTTGGTTTCCTGCGCAACTTGTACACATTAGGTGTATTTGCCCACGATCCCGAGACTTCTAGGCAAAAAGCAAAAGTTTTAAAATTTTATTTACAGTAAATAAATTGTATCTTTACTTACTAAGATAAGCTTTCTTTTTAAAAATTGTTTATTTAATTTTATTTATTCATTAATTTATTTTTAATTTGACCAGAGAGAGAGAAAGGGAAAGTGAGAAAGTAAGCCATCAGGGTCAGAGACATGAACCATGGTCGGCCATGTGGGAGTCTCCAGCACCTTAACCACCATGCCACCTGCTGGTTCCCAAGATAAACTTCCTTCTCTAACTGTTCCAGAGGTCTTCAAAAAGTTATTGGGAAATGTGTATTATGAAAACACTGTTATGCATGGATTTCATGAATTCTTGCTCCTTTTTTTGCACCAAAATAAATTTTAATTCCATTTTTTCATAAACTTTTTTAAATACCCTGATACAATAAGTATCTGCTTTTGCCGAAGTCTTTTACTGTAATAGTTTATAAACTATGTATCTTGATATAATTTCTTCATCAAGTTTATGCACAGTAGATTTTACAGAATCCCGGGGCTCGCCAGTGGCACAGTGGTAATGGAGTGTTGTATAATACAATGCGGACCCACATGAGAGGGTCTCGGGATCACATTCTGGGCCTTCCTGTCCACATTGGGTGTGCACATGTGTGCCCATGATCCAAGCTCGCCAGTGGCACAGTGGTAATGGAGTGTTGTACAATACAATGTGGACCCACATGAGAGGGTCTTGGGATCACGTTCTCGGCCTTCCTGTCCACACTGGGTGTGCACATGTGTGCCCATGATCCAAGCTGACTGAAGCTAGGGGTTGATGGCAGTGTGAAAGACCCTACATCTCTCTGTGTCTCTCTACCTTTAACTCTTTCATGGTGAGGAAAGAAAGAGTTTGGTGAGGACCAGCAGTTAGCGTAATGGCTATGTTGCTGGACTCCCACATAGTTGACTGTGGTTCGCGTTCTGGACCCAGTGGCTTAAAACTCATGCTGGGCGCATGTGCATGCGTGCCCAAGATCCTGAGAGGAGAATGAAGGAGAAGGGATTGCGGCGTGGCCATCCCCCCTGGGGGGTGATTTCTCGCTTTCTGTCTCTATCTCTTTCTGTCTGGCGAGCGCACGCACCCTATAGCAATAACAAAACAAAACAAAACAAAACAAAACAAAAAAACTCTCCAAAAAGAAAAAAAAAAGAGTTTTGTTTTACTTTTTAAAGTATTTACATTTTAAACAGGGAAACTGATTTCCTGAAACACTTGGTAGCCCACTTGGGACTAAGCTATTAGGGCTCTTAATACTTGCAACAAATTGTTCTTTGCTAGAGGAGTAGAAAGGACACCTTGATGTTATCTATCAATACTATTAACTTTGCTATGGAAATATTCTTGTTTAATATGTTAAGAGACTGTAATTTCCGGTCTTGGCTTTTAAATATGAGAATGCTTTTTAACTTTCTCTTTCATGGTTATTAACTCTGCCCAGAGTCTTCATTTTAATTACCACTATACAGTGCTACACTTCTCTTATTTGCTTCATTACCTTTTCTGCTTTGAAAATAATTTTAGAGAATTAAAATCAGATTGTTTCCAATACAATGAAATGCTTTCACCGCACTATTAATGAATCTTTTTCTTCATTATCAACACAAGGCCAGAAATTACAAATCATTTTAAACAAACAAAAACTATTTAGTTTTTAATTGTGATTGGAACAAAGAGCACAATAAATTTTAATTTACCTGGCCTGACTCAATCCTTGGTTTTTTACTCTTCATTGGAAGTAGGAACAATCGGTCGCTTAACTCCTTCTAATAGAAGGGATGTTCCTAGAAAGAGCCAGTCGGATCCCCTGGGGTTCTGATTCTTACTTCTTGGCTTACAAAAGTGGCCAAGGAGGACTTTGAACCTGCGCTTGTTGATGTATTTTATATTAAAGACATCACATGGGAACAGATTAAGGACAGCAGACAATGAATATAGTAGACCTGAATTCTAAATTCCAGACTATTACCTATTTATTTGTGTGACCATAGACATCCCCATTGTCTCTGCAGATGTATTCCAGTTTAATATTGATGAATAATTATTAATAATATTGATTAATAATATTAATTATTATAACTAATAATTATTGAAGGACTAGCAGGTGGCATAGTGGTTAAGGCACTGGACCACTCCCACATGGACAACCATGGTTCTAGTTCCAGACCTGGTGACTTGCTCTCGCTCTCTTGCTCTCTCTCTCTGTATGTGTGGTCAAAATTAAGTAAATAAGTGAATAAGTAAATGAAATTTAAAAAATAGTTATTGAGCATTTACTCTTTGTAAGAGATACCTGGAAATATTAGGTCTGATTTATATTGACTAAATGTTTTCATTTGTTGTTGACTTAGCCTTTTCCTGCAAGGTTTTTGCTCAGGAGTAGTAACTCTGGGCAGATGAGTGAGAGGAATTACATTGTAGCTGCAGAATTTATATTCTGAAGAGGCTTTTGTATCTAGGAAAATCTTTTCTACATAATCATAGCAAAACTCTATAATTTAATTTTTTCCATAGGGTACATGACACAGAAAGAGAGAAAGAAAATAAGAAAACACCTTCCAAGGGGGATGGCCATGCTGCACTCCGTTCTTCTCTAAGCCTTTCTAGGAATTTTTGGCATGTTCACACAAACATGCCTGTCATGTTTTTCAAGCCGCTGGTCTGAGACTTGAACTGCACAGTTGGCACTGTGGAATCCAGCTGCTTTAACCTCCACACCATCTGCTAGCCCAAACGATTTAATTTAAAAGTTGCAAAATTAGTAGTATTTTGCAATATTATATTATTAATTCATAATTACTATTATATTGCTAAGTAGAAACCCCTAAATTCCGAAGTCCTTATGTAATATAACAATGTCTATAGTTTGCTAGCTGATTCAAGATGATTCAAGATGATTCTTACTTATCAAAGTGGAAATTAACCTGGTGTCTTAATTTGAAATATATCCAAGAGTAATTTTTTATATTTTAACCAAAATAAAATAGACTAAAATATTTAATCATTATGATGTTGTCAATTACTGAATGTATCATTTATTTCTAAAGACTGCTGCTTTACTTGACATTTGGTCTTGGCTAGAAGCATATTAATCCAAGCATAGTTCCCATTACTGATTTTTAGGACTGGGAGATCAAATACAGCTTCAGTTTGGTAGAAGCAGAGTTATTTTGGGAAACTAAGAAGAAATATCTCAGATAGTGTAAAAAAAAATATTTGACAATAAGAAAAAGAAAACTAAACATGGAAGAATCCTAAATCAAAGTCCTTATTTTTAAATCTATACAAGGGGACATCAAAAACTTTGTGGAAAATGGAATTAAAATAGAAGTTTATTGGGGCTAGCATGTGGCATAGTGGTTAAGGGCCCTGGGCTCCCATATGGCCAACTGTGGTTCGAGTCCCGGACCTGGTGGCTTGCTTCCTCTCTCTCTTTCTCTTTCTCTGTCTCTCTCTGGTCAAACTGGAAAATAATAATAATAAATAAAGTTAAATAAAATAATTGTTAAAAAAAATACACGTTTATTTTGGTGCCAGAATTTTTTTAAGTCTCCACAGTTTTTTAAAAAATATACATTTTATGTGAACATTTTGAAGACCCTTAGTGTGTTCGATGGTGACAGTTTTGCTGATGAATTATAACTACAAAAAATATTACATGATGCTCTTAGCTTATAAGGGCTCATGATTGGAGCATCTTGCAACATTAAATGCAAAGGCAAAACCACACTTATTCCACGTGAAATGTCTCTTGAGATTATGAGAATAAATCAGATTATATGTTTGAATTTGTTTTGAGCATACACCATTCCATTTAGCCTGTTAATATCTCTGAGAAGGAAGTGTGGGTAGTAGGGAGAGGTTGTAGAGAGAAATTATTTTGTCTCAATTTTAAATTAATAAATTGAAGCAAAATCACAGTCGAGTTTATAGCTGACCCTTCCCTGGGACAAAATTAATCCTAATCCTCTCTATTCCAAGGTCTTTCATTAAAGCATCCTATATCAATTAATTTTGAAACATTTACCTTGTATTTCTAAAATTTACTAATAATTATTCCAAAGAGTTAGAAAAGATCTGCCTGTTTATTAGTCTACTTTAGAAGACCCCAACCATATACAGAAACACCACATAAGCGTAATTTAAGGAGTTCATAGTTTAACTATTAACAATTAATTATATCTCTTGTGATTTAGCTTAAATGCAATTTTATTCAGAATCCTTCTAATCTTGCTGAAAGTGATATTTCCTCTCTCTTTCTGAATCCCTTATTTAGTAAGTCTTAGAACATTTACCTTATCTACTACTAAAATTGTATATATGGTTAGTAAAATAGTACTATATGATTTCTTTTTCTGTTGGATATGGTCTCCCAGGGTTTATTGAATTATTATGTGGTTAATAATTATTTCCTGAATGAACAAAAGTTCACCTGTACTTTGCCAGAGAGTGTGACACTCAAGGCAGAAGGAGACGTGAATGAATCCCCCCCCTGACTTCGCAGGGGGTCATGGGGTATTTTCAGTTGTGTTCCTCGTGTTTCATTCCCAAATAAGAAGTACTTCCTAATGAGCCTCCTCCTACTGGAGTGCAGCATATCATAAGTATGGTGTGTGTGTGTGTGATGGGTGGTGAGGGAGAGGGGAGAGGGAGGAAGAGATTGATAGGAATCACAATATAAAAGAAAAAATATGCTTGCATTCTTGTATGACTAATAGTAATACACATGGAAGGAGTACATTAGGCACACTCAAGGCAATTGAAAAAAAAATTATCATCAAAAATCACTATCCTAGGGCTGGCTAGGTGGCACAGTATAACAGACTGCCCAGGAAATGCTCGATCTATATGAAAAGTTACTTGTTTTGTTCCCAGATCACACCTGTGATCCTGACTGGCTGAGAAGACTGGAGAAAGGCATTACAGCATGAGACCCTGTTGAGAGTGCTCCTGTCTGTCTGTCTCTCTCTCTCATGAAAAAGAAATAACCTTAAAAAGAGAAGAAAGAACTCTCCTGTTAAAGTGTTCACATGATTAAAGTTTCTTGTAGTAATGAGGCCCTTCTATATATTTTTGCTCATGGAAGAGGCACACCGTCAAGCTTTTCGCAAATATCTAGTGGATAGTATAAAACTAGAATCGGTGTGACTGACAAAGATTATTGAGTAAGAAATTTGAAGACAGTACATGATGTCTCTGCTTCTCCCTTAAAGAATTCTGTATTTTGTGGGAACCAGCAGTTAGCGTAATGGCTATGTCGCTGGACTCCCACGTAGTTGACTGCGGTTCGCATCCCGGACCCAGTGGCTTAAAACTCACGCCGGGCGCGTGTGCGTGCGTGCCCAAGATCCCGAGAGGAGAATGGAGGAGAAGGGATTGCTATGTGACCATCCCCCCTGGGGGGTGATTTCTCGCTTTCTGTCTCTCTGTCTCTCTCTGTCTGGCAAGTGCACGTGTCCTATAGCGAAAACCTCTCCAAAAAAAAAAAAAGAATTCTGTATTTTGTTACATATACTACTCTGTAACAATGGTAGATAACAAAGATTTAGCTCAGATTAGGGACTTTCTATAAGGTTTCTTTGATCAGAATAAATCCCTGTCCATCTCAGACTCATTGCTTTGTTTAAAAAAAAGAAAAAAAAATCCTCTATTTACTTTAGAAATATCTACTTTTGGAACCAGCAGATGGCATAACAGTTATGTTGCTGGACTCCTTCATGGCCGACCGCTGTCCGCATCCTGGACATGGTAATTTGAAACTCAGGCTGGGTGTGTGTGTGTGTGTGTGTGTGCCCAAAATCCCAAGAGAAGAATAAAGGAAAAGGGATTGTGGCATGACCATCCCCCATGCAGGGGGTGATTTCTTGCTTTCTGTCTCTTTGTCTTTCTCTGTCTCTCTAGCGAGTGCATGTGCCCTATAGCAAGAGTCTCTAAAAATAATAATAATAATAATAATAATAAAGAAATATCTACTGTTTTCTCTAGGTATTTATTCTAATGAAACTAATCTTCTGTAGGCACATGGATACCTTTTCTATTTCTCACTGTGCTCTGCCTTTTACTAAATCTTTTATGGACAAGATCCTTTGCATTTTCCAGACTTTTTATTTCTTTTTGCTCTAGGGTATGTGCACTCACCAGAGGGGAGGGGGGGAGTGAGAAATCATCAAAAGGGAATGAAAGAGAAGGGACAGCCACACCACAGTCCCTTCTGCATTCTCCTCTTGAGATTTTGGGCACACATGCACCTGCACCTAGGGTGATTTTCAAGCTGCTGGTTCTGGGACTCAACCCTTGATTAGACATGTGTGTATGTGTGTGTGTGTGGGGGGGGGCAGCACCTTAACCTCTATGTCAGCTTCTTGCCCCTGGGTTTTAATTTCTTAAGAAAGAGCTATACTTTTCAAACTAAAAGTCAGATGTTTCTACTTTTTTTAAAGTATATTTATTCATTATTTTTTCATAAGACACAGAATGAGAGAAGGAGAGAGAGATGGACAAAGGCAAGCACTGTCAACAGGGCCTCATGCTGCAGTCCTGTCCCTAGCCACTCAGCAAGGAACACGGGCACACACGTGTACATCTGGAATGTACGGGCTGAGCTGGGAGCCAAGTCCCAGTCATTCTTAGAGCTTCCAGCAGCGGAGCGTTGTGTTATCACTGTACCACTGTGGCTGAGCCCAGTGTTTCATTTATTATGTTCCCTTACTCTTTTTCTAGAAAAAATTTTGAAGACTAATATAAAATATTTAAAAAAGTAGAAACTGGGTATGGCGTTTATGGGCGCTCTCTATACTGTGTGATGATTCGGTACATCTAAAAACTGTTCTAAAAGAAAAAAAATTATCTAAAAATATATGAAGGACTTTTTAAAATTCACATGAACGTTAGAGATATTCAAGTGCTATATTTCTCACTAATCCTGAAAAAAACCCTGATAAACGTTAATGTTATTTATCTACTATCTTGCTAAACTACTTAGCAATAAAGCTTAGGATCAGTTCGAGGATGTTATTTATTCCCAGGGTTCTTCTATAGTCTTGTACAGAGCCGAAAGCATGTAGATCTGCTATTCCTGCATGACATCACACTTCTCTGTTCCTCTCAGCTCTTTCGTGGTTATAGTGAGGAGGGTAGAAATAGTTATTGCTTCATTAATTCTACCCTGAGTTGATTATCTTAGATGAAAAGAATCAGCAACTTTAGTACTTGATTATAGATACAATATTGACCACTGCTGAATTTCATCAGAACTCTTTCGTATTCATAAGGGTTGTAACTCTTCCTAAGATTCTTGATGTTACTGATACTGCTTTGATCTAAAAAAGACCAGCTTGCTGTGACATATTTGAATATGAAAGGTACCTCTTCTAAAGGTAATTGTATTATAGTTTCCCTTCTTCACTTTTCCTTCAGGATCATCTCATAGCCTTACCGTTCTTAGCTTTTGTTTCTGGGACTCAACTTGACAGAACAGATGACATTGCTATAGAATTGTTTTAGATTTAGAGTTTGGTGATTAGTTTACTCAAAGATCATGTACATCGAGAACTAGTTACCTTCTTGCTAGATGGGGAAGAAGATTCTGTTCCTCGAGGCACCTGTCATCTCTTCCCTTCCAGGCAAACTAGCTTGGAAAATTTCTCAGACTAAAGTTTCTGTCATAGTAGATTGATAAATGAAGAACTAAGATGCCTAGGGATGTTTAGTAATGGCACATATGCTTTAGAGTAGACTTGGAACTTTAGGATAGAAAAAATAAATTTTCATATTAGCTAACTATTTGCTTAGCTGTCTTACAGCAAAGTGTACAATTAGAAAAATGCATCTCCTGATTGAAAATTGGCATTATATGTTCTCAAGATAGCCACTAAAGAACATAGTTGCTCGGTTGTGAAAATTGCTGATAGCTATTTTATTTTTAAAATAAAAACCAGGGACCAGCAGGTGGCATGATGGTTCAGCCACTGGGATTCCCACATGGCGGGCCACAGTTTGAGTCCCAGACCTGGTGGCTTAAAAATCACACTGGATGTGTGTAGCTATATGTCCAAACTCTTGAGAGGAGAAGCGAGAAGGCATTGTGGTGTGGCCATCCCCTTTGGGGGGTGATTACTTACCTTCTCTCTCTCTCTATGTCTCTCTGTCTCTCTCAGGCAAGTGCACAACCCCTTTGGGGGGAAGGGGGACCTCCCAGGTACTTCATACATTCTTTGGACCAGCAGATGGGATAATGGCTATGTCACTCCAATCCCACGTAGCCAACTGCAGGTCAAGTCCCAGACCCGGTGGCTTAAACTCATGCCAGGCGTGTATGTATGTGTGCCCAAGATCCCGAGAAGAGAATGGAAGAGAAGGGATTGCGGTGTGGCCATCCCCCCTGGGGGGTGATTTCTTGCTTTCTGTCTCTCTGTCTCTTTCTGTCTTTCTGGTGAGCACATGCACCCTATAGCAAAAACCTCCCCCCCAAAAAAAGTTTGTAATTGTTAAATTCAGTATCTGTTTACTCAATGGCTTTTACTTAATAATTATAAAAGTAGATCTTGTTTGTAATATGTAGAGCTCTGAAGATAGATGGCATTAATGGATAAATTATAGATTTTCCTTTAAGATAATTTGAGTTTTATCACAGAAGGTAAACTCAGAATGCTGAAGTGCTGCTGAAATAAAAGAACTATTTTACTTTTGTCATAAAGGTCTCGATGCATGTAACTTTGAATTTAGAAATGATCACAGTTGCATGTTTTGAACGATAGAGAAGTGAAAGAGTATTTTAAAAGTATAATTGCTTAAGTACACATGTGTTTAGTAAAATTTCCAGAGTAACTATTCTTTTTCACTGTAATTTCCCTCCAGATGCACATAAAATTTTCACTGGATTCTTTGAGATACATTTCTTAAAGCTAGATTCTTATAATACTTTATAAGAAACATCTTGGATCAGTCCTAGTTTATTTTATAAATGTTGATACTTGTCACCTCTAAAGAGAAGTTGACCATTTTGTAGAGCCCATCTTTACCTTTGTCTCTCTTTCTCCCTGACAGAATCCCAAGGACTGCAGCAAAGCTAAGAAGTTGGTGTGTAATATTAACAAAGGCTGTGGCTATGGCTGTCAACTCCATCATGTGGTCTACTGCTTTATGATTGCATATGGCACCCAGCGAACACTCATCTTGGAATCTCAGAATTGGCGCTATGCAACTGGTGGGTGGGAGACTGTGTTTAGACCTGTAAGTGAGACATGTACAGACAGATCTGGCATCTCCACTGGACACTGGTCAGGTAAGGACCCTGTGCGATTTGTCAGACTGATCCCCAGACTGAATCACTGCTTGACCAAGTTATTAGCTTTCTCAGTACAGTTTTATGGATCACAGTCCTCTTGCTGTCTGAACTTATTAATGCAATATGTCATTTAGAAAAAATATAGAAAAACAATATTTTATTTAAAAAGTATTTTATGGGCTGGCCCCATGGTCTAGTAGTTAAGGGAGCCCAATCCCATCTTGCTGAGTGTTGTTTGAATACTGGCCCTTATGTCTTGAAAGATATGCTCAGCATGTGCGTGTGTGTGCCTGGAATCCCAGCAGGATGGAGAAATGAAGACAGGATTGTGGTGTGACTACACCCCACTCTCCTGAGCAAGAGAGAGAGAGACAGAGACAGAAAGAGACAGAGAGAGACAGACAGAGAGAGAAAGAGAAAGAGAGAGAAAGAAAGCAAGCTTACAGGTCCAGGACTTGAACCTTCATTGGCCATGTGGGAGTCCAATGCCCTTAACCACCACACCACCTGCTAGCCTCACTATTTTTCAAAGAGCATAATTTAATCTCTTAGTATTAATAGTGATACATTTTTTTCCATTTTGGGTGCTTTCACATTATTGAACACCTTTGATTCTCAGGACTATTGTATAAAGTGGTTCTTAAACATTAGCATGTATTAGAATCATCCAAAAGTTTTGTTAAAACCTGTTTCTGACTTATTAGGTCTGGGTTGGGGCCTGAGAATTTGCATTTTGACAAAATTTCTAGTGTTTTAAAATCACTGAGGTAGACTAGAGGTAATTTTACTTTCATCTTACAGTTGAGGACAACAAATCCTAATTTGTTTCTGTTTATTTAGGAAACACTTGATAAAGAATAATGTGATGAAGGTAATATTGCTAGTCATTATATGGAGAAAAAAGTTCAGTAAGAAATTTCCCTTCTCTCCAAAGGAGTGGTAATAGAGGAGCTAGCATATCAATAGTTTCTTACTGCTAGTCTAGTCCTGGTCTTTATTTTCTTCCCTTAATTTGCTAGCTCATGTTGCTTGCAGGGTGTGGGAAATTACCGCCTTCCCTCGGGGAATGGTCATGCTGCCATCCTGTCCTTCTTTTCTTCTTTCGAGATTTTTGAGCATGCACACACACACACCCCAGTGTGTTTCTCAAGCTGTTGGGTCCAGGACTCAAGCTGCACTATAAGCAATGTGACATCCAGCCACCTCAACTACCATGCTATAGGCATTCTTTCCACAGTGATGATCTGTACATAAGATCTACAGTTGGGCTGCCTTCATTTTAATCTGGCTACAGATTCCACCACCATGAGCAGGAGTAAGGTACCACTGTGCGTGGCAGGGACCATGTGAGAAGCTCAGATTCAGATCTCAGGCCAACCCAAACAGGCTGATATGGTGGCAGGTGCCTGTAATCCTAGCTCACTGGGAGGCTGGGACAGAGGAACACAATGGTTGATTCCTGTCAAAAATGCCTATTGCTCTCTCTCACTCTCCCTCCTCCTGCATGTGTTCATATACAGGCATATTCTCTCTCTCTGTCTCTCTCTATCTCACTCATTAAAAGAAGAATCCTTACGTTATCATTTTGTAATCTTGGACAATTTACTTAACCTATGCTTTAGTTTCCTTATCAGTAAAATAAGGATAATAATGTACCTACCTCATTGAATTATTGATAGGATTAAATGAAATAGTGTATGTAATTACTTAGCATAATTCTCAATTCAGTACCTGATATATGAGCTTTAGTAAGTGTTACCTAATATTAATAGCCTTTATTCATTGAACAAATACATGGATACCTACAGTGTTGCAGATAGTGAACTAAAAAATGAGGATTAATGCTGTTCTAGTACTGCACTCAAATCTGGGGAAAATTAAACATTTTTTGAAAAGCAGAGGCATTTCAGTTAATATTATTTATTGTGGGGCTGAATACCTTTTTTCATAAGTTACAACACTGGATGTGGAATGGGAAGCTATGTCCTTGGCAATGTGAATAATTTTAGTTTCTTTTTTGCCCTCTTTGGAAAAAAATTGGGTAACACTTGACTCTCTCCAGCAGTGCCACAAAACTTGATTGGACAATTTCCATCAAGTGCTTGGAGTTGCTCTATAAAAGGTCTTGTGTGGACTAAAATATTTTATGTGATTTTTATCTTCTGTAGGATGACTTTCAGGCCTTATTCTGTTTATCAACATTCTGTTTTCTTTGTAACTCACCTCATATTTTAGAGTGAAACTCTTCATCTAGAACCTAGATAAGCTTCAGTTTGAAGGTCCATCTTCTATTGCTCTGGTTTGCAGTTTACAGTTTGTGCCAGCAGGTTATGTATGAGGTTAGAAAGACAGAAACTGTGTCAAGTCACGGAAAGCAGCTCTGCCAGGCTCTCTGTGGATAACGTTTTTCTTTTCATGGACTTAGTGCAGTTTAGACATGTTGATTGTGGAAGTGTTAGCCAGAGTAGGACAGTTCCTTGATTCACCATTGCTAAGGAGAGCCAACTTTTCCGGTGGTAGTTAGTTAATAGAAAAATGAAAATTTGGCCTCACTAGACTTATCAGATTTAGCATATCTCGATAGTTTGTCCCTGACTATATGCTGCAAGTAGTTGCTTGGTTTGTTTGACTTTTGGTCCTTCCTTGTACATTTTGTAGTTGATAGTGGGAACCACAGGATGTGAAGATTTAAAATGGTTTGAATTTCAAACATTTAGTTTTTTTGGTTTTTTTTTTTAATTCATGAGGGCACATGTGCACCCTCAGCAGGGTCTGGTCATGCCGCAGTCTCCTTTCTCCAGCCTTCCACCTCCTCAGAACCTTGGGCAAGCTCACTCAGCCCGCTTTTAGGCAGATGCTGGGGTCCAACCCCACGGTTGGTCCTGTGGCTTCCAGCATCGTAGTGCAATACGTCACTGACTGTGCCATCAGGCTGGGCCTGGAATTTCTTAATATCACAACTAAGCAGAGTCTGGAAATCATCCTTCCTTTATCCATTTGGAATCGGGGGCATAGTAGAGGCTTTGTGATTTATCCAGGTCTTGTAGCTTATGAAGGAGTGAATATGGTTAGTGCCTTCATTCTAATCCCTCCCATTAGGCTCACACCAAACACTTAGCAGAACAATGTTACCATGTAGCACACATTTACGATTTTAATGAAATAGATCTTTCCTTTATCACTACAGGTATTGTGTAAAATAATATATTCTTCATGTTAATGAATTTATCTGTGCCCATTGGGCACTTTTAATTAAGTAACCTAGAGTTTGTTTGTTTGTTTAGTTTTGCTATAAGGTATATGTGTGCACCAGAGAGAGAGAAGGGAAGTAGAAATCACTCCCAAGGGGTGATGGCCCCAGTGCAATATTTTCCTTTCCATTGTCCTCTTGGGAAAAACTGGAAGTAGTTCACTGGGAAGTTTGGCTATTGACAGGGCTAGCTAATGTTCCTTTTTCTTTTTTTTGAGAGGTTTTGCTATAGGGCACGTGCGCTCTCCAGAAAGACAGAGAGAGAGGGAGAGACAGAAAGTGAGAAATCACCCCCCAGGGAGGATGACCATGTCACAATCCCTTCTCTTCCCCTCTTCTCTCGGGATCTTGGGCACGCACGCAAACGCACCCAGCGTGAGTTTAAGCCACCGGGTCGGGGACTCAAACCACAGTCGACTACATGGGAGTCTAGCAACATAGCCATTACACCAACTGCTGGTCCCACTAATGTTTCATTTTTAAAACTAGTGTCATTTTCAGGATTTCCAAATCAAGCTCTTTGTCTTGTTTTTGTTTTAGAGAACGGGCAGAGTTATGAGAAATTAATTATTTTCAGCTGCCATTTGGTATTTTCTAAGAACCATTAAACTCTTTAAACATATACCTTATTCCTTTTTTTTTTTTTTTTTTTGGAGAGGTTTTTGCTATAGGATGCATGTGCTCACCAGAAAGACAGCGAGAGACAGAGAAACAGAAAGCGAGAAATCACACCCTAGGTGGGATGGCCACACTACAATTCCTTCTCTTCCGTTCTCCTCTCGGGATTTTGGGTACATACACAGATGCACCTGGCATGAATTTAAGCTACCGGGTTTGGGACTTGAACTGTAGTTGACTACATGGGAGTCCAGTGATATAGCCATTACGCTAACTGCTGGCCCCCATATACCTTATTCAATTCAGAAGAAAAATATTTAGCAAGCAGAGCAAATTGTACTTTAAATATTTCTATGAAACTAATATTTTTAACTTTTATAAAATTACCATTATTATTACTATGGAAATTATTGAAATCTTTTAATCAATTTTTATCCTAAATAATGGCAAAGCTCAACTAGACTAACTGGTAAGCTAATATTAGGGAATAATGTGATTGAAAATCTATAAGTATATATTTCATAGGGTAGTCCATACCTACCCTATTATGTGTAGTACTTTCACAGCAATATTTTTAGCCTTTAATGACTAGATTAATAGACACTTGAAATAAGTGCATATACCACGTTAGATCCCCATGGTACAAAAAAATCTTGATTTCTCTGTTTAGGTGATGTGAAAAAGAAACAATACTGCATATAAGTCTGATCCTAATTCTGTTGTTTTTGGTTTCTGAACTTTGTCAATTAACTATAGTTTCTGAACATCAGTTTAGCTCCACAAAACTCAAGAAACTCAATACCTGTTGGATCATCGGAAAAGCCATGATTATTTTTCTATGCAAAACTGTGTCATGATTTTTCTGATAATCTGTCCCTGTTCACCTTTATAGACTGTAATCAGAAGAAGGGATGATTAAGAGATGAAAAAGGTGCAGTTTCTGTGGTGTAGTTGGTGGCATACTGGACTGTGGAGGTGGAAGCCACATGCTGACCATGGTTTGAGTCTATGACCCAGTAGGCCTAAAAACAACCAGCATGTAAATGCATGACCAGGATTCTGGCAGGCTAGAAGTCTGGAGGGAGGAGATTATGGCTGCCTAAGTCTCTCTTCCCTGTGCGTGCACATGCTCTCTATGATGAATAAAATTTTAAGAGAGGCATAAAAGATATTAAGATGATTAATAATAAACATGTAGATTATTTTCATTGTATATGATTGGTTCTCAGATTTTAAAACACAAACATGATTCTGAAATATAATTAAATTATTACCTGCTACAAAAGGAAAAGTATTCTTTTACTCTGAGGAAAAAAAAATCAGATCTTTATAAGAGCTTCATATACATTTTTCAAATGATCAAAATAAGTGAAAAAATTGAAAGAGTTCCAGAGAGGAGAAAGAACTTCTGAGAATAACTTCTAGGTGTTATAATACTTCTGTGCTTAATAAACCTATCTCTTAATCATGATAAAATTTTGGACCAGTCTTAGAATCTCTCCGCAGCTACTTTAAGCATCCAGCAGTTCTCACTGTTTTTTCTATCCCAACATACCTGAAATAAAATGGATGTTCCTACCTATAACCATGGCTCACTGTAGTTAGTGATACTAAAACTGGCTTTGTTGTGGGGAAGAGGTAGCAGTGCAGGGAGACTTGGAGAGTGAGCAGTATAGTTGAAAATTTAGCTATCTCCGCTTCAAGTATCAAATAGCTTTCTTTGCACTATGCCCTGCTTCTTTGATAATCATTAATCTAAACAAGTAATTCAGCCTCTATCAAACATCTTTATTTTACTATTTAAGGTGCATAAATGAGAAAAAAGATGCTTGTTTCAGGAATTTAAATACCAGTTAGGATATACATATACCTCAGAAGAACTCAGACTGCTTTTTACTATGACATCTCCTTTTTCTCCGTTCCCACTTAAGAAAATAGAAGTCTGTGCTATCTCATTCTACTAATAGTTAGGAAATACGGGAATAGGGAGCTGAACCTTTGTCCACAATACAGATTTGTCCCTAGAGAGCCTACATCCTTACACACACTTGTAGATTTTTATTTTCATATTTATCCTAAAGCGCTGTTCAAATTGAGTTGTGGGTAAACCTGGGAAAAATGAATCAGAGATTTTCAAGCTGCCAGGATAAACATGGTACATTTTCCTGGACCATAAATTTTATTTACTGGTAGGTAAGCGAAATCATTTTCAAATAATAAGACAAGTAAGATACATGTAGTATAAAATGAAATATTTGATAAAGCATGAAGCTTAAGCCTACTGATTTAGGCCAGTCTTTATATTCCCAGTAGTATGAGTATGTATTTATTCTGCTATTGAGGGCATTATGAAGGAAAACTTTAAGAAGCATTATTCTAGGGGCCAGCAGGTGGTGTGGTGATTAAGGTTCTGGAATTCGACATGGCCAATCACAGCTCTTCCTGGACCTGGCAGTTTGCTTTCTTACTCTTCCTTTCTCTTTCTCTAGCAAAACTCATTTAAAAATAATAATAATGATGTTATTAAAAATAAAAACAATGATTCTGAAAAAAAAAAAAAGCAGCATTCTACACCTGGATTTTTTAGCTGTTTTAGCATTCTCACCCCGGATTTTTTTGCTTTTTTTTTTTTTTTTTTTTTTTTTTTTTCATCTTGAAGAAGACTCCATATGGCAGCAGGGTCTACATCTGGGTTAATTACACAATGCTAAGCACTTGACCTAAGCATATTAAATGTCATAAAAGAAACAAACTAAGCCTACCTCTCCCCCATCCTCATCCTTATCTTGAAACAGTACCCTCTAAGCTGTGAGAAGTTCTTTTATAAAATTGTAGGTTTTTTTGTTTTGTTTTGTTTTGTTTTGTTTATAATGTAGCCTATTGCAAAGAATGAATCTTTTAGCATTATTTTCTGCCCTTTTTAGACCAGGTTCTGGCAGAATGAGTTCAGAGATAAAAAGAGGTGTGATTTAGGAAGAAGCAGCACATAATTAGCATCAAAGCCATGTGGAGTGGATACAATTTTATTGTAAAAGTTTTTGAAAAATCCCCTAAAGTCTATTTAGATCCTATCTAAGGTTGATGGAAACAGAAAATAGAATCCAGGAGCTCTTATTTCCTATGGGATGTCTGAGCCACATAGCTTTTTGAAGATGGCCTCAGAAATTATCAGTGTTTTTGTAAATACTAATAGACCTTTTATATTACTGTGTTCTTAATGATATGATATAAATTAATACAAATATTATTTTAAATATTCTAGTGGAGTGATATAAAGGATTCCCTAAGGAAATACTTTCACAGAATGTTCTTTTTTTTTCTCATATGAGCTAGTAGTACTTTCCTTCCCTGCCTCCCTCCCTCCCTTCCTTCTTTTTTTTAAATATTTGGTTTTTCTGTTTTCCTCAGATATGTGAATCGATTCACATTTGACTTGAAATTCAAACATTAAAATATATAAAAATAAGAATGCAATCTCTCAATAGCATTTTGTTAACAGTCTTACTTATTTAAAGCATCTTACATCACATAAAATTTAGAGTCAAGCAAGATAGTTGTTGAAATGTTAAAATTAAGAATGCTTCTTTACATTTAGATTAGTTTTCTATGCCAGAGCTATGGGTATGATCTGAATCTATAATGTCCTTGTCTTTTTTACTTATGTTTATATATATTGTAGACTAGTTCCTCCCTGCTCCTTTTTTTTTTTTTAATTGTCATAGGGTACATGCGTTTGTGGAAAAAGAGAGAGCATGCCCTTAGTGGGGCACGGTCACACTGAAATGCCTTTTCCTTTTCTTCATTCCATCAGGACCTTGGACACACAGCACACACATACATACACACAAAGCCTCCTGTGACCAGGATTCAAACTGCAGTTGACCATGTGGGATCTGGCTCTCTATACAGAGGGTTTAATCATGGTGCAAGGAAGCCAGTCCAAGGCTAATCTCATAGAATAGGAAACAATAGTCCATGATCTTTAGTGGAATTAGGCATAACTTTTTTCTCTTTCAAAAGGATGTTCAGTAAGAAAACTCTATAGTGATTTATACTTTAGTAGATATTATAAATAAATAACTCATACACACAAATGAGGTACAGACTTAAAAGAGGTCATGGATATGTATATTATGAAAAAGCTATGCATGGGTTTCATTTTTTTGCACCAAAATAAATTCTCACTTTAACTCAGTTTCCCATGAACTTTTTGAAGTATCCTATTTTTGTTGTTAATGTAGTTTTCTCCTGATGTCTTTTTATTGCCTTCAGCAGAAGGTCAGAAACAGATTACAGAATTATATATATATATCCATTGGTAGGACTTTAGGATCAAGCTTCTTTCTCCTGTTTTGCTTCCTGAAATACAGAGAATAAAAATATTTTTGGCAATATTGAAAAGAATTAGTTGAAGCTTCTACCTTTTCTTAAAGATGTTCTCCTTTTAATTCAATTAAAGTTTAATCTGCTAATATAAGTAGCCTTCATTTAGGTTATACTCCCTGGAAGGAAGTTGTTGCAAATAGTAATAATACTTTTTAACTATAATTGATTTTCCCAAAAGATACAGTATTTTGATTAGTATCATTAAAATTCCTTTTCCCAAATTTTGATTTTTAGCTTCAGTTTTTAAGAAGTACAAATGCCAGCAAATACTGTTATTTATCTTTATAAAATAAATAACCCCGTAAATAAGACTCAGTCCCTGCCCATCAGGAACTTACCATTGAGTATGTTAAGTCTCATACATCTGTAAATGTAAGTGAAAAAAATAGGATTTGTTAAGTGTCAAAAGAGAGATATAAAATCCTGTGAGTCATCAGAGGATAGAGAAACTTTCTGGCTGCAGGAATCAGAGACTTCACTAGAAGCATAAGCCAAGCCTTTATTTTATTTATTTATTTATTTTATTTTTTCTTTTGGAGAGGTTTTTGCTATAGGGCATGTGCTCTCGCTAGAAAGACAGAGAGAGACAGAGAGACAGAAAGCAAGGAATCACCTCCCGGGGAGGTGGCCACACCACAATCCCTTCTCCTCCGTTCTCCTCTCGGGATCTTGGGCACACATGCACATGCTCCCGGTGTGAGTTTAAGCCACTGGGTCCGAGACTTGAACCGTGGTCAACCACATGGGAGTCCAGTGACATAGCCATTACGCCAACTGCTGGTCCCAAGCCAAGACTTTAAAGAATGAGGAAAGGCATCATCTAGAAAGACAGATTGGTGTCATTGATTTGGAGTCAAGCTGTTAGCTGCGTAACTTTGGGTAGTGTCCCTTAACCTCCCGCTGTTGTATGTACCTTACAGAGCTTTTATGAGTATTCAAAGTGATGATATATTTGACAGTACTTTGTATATTATAAATTACTAGTATATTATTATCACCACTTTAGTTTTATGACAACAAAGCAAAATAACAATAATACCATAATTGAGCCATGGGATTTTCGCAAAGCTTCTTTTATAAACCTTTAGTAGCCAAAATTAATGAAACTTGGAATGATTTGATGACTTTCTGAGAAACTCAGAAATTTAACGAAAAGAGAAGAGGTAAATAATGAGAGAGGAACAAAGTGAAGTTGAAGATCTCTCTCCTCTTTGCTCATTGTCTCAAGGAGAACCAGCTTTGGCTTCTTAGAATACCTTTTCACTGCACAATCCCATGAATTCCTGTTTATCTTTTAGTATCACTTACTTTGTGATACTTTTCTCCAATTGATTCCATGTTTTCACTTACATATTGTATTTAAATAGTTTGGTTATATCTCTTTTACTGTATCGCGGGTTCTTTGAGACTTGTCTTATTTATTTTGTCTCCTTGTTGCTTAATAGTACTAGTCAATAGTTTTTATTCAGTTTTTTGTTTTGTTTTTAGTTTAATAGCCTATGATAAACAGAATGATGCTTGAAAAAATATAACTTCTCTGTTTTCAAATCCATCAAGTACGAATATATAGCCAAATCTGTGTGATTCACAGGTTTCTGATCAGCAAATGAGATAATAGGCACAGAATTGTTTGAAACATGTTTTAAAAATATGATTGCCTCATAGTTGTTTATAACAAAATTCCCCTAGGACCAACCCTCTTGGTGTCTTAGAAGCTTTATTGTGATAAAACTTTACCATCACATATTTATTTGGGTTAAAATAATCCTAATATTTAAAAAGTTGTTTTTATCTCTAATGTTTTTAGTACAACTAAAAAAAACTAAGTTAAAAAATATTTATGTATATGAAAGTACCTTGCAGACTAAATAAGATATTTTCTTATATAGAAGCTCAGACATATGTGGGTCTGTGTTTCTTTGAATATCTTCAATTCAGTAAACATTTATGGAATACTGCTCAGTTTAAGCACTATAAAAATAATATTATATTTAGCAACAGGTAATATTTACAGAATCTTACTATGTAACAGTGCTAAGAATTTTACATATATCATCTCATTTAACATTCACAATATAAACATGAATTACCCACATTCCATATAGGTAAGTAAATTGGGGCAGTGGCAGGGCTATTAAGGCCCAGAAGCCCAGTCTGACTTTAATCAGACCTTTAAACATTGCGCTCATAGATTAGCAAGCTGGAACCCTGAGTGCCTGATTCTGTAAAGCCTGCTACATTTTTAGAAAACAGCAGTAGAAGCAGCAGAGACGTCTAGGCCCACAAAGCATAAAGTGTTCCATGACTCTTTACAGGAGAAGTTTGCCAACCTTGGTATATGTGATTAAAGACAGCCTCTGTACTCAGGAATTTCCCAATCTAAACACAGACATTTAAAAGGTCTGTTTCGTGAGGCAAAGTGTAGTTCGTGATGTTTTAAAGATTTAAACAAGAACCCTAAGGGGCTGGGTAGTATACTCATTTCAGTCAGGAAAGTTGGAAGAAATTATATTTGAACTGGTTTTGGAAAAGTGGAAAAATGCTAGAAATCTTAGGTATGAAATTCTGTGCACTTGGAGTACTCGACAGATGATAAAAATGCTTTTGTGTCTTCACATCTTGCTTCTGGTAGGTACCAAAATATCAGAACCCTCGGTATTATCTTTTCTTTTGCCTCGGATTTGCTGATTTACAAAGAAGAGAGTGTTAAAACTGTTTTTTGGTCTAATCTTCACTGGAACGTGACTAAAAACATTGGTTCTGATAGCTAGGTATGTTGCATTTTTTAAGTAAATTGCAAACAAATCTAGTAGAAGGTACTTAGGGCAAGTATTTTTTAAACTATGAAAATGATAGTGCTTTGGTTAAATAAACTTGCATTTGTATTCATTCTTAACTGTCATTGGAGAGGCAAAACTGAAAACCACTGTTTATGTTCCAAATTAAGCACACAGGAAAGTATTGAACAGCAGCAGTAAAAGATGAGTTTCTATTAACATAATTTATAATATCGCAGTTAAGTAATTAATCAAATGTTTAAATATTGAGAGATTTTATTCTCAAAGAAAGAAAAGGGTAAGTTATTACATGGTGATTGAATGTTCTAAACACTAAAAATAAAGGCAGCAGAGGCATAAAGATTTCTTAATGTTGTATTAATAGTTCGTGCCGACTGTAATCTATAGTATGAGTAATATTGTGTCTATGTTCATGACATTTAGAAAAATATTATAATAGCTTTAAGCTATTTCTTTTTCTGAATATCACTAATCTTAATATGTAATCTTTGAACTGATGAACGTCCATATGGACAAGTCACTGTTCTTGGTTCTGGGGTGGTTATATAATTTAAGTTAAATGTGTCTCGTTTGATTAAGTGAAATTTCTTCTTTGAAGTTTTTTTTCAGCCTGGAAAGAATATACATTAGTGAGAAATTACTATTTCGGTTTTTGTGTTTGGTGTTGGTGTAGATATTTTGGTTAGCATTGATCTTATATTAAAATGTATATTTGATGACATTTTCAATTGTTTGGTATGAAGTTTTACTATATACTGTAATACGTCCATAACTCTTTATCATCCTGTGTTCCTCTCTATTTGATGGTAGAATTATCTATGTAATTGAGTAAAAATAGGAGTAGCCACAGATAGATAAAAATGTATGTAATCAATTTACTATATTATTTCTTAAAGATTGCCTTGCAGTTCTGTCTCATTAAAACCAATTGCTAGTTAAGTCTTTAGAATATGCTGAGATAATTAAAGGAAAAGGAAGGAAAAGAATCATTTTGATAAGATTTAAATGCAGTCTTTGAGTTGTAGCTAAAAAATATAATAGTTTGAATCCTCCATCTAGGCATGCCATTCTTTAAAATGTAACAGAAAGAAATGGTTCCACAAAGCTGTATTTTGTTGGAATTATCTGTCATCAAAGGCAAACTGGCATTTTAAAAGCTATTGCTTTTTCAGTAAAACGTGGTATGTTGTTATCCAGATATGATTAATTAGTTTAGTTAACTTAATCAAGTACTATTTTGTGTTAGGGACCACAGGTAAGAGAAACTTACAGAAAAAGACTGTTTGATTTGTGATTTTTAAAGGCCATTGCTCTTTCTCTTTTCCTTCCTTCTCTCTATATTTAGGCAAGTGACTACCAGAAAGAAATAAGGAGAAGGTAAATGCACAGACTTTTTTTTAACACTTGTCATTTTACAGTCTCTTTTGTCAATGGAATGTAAGGTTACACGTTTTTACAATCTGCCACCCAATTACCCAATTCAAAAAAGAGATCTCTAGGCAGTTTCCTCTGGCAGCATAAAATGGAAGAATTCATGTTTTTCTCAGTGGCCATTACATAAAACACTAAACATATGCAGTAAAACCTCTCCTAAATTAATTAAAAGAGGTGTAATTGTAGATCATTTGAAGCACTAAATATTCAAAAGTTACTTTTCCTTCATTTTGGATATTTCTATGCTGTGACATCATAACTTAACCCTAGGATATGGAAATGATGAGCAGAGGCCACACACAATTCACAGTATGGAAAAGACACCTTCAGCATTAGAGAGCTTTGGTGTTTTTGTTGCATCACGGTAAACAGATGTAACACCAGCCAGCCAACTTGCCCTTTTTTGGCAGCTGGCTTTATTTAGCATTTTAAGCAATTGCATGCTATTTGCCTCTGGTGCCTGACCTTCTTCAATTAAAATTTTAAATTAATTCTTATCATCTCCTAACACAAAGCTAACTTAGGCAAGCCCAAATCTAGCCTTAGACACCTGTTCTTGAATCTGTTTTTTTTTTTTTAATAACAAGTTCAATATGAAATGAATTTTTGTGCCCTGTCATGCTGGAATGTAAGAACACACATTATTATAAAACAACCACTACTATAAGCTACTTAGGTGGACTTAAATTAATAGCTGAGGCCTAATGAATATGAGATATTATTACATTAAACTCATCAATAAAGGATTAAGAGTTTTTTTTTTTTGTATGGTTCAGAGTGGTCTGACAGTGCTTGATTTTTGTCTAACAACAGAAAATGTCAGCAGCTATAAGTGGCGAGAGGTATTTGATTTCTTTTAAACCTTCAAAGCCCTTCAATTAACAAAGAACAAGAAACTGTATATATAAGGGCAAATTTCATTTTTCTGTTTGCCATGAAGGAGGCTTTAGAGAAGCAGTACTTTCACTTATGCTAGTTTATAGTCTTTGTATCAGTACTGACTAGAATGGTATGAGCTTGAAAACATCTGCATTGAAGAAGAAATTAAACTCCTTAAGACAGTAACTTTCTTCCCAAGTTGAGAAGCCTTAGGTAACTTGTGACTCATACTTTAGCTGATAAAACTGTTTCTTCATATAGCCTTATAGTTTGACTAAAAAGGTCTTTGATTTCACAGAACATGCTCCCTGGATCTGTGAGAAATTTGGCCTTTGTTAGGTGGTTAGAGGTTTTTATGAATTCTTTCCAGGTCTAGCTCCCTTTTTTGTCAAAGGAAACACCTTATCTTTTCCTGTCCTTGATAATATTTAGCAGTTACTAAGATATCATCCTTTTTTATTTTTAATCTTTAAAGAACTTTCCTCATTTATTGTCTCCATAAAACCAGCCCAAAGGTAGATAACATTATTTTTAATTAATACAGTGTAGGAAAAAGAAGAGTCGGAGATAGTGTTAACTGGAAAACAGAGTTAGAAGTCAGAAGTTTCTGTATTTAATTTCATCTGGATTTACATTGTCATTCTGGGGATACCAAGAATGGCATCCTATTTATCCCATTTGGCATAATTATTTTAAAATATACAGCAAAAACCATCTTTTACTCAAAAACAAAGTGCAGAAAGTGTAAAGAAAATAAAATACTACTTAAATATATAAATAAATATGTGAGTATATGTATTCCTTTTGGTTAGTTTTGAATGCATGTATTTTTTTTTTAATTGTAGACTCTTTTTTCTTATAGTATTTTTAGGCTTACAGAAAAACTAAACAGAAAGTACAGAGAGTTCCCATATATACCCTCTCTTCCCATCCTCTACAACCTATGCCCCATCTCCTGTCTACTTTCCACCCCACCCTCTAGGTGCCAACCAAGGTAATATTTGCAATTGACGAAATAACATTGATACATTATTGTTAACCAAAGTTCATGGTTTACATTTGGTTTCACTTTGTGTTGGACAGTTCTTTGAGTTTTGCCAAATGCGTGTCATATATTCACTGCTACATAATAATACATAGAATAGTTTCACTTCCCTAAATGTCTTCTGCGTACTACCTCTTCATCCCTCCTCCCCACTCATGTACTATTTAAGTAATAATATAAATAATATGTTTATGAAATGGTTGATGGATCTGAGACAGAATACCTGTATATTTCTGAAGTAGTATGCAAGCAAATAGAAGACTAAAAGTGTCCATGTGGGCCAGCAGGTGGTCTGTGGTGGTTAAAGTGCTGGATCCCACATGACCAATTCTCCAGTTCAACTCCTCGACCCGATGTCCTGGGAGACATACTAGGCTCATGTGCGTGTGTGCCCAAAGTTCTGAGAGAAAATGAAGGAGAAGAGATTGTGGTATGGCCATCCCCCCGGAGGGTGCTTTCTCACTTTCTGTCTATCTGTCTCTCTCTCTCTCACTCTCTCTCTCTTTCTGTCTCCAGTGAGTGCACATGTCCTGTAACCAAAAAAAAAATATATGGAAAGAAAGAAAGAAAGAAAAAAGTGTCTAGCTTAGTGAGTATTTATATACCCCTTTTTAGGTTTGAGTTCTTAAACTAGTATCTGAGAAACTAGTAAACTTAAAGGCAGAACTTGAATAGTATTGACTATTTTGCATCTTAAAGCAGTAAGACTGATGATATTTGCAAATCTCAAAATTTACTTATAGCATTGATATTGTGATGCTGGTTATTAAGCTTATCTCTATGTAGCTAAGTGATTATTTCCTATAGCAGACTGTGGGATCCTGTTAAGTAGAGTACTTTATATTATTAAATTCATTCATTCAAGTAAGCTTTTTTTTTTTCTTTTTCTGTATCTGAGATCATGGTAGTTGCTGAGTTAACAAAGGTGAATGAGTTTAAGCTTATATTTTATTCCAGATTTGTGAGGAAGATAGATACAAAAATGTAATTATAGTATAGCTTGGTCAATGCAGTGATAGAGATGTGTACATGGATGTTCTGAATTAAATTTCTGAAAAGTCAAAGATTTGCCTTACTTATGTGGAATACATATCAAAAGTTGGGATTGGGGATGCCAGTTATTAGCTCCCTATATCCCACTTAATAGAGTTGGTTGGGGATTGGAGCCATCATTGTTTATGTATGTCGTGCAATCACATCTTTCCTTCTAAAGATACCCCGCCACACACACAGATGGACACACATATGGCTATTCATAGCCATTCAGATCAAGGGATAACCTGATCCTGGGAAACTAGTAATTTTTTTAAGAAGTATTTATTTAACTTGTTTTTAATCATCATTATTGTTTTTTCATTTGCTATAGAGCACACGTGCTCACCAGAGAGAGATGGGGACACTGGGGAGTGAGAGCAAGCCACCAGGCCCAGGAGTCCAGCGCCTTAACCACCACATCACCTGCTGGCCCTGGAAACTAATCATTTAGACTAGGTCAGGCCAGTAAGATTCCCCATTGAGAGGTAATGTAACCTAGTTCGTGAGCTGTCCAACTCTGGTGGGTCTGAATTCTCACTCCCTCGGTGTCTGTCTGTGCATTGACTTGCCCTGCAGGGTCATTTTTGTCATTGAAAGAACTATTATTTCCAGGCATATGGCCTCAGCAAATGTTAGCATTATTCCAACACAGAGACGAAGTTTATACAGGGATGAAACTAAGTTGTAATATCCTGTAGACCGAAGTTGATGCCCACCAGACTGAGCAAGAGAAACTGGTGGAAAGGGGTATAGCAGAGGCTGCAGACTGTGCACCACAGAGACAGGGTGAGAACTGTGGGTTTCCCGCTTGCTGGAAGATCCAGTTGTACTTGCTGCTCTGTTTCTTGGCAGTTCCCTTGTATTCTTCAGGAAATCCCTTTTCACTTGAGCTGATCTGACTAGTTACTATTCTTTGCAGCCAGTGACCTTTGACTAATACAGTTCTCAAAAAACATTTGTTTTATTTTACTGGTGAAAGGAAATAGTCTTGTTCAGGTTTTGTTCAATATAGCACTAACTTCAGAACTCCAGTATCTTTTATGAATTTTATATTCTAGTCTAACCAAGCAAGCAATATCAGCAGGCATAAGTAATATTTTATTCTTTCTCTTCTTATCCTTTTCTCATTTCTATGATACATCGTATCTCCATACTGCAAGGAAAATAAATAATAGTTTGTTGGTACACAAAGAAAATGTATCTTTTAGAGCAGAAATGTAGTATAATCTTGTTATATTTCATATATATTGTTTTTTTTTTTTTTTTGTGGGTTGAAGCCTAGGAAAGATATTTGGGTTCATACCACTGAGTCCTCCAGTTTGTTACTCTAATTTAGCAATAGTTCTCAGTGATTTTGTAAAAGATAAGCTGCCGTCTATGACATCACAGTCTGAACCTCATATTCTGTCCCAATAATATTATCTCTGGCTTTTCATTTCTCTTGAGAGAATGAGGTCTATAAGAATTTTACTCATTGTGTGAAACTCTGCTTTATTCTTTTACTTTACTTTATTTATTCTTAAGCTACTTCTTTCAAGTACTAGTGACAGTCCCTAATTCTGAGATTTGATGAACAATTCTCTAACACCCTATATCTAAATATTTTGATTTTGTAAACTCCGAACATTTCTCCTTTCAGCTTTTCTCTCTTCAAATGGAACAGAATCATCCTTCCATCATTAGAGAGATCATGATCCTCTTAAATAGTATGATTTGTCTCCTTTATTATACCGTTCTTGAGCTGTAGTAGTTGAATTGCAAATTTATTCATAACACATCATGACTGTCCCCATGTATGTATGCCCAACGTAGTAATCTATTGAATTAATTTAAAAATAATGTATCACCTATAAAAGTTCTTAATTTAATATTTTTAATTTTTTAGAAATTTCACTGATAAGAATAAAGTTCATTTTAATAATAATCAGGACTGTAATTGTTTTTGAAAATACAAAATGCTCATCTTTTGTGAATCATTTTGTATACCATCAATTATTATAGCCTGAATGCTGGATCATATCATGCTCTAATTTTTAAGGTCTGTATGAGTAAATTAAAATTTGCTTATGTACCTCTAAATATATTACTTAAGAAATTAAAGGTGGAAAGATAGAAATATATTTTAAAGCCAGAATTATATTAGTTGGCAAAATATTTTTGCTTTAATATTTAATGGTTGGTAGTATTTAAATAGATAATAGGGTGATTGGTTTACAAGTTTAATGAATCTTTTCATGATAACTTTGCTTCAGGTTCTCTGCTTCAAGGTATGCTATTTTTCCCTTATGGAAAGCTTATTATATAATTATTAGGAAATCAGACAGTCATAGATCAACTAATTCACATTCTCTCTTTACAATCAAATTATAAAGGTATTATTAACTCGCAACCATAAAACCTAAGATGATACAAAGCACCCTAATTTATATTTGAGATAAGCTGTCTTTAGCTCTTATTTTTCTTTTTTGTGGGGGGAATCACAGTGTGTACTCAATATGACAGTGAGTGAAGTTATTTTTTTTAGGTCACAGTTCATATCTACCAATTGCCTTATATAGGTATACATGGTCATTGGTGTTAGAAATTTATATCTCTTACTTAACATTAAATTTCTGGATCTAGTGTATACTATAGAGACAGATCTAGACTTTATTCATAGGAACTTCTCTAGAGCCCCTCCCTTGTCTTGCTATTTAAACTCATACCTGGAATACTCCTGGACCCTAAACAAACATCTTTTGTTATTCTATGAATAGCTATTTAAACTTTCTGTGAAATTTCATAATAATGGATTAGAAATGGATTAAGACTTCAGACTCTATAAACAACATGTCTATGTTCAACTCTTGTCTCTGACTACTAGCTCAATGATCTGAATAAGTTGCTTAACTTCAACTATAAAATGAGAATAAGAAAGTATTTGTAAAGACTTTGTGGATTAAGGTAATGTATAGAAAACATTTAGGTCAATAACAAGCACCTATTGGGTTGTTGAAAAATTCATGACATATTTTTGCGTAGAGAAATATACATCTTGACTTTCTGACACCCCAATAGTTAGTTTGTACTAAATGTTAGCTTTTAATTTAACTTGCTGATTATGAGCTGGAATGGGAGGAGGTGAATGCAAAAGCTATGGTAGAAGTAGCTATTGGCTTACTGGCTTTTGTTACCATGGTTCATTGAGAAGAAGTAAAGCTTGTAGAAAGAACAAACTCTAGATCATCACCCCTGCTAGAATTGTTATTACTTAATATGAACATAGAAGTACGATGAAATGATTTGGAGACTGTCTTGTGTCTTAGTCTGCTGATGTGCTGCTTACAGAAATACCTGAGACTGAGTGGTTTATAAAAAATAGAGATTTATTTGACCCACAGTTATGGTCACTGGAAACTCCAAAAGCATGAGGTTTGCATCAGGTTGATTGCATCAAAATACGACCTGATAGAAGCAGAAAGAATGGTGGTCACATTCAGAGATAGAGACCTGGGAACAGCCATCTTCCTTTTCTTACAGTCTGCTCTCACAAGAACGAACCATTCTCCCAGGAGCTAGAGTCATTGAGTCTTGAGAGACATTATTAATCCATTCATGAAAGTGATGCCTCTGTGATTCAATCATTACCCACAAGTTTCTACTTCCTCATTGCAAAATTCCCATCAATCATTACCCACAAGTTTCTACTTCCTCATGCCATTGCAAAATTCCCAAACATGAATATTTGGGGGACAAACAATTACCCAAACCATAGGAGAGATCTATCAAGTATGATTTTGTGATTTATTGATAGATAACTACATAGAGGTTGAGAAACATGTTGCGTAGGATGGAAAAACAAAACAAAAACCAGCAGATAATTTTCCTGGAAAGGTATGGGAGAAGTCTTCTTTGTAACTGCTAATCCAGGTTCCAAAAAAAAGTTGTAGTATTATCTTAATTTCCAGCCTAAATGAGAAATTTCTTGGGAAATTGCCGGGGTCCAGCCTCGGCGTGGGTGGGTTATCTCGACGGAGGCGGCGCTTTAAAGAAAGGAAGACTAAGGCCTCGTGCCTTTTCATGCACGTCCTCAGCCGGACACTCCCAGAGATCGCTCTCTGAGGAGTGACAACTGCTAGGAATCATCGTGCCTTTTTATTGAAAATGTGATACATGCAAGTAAATGGGTGAGGGGCAGTAAAAGATTTACTCTAAGGAACAGGGTATACAAAGCATGGAAGCAATAATTATAAAACATGCTGTTTGTCTTGTTAGCTCAGGTAAAGTCAATCACAGTTCTCAGGATGAGGAAGTCCATTTGTCTGCTGTATCTTCTTCTTAGATCTTGATTACTGGGAAGAGTCTTTTGAAGAGGGGGCTTGCAGGATGTTTGACAACTTCAGTCCCGGGCCAGGGCGATAACGTTGCTGGTTACAAAAAAAAATTAGCAGTTTTTCATAGTCAACAGCACATGGATGAGAAACTCTTTGTAGTTGAAAGCTACCTGTTGCTTTAGATAAGAGCTTCCAGCTAAAATGGTTAATCTTTTTGTGGAGCCCTCAGCTTTGTTTATTCTGTTGTCCCATCTAGGCTTTTTTCTCTAAAAAAAATCTGTGGGTTCCTGCATTTTGTTTGTTGAGTCTTGTCAATTAGTCAGTTCTTTTGTTTTATCTCTGAGTCTCTGTTATGTGGTGAATGTGCTGACTTTGCTAGTGTGAGTTAACTTTGGCCTGTAGCTTTAACAAGGGCTAGCCTTAAACTAACTTAGTCTACATATGCTTCTAATGCTAATTTAGTTTATACTAACTTAATCTATATGTTAATTTTGGCTTAAAAACAGGCAGGTGGGGGAGTCTTAAACTTCCTGATCCTCATGTCAGTCTTAGGGAACCACATTCCTACAAGATCACTAATTGGCTTTATTGCAATGGTTGGGGGTGATGTTTTACCCTTGCAGGGTACCGTAACAACAGTAAAACTCACGGCAGAGAAATGAACTATAGGCCAGTAAAATGACACAAGGAGAGTTAGTAAACCGCTGGCCTTGTCTTGCCTGTTTCTTCCCAGCCAGGCCATGGGAGACAGCCTCTTTACCAGTTTGTGTTGTCTGCATGGCCCCGTCATCAAATACAGTGTGTGAAGTATCAAATCTATAAAACACTGTCTTTGCTTTAAGCACTAATAAACTAGAGACTACTAATAAGCAAGAGACTACTGTATCAGACATCCTCTCCTTGCCCTGTTGCTTTCTCCGCTTTCCATGCCCTGTTAAGGTATTGTGTCCTTTGCTGTATAGCTCTTCTTCATTCATGGATATCCCCTGCTTTTCCCCAGTTAAACCACACAGGGTGAAGTATAGCCATTTAGAGTAATGCCTTCACCGTATTTGTCTCATTTATGCCTCTAGATTATAGGTGATGAAGTATTAACTCTCTCTGTAGAGATGCCACACAACCTAGAAAAATGGAAGAATAAGGTAACTTCTGCTGGATATTCAGCAGCAGTGACAACAGCAGCTGTGGCATGGGACATAAGGCCATACCCCACACCCTCGTCTTTCTTTCACAGTGGAAAATGGAGGCAGCTGTGAAAGAAGATATATTTATTATGCAGTCTGAGGTGGCAGCAAGAGTTAAAGATGGGAGCGGTACTAGGGTGACTGCTGGAGCTGCCGGTATTTGTAAATTGGTATAGCTTCCATATTAGGGCCATTTTCTGTTTTAGCAGGCAAAGTGCATATCTATTTTATTAGCAATTCATATAGCACTTTAGTATAGTACTAAACTCGTTAAGCTATCTTGTCCCCTCATATTCCATAAAAGTCTGAAGTGTTTTGTTACTAATTGGTTCTTCAACATAACTCTATTCTCATTTTCTTCTTTCATGGTATAACCAGAACTTCTAGGTACAAATCTTGTATTTTAGGGTTTTAGGGTTGACCTTTACCCTATCATCAGGAAATCCAAGTTAATTGGGTTTATGACCCAACATAATTGGGTGATAATTGAGCAGAAGAATTATACATACTCTTAAATATAATGTTAAATGTTTCATTCCTAACTCACCAACCATGTTAATCATAACTGCAGCTATAAAATTCCTCCATAACAAAAGGAAGTCCAGTGTATCAACAGTGTTAGTCTGTGAGATCCTGGTGGCAAACCTGCTTACCCAGCTACTTCTTTCAGGGATTCTCAAGGATCCTTCCCCTGGCTAATTATTTTTCTTTTTTTTAATTTTATTTATCATCCTTATTATTATCTTTTTTAATTTGCTACAGGGTATGTACACTGACCAAAGAGAGAGAGAAGAAAAGTAAGAAAGCAAGTCAACAGGTCCGGGACTCAAACTGCAGTCTACTATATGAAAGTCCAGCCCCTTAACCACCATGCCATATGCTGACCTGACCCTTGTTGTTTTCTTGGCAAGGAGTCATGACATGTAGTGAAGGAATAAGAGAAACTTGAGCATAGAATTGGTATTTTTCTAAGGGAATAAGAGAGGGGAGATAAGAGTTTGGCTTCTTAGTAAATTTGATGAAATTAAGCCTTCCTTCCCACTGCCTTCTGTTCCTGTGTTCTTTTATTTCTTGCCAATGAGAGAAGCTGTTGTAGAATCTTTTGGATTCTTTGGGTTGAAGGAGGTTCTAAGGAGAAAGCATTGATTTATTGAAAAATAGAGTAATAAAAACAAATCTCTCCTAAACTTTTAGCATAGACTTTTAGGATCTTATGAATCATCAAAGAGGCTTTTTGAAATATTCTTTTTGTAAGTAAGATGTCCATAGACTACCTGCAAACTCTTGCCAAAGTAACCAAATATATCTCTCTATCTATCTATTTATCTATCTATCTGAAAATCTGTCATCTGTCTATCTATCTGTCTGTCTATATAAAGTGCAATGACTGAATTTGTTTCAGACACATTAAGAATGACTGTATAGAGCCTTCTGTTTAGCGGCATGAAGCAAACAAATCTCTTTGTTTTTTTTCTTTTGACACTGCCCTGCCTGCCTTACCCTGAACTGCATAACTCACTAAGATAATTTATATTTTCCATTAGCTGTTCATTTAGTCCTCAGTTCAGAGTTAAGTCTCTTAGACTATCACTGAGGTCGGTGAACCGTGACTCTGGTTGCCTTTGCAAGGCATTTCTGTTGCTGGTAAAAGCAGCAAGCACCTCATAAGAATGCTGCCCAATCATTCCCAGAATGTGATATGCTAATTCTTAAGAATGTTGCCAGCTCTGCACTGTGTTTCATATGATTGAATTTAGAATTTTTCACTCAATTGGGTGAAGGCTTCAAACTGGCAGTATATAATAGCCTTTCAAGTTGTTGCTTAAATAGAGCAGTGATAGAATTCACATGGCAGGCGACAGTTGCTCATTCAAGTTCAAGAAGAGATCTTTATTATCTACAGTGGTTGGAAAATAAAAGAAGTCCAGATGTTCACTTTTTAATAGTATATCTTTTGTGCATATTTTAAATGAGAATAGATGTGTCATTAAGTGAAGATATAAATATTTTAGTCATCATTGTTGTAATTCCAAAAACAGATCCCACACATTTTTGTGTTGTTATTGTTGTTGTTTTTAATAGCCACCATTTATACTCAAGTAAAATTTTTTTAAAAAGTTTAAATTTAAAGAGCTCCACTATGTCTCACTACAGCGAGTTAAGTTTTTAGTCTTGATCTTCTTTCACGGTTGACTCCTCTAACGAATCTTAGATAGCTAACTAAGAATATGATCACAGGCACATTTGGCCACACACTCTTAAAGAAAATCTTAGAAGTACAGGTAGTCTTTTTAGACATCAGTTAAGTACACAAATTCCTTGCTGTAATAGGAACAGAAACTGTTAACTGATTTAGGCAGCTAAATTTTGTGTTCCAAGACAGAACAGGGTATTGGCAAAGTCAAGGTAGTGTTACAGTGTAAGAATTTTCACAGCTCACAGTCCCTGCCCTTCAGTTTGATATTTGCTGAATTTGAAAAGATAAAAGCCGGTCATAGTTCTATTTCCTGTAGTAAACAACTGTATTAAGATATACTTTGGGAGTAAAGTGCTCATTGAAATGGGGCACTTTAAACTTTTTTCTCAGAGAATATGATATTTTGGCACATCTCCTGGGCCAAAGTGTAGCCAGCTTCTTGTTCAGCAGAATTTATCCCAAGATTTAAAAAACTAGCATTTTGTTGACAGTTACTCCATATCAGGCATTGTGCTTAACTTTCTGTATATCAAATCTCATTTTATCCTTAAAACAACTTGATGGGTAAGGTACTGTTACTATTCCAATTTTATAAATGGTAAGGTGCTGATATTGATGCCATATTCCAGTTGAAGGAACTAAGGTAAAGTTAAAAATAGCTTATTCAAGGGCTTACAACTATTGAGATTGAGCAGTTGTTTGAATACTATTTTTGGAGTCCAGAACCCTTACTTTCAATCATTATGTGTTACAGTCAAGGCACCACATGAAGACACGTTCATCTGAGTTTGTTTTGTTTGGTGTCTCTCCCTGTTTCAGCCTCCAACAGAGCCTGGAGTCCTAATCATTTGCACAGTCTTTTGAATGACAGCTGAGTATGATGACACCTGGCAACTTATAACCAATCAAAGCAACCCAGGAGGAAAGAATATAAAATCTAACTTTATCCTTCATACCTATTTGGGAAGTCAAGACCTATGTAGGGAGAAGACCTATGTTATACAGAAAGCTCTTCAGGAAGCTTGAGCCTCAAAATCAGACAGCTTTCCTGATTCAGGAATTACCAACAAGTGTATAATAATCACCTTCTCTCCTTAAGTAAAATTTAAATTCCAGGTATTGATGTCTTATTAGAGTTTTTCCTCAACTAGGGGACCAGCAGTTGACATAATGGCTATGTCGCTGGACTCCCATGTAGTCGACTCTGGTTTGAGTCCTGGACCTGGTGGCTTAAACTCATGCCGGGCATGTGTGCGTGCATGCCCAAGATCCTGAGAGGAGAATGGAGGAGAAGGGATTGCGGTGTGGCCATCTCCCCGGGGGGTGATTTCTCACTTTCTGTCTCCAGATCCCTCTCTGTCTTTCTGGTGAGTCCACACGCCCTACATCATAAACCTCTCAGGAAAAATAAAAGAAAAAAAAAAGTTCTTTCTCAACTGGTAACCTATTCCATATGCCATTGCTGAAGTCATTCTGAGCTTTATAAGTTATATCTATAGAAGAATTTTCCTCCTGAGTTCTGTTCTTTCGAGTCAGAGTGCAACAGTCACTGAGTAGCAATTGAAGAGATATGACAGTAAATGCAGAAGAATCTTATGGACTGATACACAAAATTGTATCTACCTTCGAAGTGTTTTTCTTTACAGCAGCATCTATTCATTCATGGTAGATGTTAAACTTCTCAAGGCTTTTCTACTGAGTCTAAAAAAGGCTAATATTGTAGTTCCAACTAACCAGCTCCAGGGTTAGTGCTTCTGTCTTGTTATGTGGAATGATGACAAATTAATCCTTACAAAAAGGACTGTTATGAATTAGCTAGCAGGAAAGAGGCTCCTCAAGAGGTGCTTGTTTGGAGTTAGGCAGAGTGTCCCTTTCAAAGAGCATTGCTCCTGGCAGAAGACTGGCTTACTAACAAGCCTATGAGTCTTACCTGCCCCGAGCAAAGAGAATGACCTTATAAAACAGATTATTAACAAGAGGACTATCATAGTTTGGGCTAGTGTAACAAAATACCATAAACTAGATGGCTTATAAACAACAGAAATTTATTTCTCACAGCTTTGGAGGCTGTAAAACCAAGCACTGGCAGGTTTATTAATAGAATCTGAAGAGGGTCTGCTTCCTCATCAGACCTTCTTGCTGTGTTCCCACATGTTGGAAGGGACAAACTCTGTGGGGGACTCTTTAATAAAGATACCGATCCTGTTCATGAAGGCTCTACCCTCATGACCTGATCACCTCCTACTCCCATCACCTAGGATTTCAATATATAAATTTAGGTGTGATACAAATGTTCAAGCCATAAATAAGAGGGTAGCCTTGAAAATACATTCCTGAAACAACCAATGCTGACCACCATGTCAATTCAAGTTGAATTGGAAAATCAGTTGTGTAAAACGAGGCTAATTTTTACTAATTGCAAATGAATAGAGTTGTTTTATATATGATTTATATATATATAAAACATTCTCTTGCTGGAAGGTTGATCCAACAAGTGTATTTTTTTAGAACACAGAAGTCTTAGTAGAATGGCAGTGCTCTTTCCATTGATCAAAGAGGCCATATTTAAATGCTACTAAAAAATACAGGTTTCAAAATGGCTGTACTATAGATTCTCACTGACAGTGTATAAAGATGGGACACTTTTCTCTACATTCTTACCAACAGTCATTAACATTAATCTTTTTTTTCTTTCTTTCTTTTAAGATTTTTTTCCATAGGGTGTGTGTGCCCACCGGAGAGAGAGAGAGAGAGAGACAGAGACAGAGTGTGAGAGGGACAAGTGAGATGTACTATAGATTCTCACTGACAGTGTATAAAGATGGGACACTTTTCTCTACATTCTTACCAACAGTCATTAACATTAATCTTTTTTTTCTTTCTTTCTTTTAAGATTTTTTTCCATAGGGTGTGTGTGCCCACCGGAGAGAGAGAGACAGAGACAGAGACAGAGTGTGAGAGGGACAAGTGAGAAATCACCCCCCAGGGAAGATGGCCATGCCTCAGTCCCTTCTACTTTCTTCTTTGGGGATTCTCAGCACTCATGCACACATGCCTGGTGTGTTTTTCAAACTGCTGGGTCGGCCATGTGGGAATCCAGTGCCTAACTGCCATGCCACCTGCTGGTCCATCATTCTTCTTTTCGATAGCAGCCATTCTGTTAGGTGTGAGATGATATATCATTGTGGTTTTAATTTACATTCCCAGATGGTGAGAAGTATTAAGCATTTTCTTTCATGTACCTGTTGGTCATTTGTATTTCTCTTGAGAAAAGACTGTTCAGATTCCCTCTCTATTTGTTTTAAGGATCTTCATTTCTTTATTCATGGTAGAACATGTGCAAATGAGAGACAGAGACAGACAGGGTCTTGTCATACCACATTCCTCTTCCTCCAGTCCACCAGGCTGTCAAAATTGGATACCCATATGTGTGCACAGTGTGTTTTCAGTGAGACCAACAAGGCTAGAGATTCAAAGCATGGTTGCTGTTTGGGATCCAGTGTCTGAGTGACACATTACTACTGTACCTCAGAGCCAGACCCTCTGCCCATTTTTAAATTTAGTTCCTTATACATTTTCAACACTAGCCAGTTAGCAGATGGATTGTGTACAGAAGTGTATACTGATCTGTGGGCTATCTCTTCACTACTCACTATTTTCTTTGTTGTGAAAACTCTTTCCTTTGTTGTGCAGAAGCTTTTTAGTTTAGTACATCCCATTTGTCTGTTTGCTTTTGTTACCTGTGCTTTTAGAATCCTATCCAAGAAATCATTGCCTAGACCAATGTTATGGAGCTTTTATCCATTTTGAGTTGGCTTTTGCATATGATGTGAGGAGGCCAATTTCATCTTCTGTGTATGTATATTGTTTTCCCAACACAATATATTACAGAGTCTGTCCTTTCCCCATGGTGTGTTCTTGGCACCTTTGTCAAAAATCAATTGAGCTTTCTATATTCTTCTACTATAATACTGTTTTGATGTCGATAGCTTTATAATAGATTTTGAAATCAGAAAATGTCATACCTCCCAGCTTTGTTCTTTTTCCTTAAGCTTACATTAGTTATTGGCTTTTTTGTGTGTGGCTGTATATGAATTTTAGGATTTTTTCTATTTCTGTGGTAAATAACATTAGAATTTTTATGGGAATTGCATTGAATCTGTAGATTGCTTTGGGTAGTTGGAACATTTTAATAATACCAATATTTTTGATCCATGAACATGTGATGTCTTCCTATTCATTTGTTTCTTTTTCTGTTTCTTTTATCAATATTTTATAGTTTTCAGAATAGAGATCCTTAATTAAATTTATTTTATTTTTTGGCATTATTATGAGTGGTACTCTTTTCTTAACCCCCCCTTTTTAATGATAGCTTGTTGTTATTGTATAAAACACTTCTGAGTTATGTCGATCTTGTAAGCTGCAATTTTACTAAATGTTTCAGTTCTAACAGTGAACTATGCTAGGCACTGAAGGACAAATACTGTGTGATCTCACTTACATATGGCATCTATAAAAGTCAATCTCATAGAAAAACAGAGTACAAAGATAGTTACCAGAGTCTAGGGGGGTTGGAGGAAGAGGAATGGAGAAAGGGAAGATACTGGTCAAAGAGTACAAAGTTTCAGTTAGAGTGGAGGAATAAGTTTTTAATAATCTATTTCACTGTATTATGCTTAAAGAATGGATCTTTTAGGGCCATCTGGTGGCACATCTGAGACTGGATGGAGGTGGATTGTGGTATAGAGAGCCTCTTGGGAGTGCTTATCTCTTGGTCTCAATCTCTCTCTCTTTCTCCTTCTCTCAGGAAAGAAATAAATAAACACACTAAAAAAAGTAAACATGGAAAGACAGGCTTTTAATGCTCCCAGTACAAAAATGACAAATTGACAAAGTTACAAAATGTTATCAATTAATTTGACTAATCAAAATAGATCAAAATATCACATCATACTTCATAAATATACATAATTGTTAATTGTTGATTAAAAATTAGTTTTAAGGGATCAGCAGGTAATGTGGTGTTTGAGGCACTGGATTCTCATATAGTGACCATGATTTGAGTCTCAGACTAGCTTGAGAATCATGCCAGTGCATGTCTGTTTGTACCCAAGATCCCAGGAGGAGAATGGAGGAGAAGGGATTGTGGCATGGCTACCCCCCTGGAGTGTGATTGCTCACTTTCCATCTCTTTGTCTCTCTCTATGAGCACACTCCCTATGGCAAACTAATAATAATAATAATAATAATAATTTTTACTATAATTTATTTTAAATAATTTTTAATTAAAACAAGTTTTTAAAAAATCAGATTTCAGGAAGTAGGATATTGTATGACAGAGTCCAAAAACTAATGGAAAATGTATACTATGAAAAAACTACTGCATAGGGGCCAGCAGGTGGTATGGTGTTTAAAACAGCTGGACTCCCACATGACTGCAGTTCGAGTTCTGGACCTGGCAGCTTGCTTTCTCACTTTCCCTCTTTCTCTATCTCTCACTCTGGTCAAATTAAAATGAATGAATAAACAAAATAAAGTTCAGTACAATAATTCTTAAAAAAAATACTACATAGATTTTAGGAGTTTTTTTGCATTAACATTAACTCATAGTTTCATTACATTTTTCCACTTTTTATTTTAATTTTTGAAGTTTATTAATATTTTAGAGAGAGAGACAAACATATCCTGAGGTCTTGCTATATACACCAGGGGTTCACTCACATGTCTGTGACACAGGCTAGCTGAGTCTGGGAGTGGATGGCAGCGTGAGGAAACTATTGGGGTGCTTGTCTATCTGTATGCTCACTTTCTGAAGTAAGTATTGGATAATCACTAGGGTCACCCTTTAATTAGCAGTTTTATCTTTGGGAATGTCACTGAATATCTTTAGTATGTTCCCTCTGTAAAATACAAAATTTAAATATGTTTCCCAAGCTCTAAAGTCCACTACACATTTTTAGAGATGATTTTAGGTAGCACATGAGATCATTTTAGCCATTGTCTTGATAATAAGTTAGTCTAATCATTGATTCATATCAGTTTGGTATCAAGGTAATAAGCTCTCCAACACAATGCAGTCATCTAGTGGCGGGGGTGCGAGGTAGGTATGTACTACCTATGAATGCTGTATTCCTCAAGGTTTCTACAGAAGTAAAATTATAATAATTCAATTTCTCAGAAGGAAAAAGTACAGGAGTGCTTTTTTGCTCTTTCTATTGACCTCATTTGCGTTCCACTTGAAAGGAAAGTATTGTGTTACTCCATTGGTGAGTTTGAGAGAGGGAACCAAACATGCAAGGCACAGTTCTTTCTGGCTGCTCCAGTAGCATGACCATTCTCAGAAGGCACACTTCTCCTTCTCCACCATGTTGTTGGCTTTGGTTGACAAACTGCTTAGGACACAGAAGTATTAGCCCATGAAGCATTAACCCATGAAGCCATAAATTCAGACCACAAAGTAACATTCTGCAATTCATCTTAATTGGTAATCAAGCTGATATTTTGATTACCATGTTATTCCTTTTTCTGGTTTTCAACGGTTTTAAACCCATAGTACATGTAAGGGGAAAAACAATTATCACCCTTTAAAACCTCACTAATAATTTTACTTTTTAAAAGAACTCTGGCTTGGGTTCAGAGCCCTCTGTAAGCAATAATATACATTTAGAATTCATTTTGAATTTGATAACATGGTTCTGTTCTCAGTGGATTTATTTTTAAAGTTAACATCTCTAAAATCACTTGCTTTAACATCTGAATCCATTTTTTAGAGACAGAAAGCGAGAAATCACCCCCCAGGGGGGATGGTCACGCCGCAATCCCTTCTCCTCCATTCTCCTCTCGGGATCTTGGGCATGTACGCACACGTGCCCGGCGTGAGTTTTAAGCCACCGGGTCCGGGACACGAACCACGGTCGACTACGTGGGAGTCCAGCGACATAGCCATTACGCTAACTGCTGGTTCCCAGTGGATTTATTTTTAAAGTTAACATCTATAAAATCACTTGCTTTAACATCTGAATCCATTTTTAAAATAGTAAATAGTACAGATAATAAATATATTAATACAAAGGCTGACTGTACAGTGCTTAGCACATAGTAAGGTTCAATAGATATCTGAACAAGGGAATGAATGAATGAACAAAGAATCAAGAAAGATAAACAGAGTTTCAGGACCAGCAGTTAGCGTAATGGCTATGTCGCTGGACTCCCATGTAGTAGACTGCAGTTCGCGTCCCAGACCCAGGGGCTTAAAACTCACAAGATCTGAGAGGAGAATGAAGGAGAAGGGATTGTGATGTGGCCATTCCCCCTGGGAGATATTTCGCTTTCTGTCTCTCGCTCGCTTTCTGTCTGTCGGGCAAACGCACACGCCCTATAGTAAAAACCTCTCAAAAAAAATAAATAAATAAAGATAAACAGAGTTCTGTATCTCGAAGGTGTGGATGTGGTTTTCATTTCTTTCTGAAAGCCATCAATAGGGCTTATCTGTAAGGAAGTTGAAGTGTTAGGAAAATCAGAGGGTAGCAATTTCTCATAAGTGAAATTCAGAGCTAGTTACATTGAATATTTAGAATAACCTTGTTTGCAAGAAGTTGCAAAAGGAAAGCAGCCTACTAATTTCACTTTTGCTTATGGAAAGCAAAATTTATGTCATATCTTAGAGGGTAGGATCTTCCTTTCTTGTATTTTTTTATATATATATATATATGAAAGAGCTACCCTTATCCTTCCTCTTTTACTTTTTCCTTCTCTTTTTCATACAGGTTCTACTTCTCTGATCATCTCCACATCAGAGAAAGCACCTTAATTTTCCTGCCTTGAGGGAGACTAGTACAGCTTAATTAAAATGCAGCTCACTTTTCCCATTCATAATCTTAGTTGTTTCTAATCTGATAAAGGTGCCCAACTCTTTCCTTACAAACACCCTAGATGAATGGCGATACTAATGGTAAATTTTTTATTGCCATTTATTCATGGAAAAAATAACATATTTCAAAGATTTTGTTCTAAGAAATCTAAAATGAGTTTACATTTTATATAGAGAGAATATTAACCAAAGGTTTTAAATTATTAATTATACCAAGCTTTCTTTCTAATAACCATGCAGTTGGTTTGATTGACTATGTTCTCAGACTCTTTCATTTATTTGAAACATTTTACATACATATAGAAAAACAGATTTTGAAAACTGTTTCATTCTGGCTGGTGAATACATTTCAAACATATTCCATGTTTATTTTCTGTAAGTGTATTCTTGGTCTAATGGTTCAGTGATAGCAATTCTAATCCATTATGGACAGTGACATCTTAACTGGAATTATTTTATAGTCACATTAATGTTTTCTGTTATTGAAAATTAAATTAGTACATTTTAGTGAAATCTCTGGTATCTTTGTGTCTACATAGATATTACTTTTTATAATATGTAAAATAAACTCTAGGGCTGCTGGCTTTTGCATTTAGTTTGTTCATATCATTTCATTATGAAGTTGATAGAACAGCAGTAACACTAATAGAAGTTAAATTCTGAAAGCAACCATCGTGAAAATTAACATCTAATCTGTTCAAAATTTAATATACAGATAAACTAGCAATATGTGTATTCTTCTCATCATACTTGTACATATTATCTATTTTAACCAAGAAAAAAAGAACTTAAGAATTATTCCATTTTCTTTGTCTTCAAAAGATATAGATGTTTGACTTATTATTGTAACCTTTAGGTATCCCCAGCGTCATTGTTCTTAGTGAACAATGCTAGAGCCATTTTCTGTAAAGACAAGCTAAAAGTTTCACGCACATTTATTGTCTATTACCACAACAAAAATATCAAAAGCTGAATTTTCCTAACTAAGTCTATCGGCAGTATGGCCTATATTAGATATTTGGTGTGCCGGATACCATCCTTCTCTGGGTTATGAGATGTTGATATAATAGCTGTCATTATAGACATTTTTAGAAAAGGCCATGAATTGAAGAGGCAGGCCAACCCAAGTTTAATACTCAGCTCTGGCATTTTTGCTGTGGTACAGTAGGCAAGTTACTTAGCTTCCTATGTGAAGTGGAAATTATAATGCTTCTTTGGAGTTGCTGTGAGGATGAAAACAGTTGGATGGTGGGTATGTGAGGAATACGGTGTGGTGATGATATGTTTTGCAATGTTGTCAGGTGAAGTGAAGGATAAAAATGTTCAAGTGGTCGAGCTCCCCATCGTAGACAGTCTTCATCCCCGTCCTCCATATTTACCCCTGGCTGTACCAGAAGATCTTGCTGATCGGCTCGTACGAGTCCATGGTGATCCTGCAGTATGGTGGGTGTCACAGTTTGTCAAATACTTGATCCGCCCACAACCTTGGCTAGAAAAGGAAATAGAAGAAGCAACCAAGAAGCTTGGCTTCAAACATCCAGTTATTGGGTAAGAATCTGATTTTTTTTTTCTTCAAAAAGTGATGTATAGTAGCAGAGTTATGTACAGAGACAGTGCTTCCTATTTACCTAGAGTACTGAGAAAATTACTTATTAGTGCTCAGCTCCTATCCCAGTTGTTCTTCTTCCTTTGGTTCTTTTTCCTATTATTACAGGTCTCTTTTGTTTTTACTTTTATTTTTATATTCCTTACCCCATATCTTCCTTTCCATTTTAGTCTTCATATATATAGCAAAGTTACTGACCGCTATTCTAAATGTTAAAAGCTAAAAAAATACACAGTAAATAAGAATATCAAATAGTATTTCTTCTCATGAAACTTTTCACTGGAATTCAATGGAATTATTCTTTCTACCCCATTTCATCTCTATAGAGTACACTGAACAATTCCAATTTCCCAAGAGATGCTGCGATTAAGAAAAACATGGAAGGAAAGGATGATAGATGTTCACTTGATGAGATCCACATTTGGAATGTAGTTTGGGATGTAAAAGGAAGAATAGCCATAAAGATGGCAGAGTAACTTCAGTGAAATCAAGTGCTCACTCCAACTTCATAATAAAAAGCTGGCCTTAGACGCAGTCTAAGGCATGGCCCTGCTGTGACCTACCAAGAAAAAAGACC
>NW_006159535.1:2989264-2990815 GCF_000334495.1 Tupaia belangeri chinensis
TCCCTACAGAAGAAGAGTGATTTAGTAATTTGGGACAGCTAGGAGGGCACTTAAGGAGAGTCTTTTAATGTATGAAAACAAATTGTGACCGTTATTATTTTTATTTTCATTAAAATTACTTTAGAAGTGCTAAGATGGAAAGAGAATGCTATGGAAATCAATGCCTTACTCAGTGCCAGACAAGGTACCTCAACATCCCCAATTTTACAGTATGGGGGCTTTTCTTAAATAAGTCAGCTAAGGTCTACATTCGCTTGTGTTTGTTAGAGTGAAAAACAGAGAAAAGATATTCATTATGCACACAGCAAAAGGACTGGGATGGCTCCATGAATTTAAAATAGTAAAAACCTTTAAAAGGTTTTCCTGCCTTTACTGTGCTGTTGGAAAAATCCATTCAGTTCTGCGTTTACCTTGGACCACTTTAGATGCTACAGGCTTGCAGTTATAGTGACTCTGCAGGGGAAAATGAAGGAGAAGAAAAGCCCTGGCATCACAATGCTACAATGTCTTTAATGTTCTATAGTAATAGCTGTGAATATCAGTATCATTTTGGTTTCAAAAATCTTAAAAGTTTTTTTTCTTCTGGGCAGCTACTTTGCTGCTTCATCTGAAGTATAACTGGAATCTCTCATTTATTCCTTGTATCCCAGTTACTTTCTCTTTAAGAAAGCATTCTTCAAAGGTTTTATTTTCTAATTTTCCTTGTATTATTTAACATGCAAATATATTTAAAGTATGTGTGAGATTTTAAAGTATTTGTTTTTTCTAATGGTACAAATGAGAAAAAACTTACTTAAAGTGCACATGAAGCTACCATGAGTGGGGCATAAGTTGAGTACCTGCAAAAGCACCTAGTACATCATTATTATCAGCAGAATCTGAATTTCTCCCCTAGAGTCCATGTCAGACGCACAGACAAAGTGGGAACCGAAGCAGCCTTTCATCCTATTGAGGAGTACATGGTGCACGTGGAAGAACATTTCCAGCTTCTCGCACGTAGAATGCAAGTGGACAAAAAAAGAGTATATTTGGCCACAGATGACCCTTCTTTATTAAAGGAGGCAAAAACAAAGTAAGTTAGACCAATGAATGATTCTAGAGTGAGGTTTCTCTTAGAATCGTTAACTGCCTTGACTCATGATTCTTGTTACATTATTCTCCATCCCGTCGTCAGGATTTGACTCATACACACACACATGTCCAGCATGTTTTTCAAGCCACTGGGGCCAAGATTCAAACCATGGTCAGCCAGCTCCCTTAACTGCCTATGGGAAGAGTCACTCCTGAAGCTCTGAGCCTGGCTCGAGGTTGAGAGCGGGTCCCAAGGTGGGTTGTTTCAATCAGCTGTGAGTGGAGAGGTCACTGGCAGCTAGCTGGCCCCAGGTCTGCTGGCCTATCTCGGTGTGTTCAGGGAGAAAAGGGCCACTGCATGCAAGAAGTGTGTAGCTAGGGACCGGTCAGGGTCCTAGCTCAGTGGGCCAGGGAGGGAGGGGCCGCCGCCAGCAAGTGGTGCGTGGCTGGGCACTGCTCAGTATCCCAACTTCGTGGGCT
>NW_006159535.1:2991296-3007904 GCF_000334495.1 Tupaia belangeri chinensis
CCATTGCTCATAAGTGGAACGCAGCCAGTCCCAGGCCTGTCTCAGTGAACCTCGTGGTAGGGCTTTAAGATGGTGCTGAGCAGTAGCAGCCCTGCAGAGAAGGAAAAACATGCACTGAGCTCTCTCTTCAAGGCTACACTGTGACGTGGGTGCCCTGGCAGCTCTTAAAACTGGGCTCAGGGCCTATAAGGGCCACAGGATGTCCCCAAGCAAAGACCCTGGATGACCGTGGCATTGATGGGAACTGCTGAGGACTTTGCCCCACCATGTAAAGTTCCTTTGTTTCTGAGCTGACTATTTTATCCATATTATTTCCTTAAGCTATATTTCTAGAATTAAAGTATTTAGATGAAAGGATGTGACCGTTTTACAGCTTTGACCCATGGTGCAGCATATCATTTTTATACCAAGCAACTCTTTTAGTACAGGTGGCAGTATCTCTTTGGACTGTAAGAATAGTAAAATTTGAGTTTCCTTTTTGTAGTCACCAGCTATAACTCCTCTCCCTATTTTCCAGGCAGCAGTTTTTTTTTTCCATATTATGATATAAATGTAGTAGCTTTTTTTTGTCTGTTTGTTTAAGAGAGATTTTTGCTATAGGATGCATGCACTCACCAGAGTGACAGAGAAAATGAGACATCACCTCCCATGCTGACAAAGGTAGTCTTTATTCAAGGTGTTATCAGTTTCCACTCTTCCATGCGCAAGCATTTTCATATTTATTTGTTGCCTTTTCTGCCCCTTGCCTGGGTTTGGAGCCTCACAGGAATCACATTAAAAGTATTTTTGATTGTTTTCTTTTTGGAGCAAATGTGACATTTACTTTATTTCCTTGATTCTGAACTGAGGGCAGAGTGTCAAAAATAATGAGGCCAAATGGATCCGAACACTGAATACCAGTCTGTAACAGTGCTCAGAGATGCTCAGAGACTTTGCCTTTACCGTCATTATTAGAGAGGCAATGAGGGAAAGCTCCTTGGTGGCCATAAAATGAAGAGGAATCGGAAGCAGCTGTTAGGGGATTAGGAAACAGTCCCAGACATGGGTAGCACTCATTTGTTCATGTTACTCACACAGCGTTGTGTAGAGGGCTAGGTGCTGTGATGCAGAGAAAAATAAGGTCTGCTCCTGACCGTTGGGGATTATTATTTGGGACAGAGACATGTAAACCGATTCCTAATGGATCAGGATTTCTAAATAGGAGCTATTATTCTCTCAGTAAATGTTCATTTTTCTATTACTTTCTAGATTCTCTTGTAGGTGCTGAGACTAATCTAGTGAACAAAGCAGATGAAGTACCTCCCTTTATAGAGCCTATATTCTAGTTGGGGATGATGGAGGTGGAAAACAGATATAGGCAATGAACATTATGTCAAATTATATTAAGAGCCATAAGAAAAACTAGACAGGTAAAAGAGACAGGGATTTTTAAGCTCCTCACTGATCAGGTGAGATTTGAGCAGAGATCTAAAGAAGTAAGGGGAAAAAATCAGGTGACTATCTGGGGGGAAGTGTTTAATAGCCACAGGTTACATTTATTGAGGATTTACTGCATGTCAGGTACTCTTCTAAGCACTTTATTCACTTAATGTTTTAATTCTTATGAGGTTACATAAATATAGGTATAATTATTATCCCCTTTTCACAACTTTGAGGATTTACCACATGTACTAAGTAAATGATTCACTATAAACTTATATACAATTAAACCTCTAATCAGAATACTATAAGATACTCTGAAGATATGGTGGAAACCTGTTTTAACATTTTTAAATACATGTCGTAGCACCAGCAGTACTACCAAAATAGGGTCGTCGGGAAAGTCATGATGTTTACATAGAAAAGCACACCATGATTTTCATGATGACCTAATACAACTTCGTGGCCCTCCGCAAGGCATTTTTTTTCATATACTTATTAGAATAACATTCTAGGGACCAGCAGTTAGAGTAATGGCTATGTCGCTGGACTCCCATGTAGTCGACCGTGGTTCGCGTCCCGGACCTGGTGGCTTAAACTCCTGCTGGGCGTGTGTGCGTGTGTGCCCAAGATCCCGGGAGGAGAATGGAGGAGAGGGGATTGCGGTGTGACCATCAACCCTGGGGGGTGATTTCTCACTTTCTGTCTCTCTTTCTGGTGAGCGCACACACCCTATAGCAAAAACCTCTCCCAAAAAAAAAAAGAAAAAAAAAGAATAGAATGACATTCTATTACTGTTTTTGGTTAGGAGGAGGTGTTTCTTCAAGAAGGATGGGAATTAGGTGAGACTAGTGGGTCTCACAAATTTCTAAAATTCATATTTCTTCATGTTATTAAACAGCAAAATAAAAGAGAAACTCAAATATGAATTAACACAAATTATAAATTAAAAATCCAAATGAAATTTTATTGTGATATTTATATTTTAAAGGAAAAGCTCAGTGACCAAATACAAAAGCAGCTTGAATAAACTCTTAGAGGTTACTGATTACAAAGAAAACAAGCACTCTTCAGTTTAGCTCTTTCACGAATTGATAAAAGGCATTTTGATACGTATGTGTGTGTTTTATGTGATATGCCAATAATGCTTAATATACAAGGCATTCCCAGATGGTTTCTGCTCTACCAATGAATTCAGAGATAACTCGTCAGCTACTCTACTCAGCATCACAGTTAAAGCTCTCCTTACTGTTAGAAAGAAAGGAGCTGTAGGTTAAAGAAGGCAGGTTTGCTCTTAATAGAATACCATAATTCCAATGATGATATATAAATTCATTTCTTTTTTCAGGTACCCCAATTATGAATTTATTAGTGATAACTCCATCTCTTGGTCAGCTGGACTGCACAATCGATACACAGAAAATTCACTTCGGGGCGTGATCCTGGATATACACTTTCTTTCCCAGGCAGACTTCCTAGTGTGTACTTTCTCATCCCAGGTAAGTGATAGTGGGTGTTTTTAAATGGCCAATACATTTTAGTCATGTTGAGGTCAGGGACATTATTATTTATGTATTCGTGGGGTTTTTTTTGGAGAGGTTTTTGCTATAAGGGTGCATGCACTCACTAAAGACAGAGAGAGAGAGATAGAAAACAAGATACCACCCCTCTGGGGGATGGCCACACTGCAATCCCCTCTTCTCCATTCTCTTCTCAGGATCTTGGGCACGCACGCACACATGCACGGCGTGAGTTTAAGCCAACGGGTCTGGGCCTCGAACTGCTGTCGGCTACATGGGAGTCCAGCAACCCAGCCATTACGCTAACTGCTGGTCCCTGTATTCGTGTCATTTTAATTTTAGCTATAGTGACTCAAGTAAATTTCTAGATATATAAGTTAATAATCCCTTTTGTGAAAGAAAGATCTCATAAAATAGGTATTTGAGTGCACTGAGTATTTAATTGTTTGCAAGTAATGGTTGAGTACATTCTCCACCGAAGCCAGTTATTAGAGTTGTTTAAAGTACTCAACTGGTTCACAGTATTTAACAGAAATAGCAAGTAATTAAGCTCACTTAATACTTTTTGATTTTACAACCAGTCAATATGTAACCAAAATCCATCCATTTCTACACATCAGTGCCCTGAAACTGAGAGTCTCAAATTCCCAGCATTTTGGATCATTTGGTTACTTTATAAAAGAAAAAAATAGAAAGGAAATGTAATTTCCTCTCAAGTCCTGTTACATTTTTACCAAGCAAGAAACTTAAATTAAAGCAATACAGTATCACAATCACTCTTTGGGTTTCATTGTTGCAAAAAATTATGTTATGGGTTTGGTGTGTCTTTTTTTTTTTTTTGTCTTTATGTTTCTTCCATGGGTTGGGGGAAGAGAGAGAAAGATAAGTGGTTCTAAAACCGTAGTCCACTCTCAGCACAAGCATGTGCATACATGCCTAAACAGAGACCTTGGGATGTGTACCCAGGACCTTCTCACACGGACTCAGCATTGTGGAGCATTGTGTTATCACTGCACCACTGCAGCTGGCTGTGGTGTATGTGTTTTACAAGTGGCCCAATCAGCTTTATATGCCCTGTGGAATATTAGTCTAGCAATATTTATTATGAATTTTGTTCTGCTCTTTCATTTATGTACTTATTATTGGTTAATTCATTCAATCAGGTATTAAATGATTGTACTTTCAATTATACTAGGTAAGGGGCCAGCAGGTGGCATGGTGGTTAAGGGCACTGGACTCCCACATGGCCAACAGTGGTTTGAGTCCTGGACCTGGCAGCTTGCTTTCTCACTTTCTCTCTCTCACTTTCTCTCTCTCTCTCTTCTCTCTCTCTCCTCTCTCTCTCTCCCTCCCTCCTTCCCTCCCTCTCTAATCAAATGAAAATAAAGCAATAAAGTTAAATAAAATAATTATTTAAAGAAAATTATACTAGATAAAGAGATTTCAAATAAAACTGAAGATATAGTTCTTGTTCTGGTCCAAAATCTAATAATAATTAGCAAAATAGTCATATGAAATAACTAGAGATAATTACTAAAAAAGTGACATAAGGTAAATGGCTGCCTAAATGCTGAGAAGAAACAGAGAAAGAAAATATGTAAAAGGAAAGCAACATCATTTTCATGGGAATATGAAATATTCTGAAAGAAATGTCCAGGTTTTTGTTGTTGTTATATGATGATACACATTGCCATAGTGGGATGATGTTAAAGATTATGGAAAGATAGCTACCCAGGCAGAGGATACCATTTTCCTTCAATATGATCTTATGTGGAGGTAGGCACTGAGAGTTACAGGGATTTGCTTTTCACACTTTGATTTCCTTCCTCTGGAATGGAAGGAAAATTCTTTTCTTTTTTTTTTCCTATTCAAGTATGTGCTATAGAATTTTTGTTCCTCACGATTCTATTTTTGACCCAGAAATCAAGAGCTCTGTCACTTCATGAGGGTGGGATTTTTTTTCCAAGCTTGAAAATATTTGTCCTGTCACATGCATAATTCTCAGCCTCACTTTTTTCAGACCTTAGGGCCAGAGAATCAGTTCATATGAAGAAAGAGTGGTGTCAAGAGGACTTTTTTATCCAGAGGAAATTTATGTTTATGTATTAAATTGTTCTAAAAAACTCTTGGTGGTCAACGTTCACCCAAAATTATTCCTGCCTATTTGAACCAAAGCAAAACTCAAACAATATTTTGTACCCTAAAATAGACTTGATATACCTCTAAATATTTATGCTAAGGCTCAGAATAAAAGTTTAGTAGTAAAAGCTACCTTACATTTATATAGTGAATGGCTCTTTTCCAAATATCATTGCTTTCATTATCACATAACTTATTTGATGACTAACAGCTGTAGCACTTGAGATTATAGAATAATTCTGCATTCATTAACAAATCTTTGAGCTTTCTGTGCCTTTAACTGAAATTGGAATTATTTGAAACATGCCCCAGAAATGTCTGCCATTATCACCAATAGGGCATGAGAAAAAAGTCACTGATAGTATCAAAATGCCAAGCCATCGATTTCACGGGACAGAGGATCAGAATGAGGGACTATGGACTCTGGAGTCAGACTGTCTTCAGACTATGTGTATTTGAGTCCAACTTCAACCAAAATTTAGTGGCTATGGGGTTTTGTGCAAATTACTTAGCCTGTCTCCAACTGTTGATGGTTTTTGTTTTTCACATGTAAAAACAATGATAATAGTAGTACCTACTACATGTAGTTTTGTGAATATTAAAGAATTATTACATATGAAGCATCAAAAATAGTACTTAACAAATGTAGCTGCACTGATTATATATCTAGGACTACTCATAGGAATCACTTTGCCTGTTAGATTCTACAGTTTTCATTTTAGCAGCTCTTTTTCGCATGACTCCAGATCGGACTCTGTCTATACTTTCGCATTTTAGAAGGACCATGAAACATGCTGTTCCAGGACTCCTATGACCGCTGTTTACAGTCATGGGCAATGTTTAGGGTCCACCCAGTCACCATGTGTATTTGACAGGTATAACCATTCTTCATTAAGAATTACCAGTAACATTCAGCATATTCATTTCTCTATGCCAGCATACCAACTCAATTCCATTTAGCTTTTTGAAAGAGAACATCACTGCATAATGTGAGTTTTCAGAACCAAAAAGTACTTCATTCCCAAAGGGTGAGTGATCAGTAGTAGTAGTATTTGCTATGGCAAATGCATGTGAAAGTTTCTGGGTATTGACTTTATAGAAATTAATCCTCAGACTTTCCTGTACATGCCACAGGCATCTTAGAAAATGGGGAAGATTGAAGCCAAATATCTAGAAGAGCAACCAGAGTTAAAACGCTGAGAACCAAGTAAATGAGACACGGACAGTCCACTTTCAACTGTCTTTAATGATAGTCTGAGAGATGATTACAAGTTATAGAAGTTCAATATCATTTTCATAATGCCTTAACATGTAAAATTCTGTTCCTCTATGCTGTCCTTTGAGAATCTTTATAGTGTATCACAGCAGTGAGAAAGACTCGACTTGCTGACAGCAAGCTACTGTGGGCAATATTGGAAAAATGAAATGCCATGGGAGGAGGAAAAAACGCGAGATTTGATGTCTAAAAAACTGCAGGCACAAGTGTCTTGTCACCTTAACTGGGGTTCCGCATTAGGTTTTGGACCCATCCTCCTCTGTCTTGGGGCTTCTAATCTTTCTTTGTTTTACATGCACAAGTGAGGTCTGGAAATTCTCTCTTGAAATGAAAAGTTTTTGAAGCCAACAATATGGCTCTGCTCTCTAATTTCGTTACTATTGTTGCTCTTAGTTTTTTGAATCCCTTCATCAGGGCTGTTTCTCAAAACCAAGTTTATCCTCATAAATGGAAGAGCACAGTCCTCAGGATTTAATATGAAAATTAGAAGCGATATTAGCATTTTCCAAGAACATCAAGTGAATTTTGAAAGCTGTGTAATCACATTATAAACCATTCTACCAAATATACTGATCTCGCTCTGTTACTGGAAATTGCCTATGCTTAAAGCATCTACTTTGTCACTTCTTTTTGCTGAAACCATCTTAAATCAGAAGCAAAGAAATTATAGTTAAGAAATGACAGTGGTTGGCAGTTCAGTTGTAGATGGGCAAGATGTCAGAAATTTTTTTTGAAAATATTGTTTATCAGGTTCTGAAATTAGTTTTTATTACTCTGGAATCTGATTTACAGAAATGGTTGTAGATACATTCTTTAAAGACTTCAAGATTGTTCAATGAACAATCAACATTCTTTGGTTAAAAATCACCAGCAGATAGCATAATGGTTATGTCCCACATAGTTGACTACAGTTCGAGTCCTGGACCCAGTGGCTTAAAACTCACTCTGGGTTTATGCGTGTGTACCCAAAATCCTGAGAGGAGAGTGGAGGAGAAGGGATTATGGTGTGACCATCCCCCCTCCCCCGCGGGTGATTTTTCACATTCTGTCTCTCTGTCTCTTTTGGTTTCTCTGGTGAGCACACACACCCTATAGCAAAAATGTGTATAAATAAATCAATAAAATAAAATAAATAAATAAATCACCATCAAGGGCCAGCCTGTGGTGTGATGGTTAAGCCAGCTGGAACCCACATGGCCTACTTATGTGTTTTGAGTCCCAGACTCCAGTGGCTTGAAAAACATGCCAGGTTGGGACCAGCAGATGACAGAGTAGTTAAGGTGTTGAACTCCCATGTAGCAGACCGTGGTTCGAGTTCCAGACCTGGCAGCTTGCTTTCTCATTTCTTTCTTGCTCTCTCTTTCTGGTGAGCAGACATACCCTATAGCAAATTTAAATAATAATAATAAGTACCATTTAAAAAAAAACAAACAAACAAACAAGAAAAACAGGTGCATGTGCATGCACGCCCAAAATCCTGGGTGGAGAATGGAGAAGGGATTGCAGTTGTGTCTGCTGCCCCTTGGGGATGCTTTCTCAGTTTTCTTCTCTCTCTCTCTCTCTCTCTCTCTCTCTCTCTCTCTCTCCCTCCCTCCCTCCCTCCCTCCCTTTTTCTCTGTGGCAAATGCACATGCCCTATAGGAAATTTCTTTTTAATAAAATTAAAAAGCAAAAACAAAAAAATTACTGTAGGGCAAAATTACTTTTCCTCCTTACTACCTCCTTTTGTGGCAGTTATTAGTACTCTTGTGGCACTTTCTGTTGTCTAATTGCAAAACCACACACTATACAACCGGCCTTCTAATACTTTGAATCAGGTTTAGGAAAGTTCAGAGGGAAAAACCAAGAACTACATTTACTTGATTCCAGAGAGATGGCTCTGGATAGGAATTCCTATTGTGTGTGTGGCTCTTAATAGTATCAGGACCAGCAGTTGGCATAGTGGCTATGTCGCTGGACTCCCATGTAGTCGACCACGGTTCAAGTCCCGGACCTGTCGGCTTGAACGCACACTGGGCGCGTGCACGTGCATACCCAAGATCCTGAGAGGACAATGGAGGAGAAGGGATTGCGGCATGGCCATCCCCCCAGGGGGTGATTTTGTCACTTTCTGTCTCTCTGTCTCTTTCTGGCGAGCGCACACGCCCTATAGTAAAAACCTTTTCAAAAAAGCAAGCAAACAAATAAACAAAAAACAATAGTGAGTACCTGCTGAAGAGAAAGTACAGAGTGAAAGCCCAAAATATGAAGCCTGTGACCACTTCCCAGAGCAGAAAGCAAAAGGGTATCTTGCTTCATCATGGGCTCTAGATTGCAGTGTTGAGTGCTACACTGTGCAGCTGTTACTGCATCAGTCCTTTCGGCATTCTTCACAATACAGCGTATACCTGGATCTTTATCTCTCCTTGTGTGGCAAGTCAAACCAGTTTACAGGAGAAGCACACAAATCTTCTGGCATCACCTAAGGAGACAAGAACCCACTTCCAATTTCTCTTGCTAGGAAAGCTGACCCTGTTATTTCAGCAAAAACTATCCCATCTGCTCTGAGAAAGCTTTGGAGGCACACACGTTTCAACTGAATACTTCTAAGGAATGAAATTCAGATTAATGCCCTCCCCACACACATACACACTTTTTAGTCATGTGTTATTGTTTTTTAAATATAATCAGATCTCATTTTAACCTTTGGCAGGATTTTTGCTGTTACTCATTGCTGTGTGCTTAGTGGCTTACTAAAAGTGACATGATGCTATGTCAACAGAGAATGAAATAAAAAAATACTACCTGTAGCCATCCACTGCATTGCAAACTGTACACTGCTTCTTAACCATGCCACCTGTTGTGTATCATGTATTTGCATCAGCTGCAAGCCTTCCTTTACCCGCCTCGGGGTGAGAATTTGTAAGGCCCAGAGAGGAAGCCTGAAGTGATTAAATGCAGACATCAACAACACAGTAATCTTTCTAGACCTTTGCAGTAAATTGCCCCACAGTTGATATAAATACAGTTTAATTACTTACTCAGAATGTTATCTATGGACATGATAGATAAATATCACCCATGGGCTTGTATCTCTATCGCTGTGCTGGTGTAATGTGTGGAGTAATATTCATTCAGCAGGTACTTGAGTGCCCACCATGTGGCAGACGCTGTTCTAGGAGCTTATCCTAAGGCAGTTACATATGTGATTGAGGGCACAGACTCTAGAGACAGAAAGGGTTCTAATTTTGACTGCCGTTTTCTATCTCCTCTTATAATTTTTGAAAATTTACTAATCTTTCTGTAGCTTAGTTTCTTCATCTATAAAATATGAATAATAATAGTATTTACATCACAGGTTTGTTGTGACAGTTGGTGACAGAGCATACTCTTAGAATGGTACCTGATATATAATTAGTGATCAGTAAGCTCAGTTGCTATCATTATGGACATTATAATAAAAAAGATAAAGGGCCACACTTGTGTGGCACTGGGGTGATTGGAGGGACCTATAACCAACATGTCTGTCTAAAAAATCTCTCTTATATTTGCCCCCTCCACCTCACCTTGTGTCTGTAATTTCTACCCTTAGTTATTTCTTGGATTTAAGAAATCACATGTGTACCCACCAATGCTAGCATCTTAACAGTTGTTGATACCAAAATATAAACTAATTGTGAGGATTGTCCCCAAAGGAAAGCAGGTCCATTAAGGTGTGGGACAGAGGGAAATACTGCTTTTATAAGATATGTAAGAGTAGAGAGGAAAAAACACTTGACATTGTTCATTGCCACAGTAGAGATTGTGGTTATCCTCAAAGTAATATAAGGTCCTATATTCCTAGGTAGGGGTAACTAAAGGGTAAGTGGAAGGACCCTGAAAAGAGCTGGCTTTGGCTTTATCCTATATCATTTTGGTATTACAACATGAACAGGGACAACACGATTTACAAAAGAAAATATGGGTAGCAGTTATATGCAGACTCTGGGTTGAAACCTAAATTTTACTATTTATTAGTAGTGTAAGCTTGGACAAATGCCTTAACTTCCTTTGACATCTGTGAAATGGGCATAATCTTATGGGGATGGTGAAAGGACTACCTTAAATAATACGTAAAAACACTGTCTGACAGAAAATGCTTAGTAACTCTTAGCCTTTATCTTACTGTAGCTTACTGTTATTGGAGATGCTTTGTTTTAATTATTTTATTTCTTCCTTTTCTAGTTTTTTGTTTTTTTGGTTTTTTTTGAGAGGTTTTTGCTATAGGGCACATGTGTTCACCAGAGAGACAGAGAGACAGAAAGCGAGAAACCACTCCCGAGGTGGGGTGGCCACGCTGTAATCCCTTCTCCTCCATTCTCCTCTCGAGATCTTGGGCACGCACGCATGTGTGCCCAGTGTGAGTTTAAGCTGCTGGGTCTGGAACTCAAACCATGGTCGACTACATGGGAGTCCAGCAACATAGCCGTTACGCTAACTGCTGGTCCCGGTTTCTTCCTTTTCTGGACTCCCTGCTTCTTTCTTCCTTATGTGTTTTTTGAGAGGTTTTTGCTATAGGGCACATGTGTTCACCAGAGAGACAGAGAGACAGAAAGCGAGAAACCACTCCCGAGGTGGGGTGGCCACGCTGTAATCCCTTCTCCTCCATTCTCCTCTCGAGATCTTGGGCACGCACGCATGTGTGCCCAGTGTGAGTTTAAGCTGCTGGGTCTGGAACTCAAACCATGGTCGACTACATGGGAGTCCAGCAACATAGCCGTTACGCTAACTGCTGGTCCCGGTTTCTTCCTTTTCTGGACTCCCTGCTTCTTCTTTCCTTATGTGAATCTTTAGCTGAATTTGGAGTTCAAAAGTTCTAAATCATTTTGATCTTCATTTTATTATAGTCTCGTAGTCTGCCTTTAATGTCGACTGTTAAGACATTCTCAATATAAACTTGATTGGTGTAGTAACAAACTGGAAAGCAAAGTTTTTATTGTCTTGTTCTATGTCTAGGTAAAACTCTACCACTGGAACTTACACAAATAACTTAATCTCTTTGTATTTTAGTCCCTATCAGTAAAATTAAAAATACCATCTAAACTTAGCTTTATTTGAAAAGTACATATAACATTTGAGAATTGCCCTTCATGAAATTCTGATTCTCTAAAAAGTCAAGGTAATGAGTAATCTAATCCAATTCCATTTGGTCGTAACAGTTAAGAAAGAATAAGCATCTATATTCAGTTTTTGATCTTCATGAATGCCAAGGTTTTAAGAGACTATTAGGTAATTCTGAATTACTCCACTGAGCAGATAAGCAATTACGATTGGTAGCGTAATTTTAAATAAATGCTAAAGTATTGGTGTGGAGACAATTAAACTTCATTAACTGAGGTTATCAAAACTGGAGATTTAGGAAAATTTGACCTGAATTGAGCTTTCCATTCACAATATATAAAGGAGGAATTTTCTAATCAAAATGATAGTATTTTCTCTTCTGTCTTCACCTAGCTTTAGAAAAGGCTCTGAAACCCATTTATTCTAGAATGAATCTGTTTTTTAAAGCCCCCCCCCATAGGGCATATGCACTTGCCAAAGAGAGACAGTAAGCAGGAAAGTGATAAGTCATCCCTCAGCATAGATGGCTCATTGCAATCCCTTCTCCTCTATTCTCCTCCTGGGATTTTGGGTATGTACACACACACAGCATGATTTTCAAGCTGCTAGGTCCAGGACTCAAACCATACTTGACCATGTGGGAGTCCAGCACATTAGCCACATGCCACCTCATGGCCCCATGAATCTATTTATTGATTGCTGAGAATATTCCTCCATGAAGAATAGGTACAGTTTAACTTTATCGCCAAGCATTAAGCTCAAGAAATGAAACTTACATTGTGGAATTGCACTTGCCATTTGGTGGACAGAGAAATTATCATTTGAACACAGGCGTCTTTTAAATAGCCTTGAAGCTGCACTGCAATGTCAAGTAGATACATTTTCCCCGAAGGCTAGCACAGCATATGCCAGTGCAAGCTTGCTACTGTCTATACAGTACACTTAAAACGGCATGGAGCAGAAATGGCGGAAAAAGTTTAACTTACTTGCCAGTGCTAGTTGATTATCATTATTTACATAAATCTCTGCGAAGGAGAGTATTGAGACTTAAGTTCTAAATTAGAGGAGGAAAAGAGTTTGTGATTGATTAACAGTCAGTGAAGGAAAGGGAGCAACAGAACTTGTGTTAAATACTTTCAGTCAAACTTGCAAACCTTAATTCTTCAATAACAAAAGCTATGTCTTTTTTTTTTTTTATGAGCATGAGGAAGAATATAGTTTCTTATACAAAAGAAATGTTTTTTTTTTTTTTTTTTTTTTTTTTTTTTTATGAGCGAGAGGAAGAATGGGAAAGAGAAAGAAAAAGTGAGAGAGACAGGTTTTTTTTTTTTAAAGAATTATTTTATTTAACTTTATTCATTTATTTTAATTTGACCAGAGAGGGACAGAATGAGAGAAAGCAAGAAAGCAAATCACCAGGTCCAGGACTCAGACCATGGTTGTCCATGTGGGAGTCCAGCACCCTTAACTGCCATGCCACCTGCCAAACTCAAGACAGACATTTTTGGCAGGGCTTCACCCTTGCAATTCTTTGTCCTAGCCTCCTAGTTAGCTGGGATTACAGGTATGCACTACTGTACTCTGCCCATTCAGTTGTTCTGGGATCTGAACCCAGACCTCTAATGTGGCCCCAGCCTTGTGCCACTGCAGCTGGATCCCTTACTTATTTTTATATCACCATTGCCCAGCTTGGACCACTATGGGCTTTTATTAACTGTTTCTTATTAACCAATACTTCTTTTACTTTGTACCATATATATTTCCCCTAGATACTTTACCTGTAATACTTTTTTATAAAGATATAAGCACAGAAACTAAGAATGAATTGTAACATCATTTGAGAACAAATGGACTGAAAGTTTGTGACTAGAATCCACTACTTATCCCCTCAGTCCTAGAGCCCATCTCTTTGGCAGAGAACCCTCAGATGGCTATGAAATATACTTGTTATATAAAAATATATTTGTTTTGGGACTAGTCAGATGGCATAGTGATTAAAGTGGCTGTGTCCCACATACCCAACTGCATGGTTCGATTCCTGGACCTGGCTGCTTGAAAAGCATGCTGGGTACTTGGGCATGTATACCCAGAATCCTGAGAGGAGAATGTAGGAGAAGGGATTAAGGCATGGTCATTCCCCTGGAGAGGTACTTTCTCCCTTTCTCTCTTCCCTCTCTCTCTTTCACACACTCCATTTCTACCCCCCCCAAAAGAAATATATTTGTTGTATACCAACAACTTTTTTCATTCTTTCCCAAGGTCTGTCGAGTTGCTTATGAAATCATGCAAACACTGCATCCTGATGCCTCTGCAAACTTCCATTCTTTAGATGACATCTACTATTTTGGAGGCCAGAATGCCCACAACCAGATTGCTATTTATCCTCACCAACCTCGAACTGCAGATGAAATCCCCATGGAACCAGGAGATATCATTGGTGTAGCTGGAAATCACTGGGATGGCTATTCTAAAGGTGTCAACAGGAAACTGGGAAGGACGGGCCTGTATCCCTCCTACAAAGTCCGAGAGAAGATAGAAACGGTTAAGTACCCCACATATCCTGAAGCTGAAAAATAAAGCTCAGATGGAAGAGGTGGACAACCAAACTCAATTCAAACCATTTGAGCTAAACAGTAGATGACGAAGGCCCGAACCTAACAACATATGGTGAAATGAGTAGCCACCCTCGGCACCAGGAGCAGCTGGAACTGACAGACAGATCCTTCACTGGTGGAATTCCTCTTTAACAAGGGCTACAATGCCCTCCAGCCCATTCACAGTACAATAATGTACTCACATATAACATGCAAACAGGTTGTTTTCTACTTTGCCCCTCCTTTCAATATTATGTCCCCATGAAACAAACACTGCCACATTGTGTAATTTAAGTGACACAGACATTTTGTGTGAGACTTCAAACATGGTGCCTATACCTGAAAGACCTATGTGACCTATTAAGAAGATGTGAACAGCTCCCTACTGTGAGGAAGTTGATTCTTATCCACTGGTGGTGTTGTGACCACTGAATTCACTCCAATCAACAGGTTCAGAATGAGAATGGATGCTTTTTCCTTTATAAGGTTGTTTGGATTTTTTTTTTTTAAGTAATTGCATCAGTTCATTCACCTCATCATTAATAAGTGAAGGATACATCAAAAAATAAAATATTCACTCTCCATTAGGAACTTTTGTAAAACAATGTCTTGAACAAATTCTTTAGTACTCAATGTTTCTGGACATTCTCTTTGATAACAAAAATAAATTTTAAAAAGTAGAGTTTTGTAAAGTTTCTAGAATGCTGTATCATTGGATATTGCGGTGATTGGCTTTCTAGTGGAAGAACTATGATAAAAAAAGAGTTTTATAGTTTTTCAGTTTCTTTACTTTTTTTGTTTCTTGTAGGTTGACTAATCAGGCCTTAATTAAAAGGGGCACTGGTCCATTTTAATACTGAAAACTGATTTTAGTTAGAGCGTTTTACAACATTATTTGGGCACTCTCATTCTTTTATTTTAAAAATTTATTTATTTATTTATTTATTTTTGGAGAGGTTTTTGCTATAAGGCGCGTGTGCTCGCCAGACAGACAAAGACATAGAGACAGAAAGCGAGAAATCACCCCCCAGGGGGGATGGTCACGCCGCAATCCCTTCTCCTCCATTCTCCTTTCGAGATCTTGGGCACGCACGCACATGCGCCCAGCGTGAGTTCTAAGCCACCGGGTCCGGGACGCGAACCGCAGTCGACTACGTGGGAGTCCAGCAACATGGCCATTATGCTAACTGCTGGTCCCCTCATTCTCTTATTTTTGATATTGTTTGTTTTAATTGAATGAAATAGTCATACTCCTTGCTCCCAAAGGAACTATCACTTCAGCTCTTAAAAAATCATTTGAGGTCTGTTCTTTAATCTTTCTTATTGTGACTGTCATCAGTTGTTGTAAGTTGGGTCCTGTTAATTTATATAGGAATCAAGTGCCCTTTCTTGTCATATCCTGCTTTTGAGAGTATCAGGAACCTTTGGGGTTAGGAAGCTGACACTATTTCCGAAGTATGTATCTCATGGTATATAAAAATTGATGAACAGAACAGAGGGAGATATTGTGAAACTCAAAATGAATCTGGGATTATCGCTTCGAAATACTTCCTCTTAGTAATTCCATGTTAGAATCACTTTGGAAGGTAAGATTCTAATACTCTTTTTCTAAGCATCCTTTTTCTCCTCATGAAAAAAACATTCCCCATCTGTACATAGCCTGCCCCATACGATGTGTGGCAGAGATATTATACATCCTGTGTTCTGCCCTCTAAAATAAAACCTTGATCCATATAGGAATTAGTGTCAGACCTGGTGTTAAATATCAGCAATTTTGGGTGCTTACAGGTGGCATGGTAGTTAAAGGTGCTAGATTCCCCCATGGCCAACTGCAGTTTGAGTCCCAGACCTGGAGGCTGCTTGCTTTCTCACTTTCTCTCTCTCTCTGTTCTTGTCTGGTCGAATTAAAAAATAATAATAATAAATGGAATTAAATAATTCTTTTTCTTAAATATCAGCAGTTCTAGACAGAAAAACTTTAGCTATGATCTTCACGTCCTCACACAATGAAAGTACATATTTATGAAACCTCCTTGCCACACTTCCCTAAATTCTTTCTACCTCTCAAGTTAATCCTCCCAATGAGCAAAAATTTACTTCCTGTAGTGTCCATAAACAGTTTTACATATAGCTCTTGTATAAATAAAAGTCATTTGAAACCAACTCTCCAACTGAGCAGAAGTAATTTAGAATTTGTGTTATTTTCTAACTCCCATCTCACTTGTCATCAGAACATTCATAACTGTGTCATTTGTGCCTTTGTAGGAGAGCCAAGGTTAAATCAGTCTTTTCATTCTCTGTCAGCCCAGTTCCAGAGGTAAAAGGCCCAAAGAACAGAAATCCGAAGGAATTAAACTAGGGAATATTTTCCAAATGGAAGCAAAGACCTAATTTTTGGATATTTTATTTTTCAGTTCCATAATTTCCATTTACTTCTATGTATTTTTATGCTGAGATTTCTTCTTTTTATTTACTACAAGTATGTTCCCCTTTATTTCTTGTATATAATTATAATAACTGCTCTAAAGTCCTTTTCTGGTAAATTTAACATCTGAATAATCTTACAGTTCTCTGTATTGTT
>NW_006159535.1:3008296-3028895 GCF_000334495.1 Tupaia belangeri chinensis
TCATATTTCTTGTGGCCCTTCATATGTGAGTAATTTTAGATTGTGTCCTGAGCATCATAAATGTTTATGTTGTAGATTCTGGTATATTCCTCTAAAGAGTGATAATTAGTGTGTGTGTGTTAACTGGCATTTAACTATTCTTTTTATTATTTTTTAAAATAATTATTTATCTTTATTCATTTATTTTTTAATTTGGTCAGAGAAGGACAGAGAGAGAGAGAGAGAGGGAAAGTGAGAAAGCAAACTGCCAGTTCCGGGACTCAAAACCACAGTTGGCCATGTGGGAGTCCAGTGCCCTTAACCACCATGCCACCTGCCAGCCCCTAGTTTTTAATTTTTTTTTTTTTTTTGAGATTTTTACTATGGGGAGCTTGTGCTCACTGGAGAGACAGAGAAGCAGAAAGCAAGAAATCACCGCCTGGAGAGAAGGCCACACCACAATCCCTTCTCCTCCATGCTCCTCTTGGGATTTTGGGTATACACACATATGGGCCCAGCCTGAGTTTAAGCCACTGGGTCTGGGACTTAAACCATGGTTGACTACATGGGAGTCCAGCAACAACAACAACAACAACAACAAACGCCATCTGCTGGTCTGAATACTTAACTTTATTGGACTCAAGTTATAAACTGTGACTTGGGCAGCAGCTTGGATCTCAATTCAGTTCTTTTATCTTTAACTGGTGTCTGTCCTAAACATCGTTCAGAGGTGAACCAGAGGTTTGCATATAGTTTGTACATAGAATTTGAGGTGGTCCTTTGACTCATTCTTCTGAGCTTTAAACCCTCACTTTCCAGCAGCCGTGGTTGCTCTGATTCTGTGATTTCTTCTGTTTTTTTTTTTCAACCACAAAGACTGTAGCTTTCTGTCAGCTTAAAAGCCAGAAAATGGGAAACTCACTTTGTCCCATTCCCTTCTTCCAACTTTCAACCTCTCTGCAGAATTTGCCTGCTTTTTTGATCAGTCTCCAGTATTTTCAGGTAGCTTTGTGTACAAGTGCACCTCAACCAACATATGATGGGGTTATATATCCTGATAAACCCATTTTAAGTTGAAAATATCATAAATTGAAATGCATTTAATACACCTACCACACATAATAGCTTAACCTAGCCTATTATTAACATGCTCAAAACACTCCCCTTAGCCTACCGCTTGGCAAAATCATTTGACACAAAGCTGGTTTCGTAACAAAATATCAACTGTCTCATAATTTATTGAATACTGCATTGAAAATGAAAAACAGAATGGTTGTATGGGTACTTGATTTACTGTACTGAATATGGATTACTTTTACACTATTGTAAAGCTGTAAGTTGAACCGTTAAATCAGGGGCCATCTGTATTTTGTGGAAAGTTTATAGTTATTATCCATTGAAGGATCGGTTCATTAGGTGCTTATTCCACCATAAAGGAAGTGGAACTTTGAGGGAGATCCTTAAAATGAAGAAACATGGAAGGGGCGAGGGCAGGCTTAATCACGTGATAGCCCCTGTTTATACTTTGATCTTAATAATAAAGTAGCCGATCGCCTCAAGCAGTACAGAAGACAAAGAACTAACCAAATGGTTAAACCTGCAGGTGTGAAGGGCTAATGTATGGTGCCGACTGCATCTTTTTAGAAAGTTTTTTGCCAGATACAGAGTCCGGAGAATTTAAGTGTAGTGCTAGAAGGGAGCGCAGAGGAGAATCTGCCTCTATACTTACTGGTTCCCAGGAACAGCCTCCCTCATGGAAACATGGAGGGGCCATTTCAGGTTCTTCAGCTTCATTACTTTATATACATTTGAGCATTTGTCTTTTGTGCATTCACGCTTGATTCCTTTTTTTTTTTTTTAAGAGGTTTTTGCCATAGGATGTGTGTGTTCATCAGGGAGAGACAGAGACAGTGAGATAGAAAGCGTTAAATCACCACTGGGCGAGTGACCATTCCCCAATTCCTTCTCTTCCATTCTCCTCCTGGAACCCTGGGCATGCACAACATGCATCCGATGTGATTTTCAAGCCACCAGGTCCAGGACTTGAACCGTGGTCAGCCGTGTACGAGTCCAGTGATGTAACCACTATGCCATTTGCTGGCCCCATGTTTGGGTCTTTATAGCTCTGCTCAGCTATTCAGCCTTCCTACATCTAATCCAGTCACCATCTGCTTTGCCTGTCCTTATCCTTAAATAAGACAGTCTTGATTTTATATCCTTTCCACTTTTACAGGGAATTATCTCATGTGAATGGTTCCGTATGTACTTCATTCCTAATGCAGTTCCTACCCTAATTGCTTACACTGACTGAAGTTTTGACATTGGCATCTCTAGAATATAAAGCAAACCAAACATCCCCTTTGAGTTTTAGGGAAGATATTTGTAGACCTGAGTTATAATGAATCTATGATACTGTGTATTCATATTACTTAAGCTAAATATTTTTACAAAGCCATATCACTACACTTGAGGAGAGCATGACTGGGGTACCCCTTTTGTAAAACCTTGTCAATCTGGGTAGAGCCTTCACTTTTTTAAAAGCAGTGTAGCGAAAGCCATAACCATGGCCATTTGATGCTTTGAGGGCCATAAAGAAAGTTCAGAACTCTTACTGACCTCCCTTCATCTATAACTGTTCTGTTTCCTCCCACATCAATGTCCCACAAAGGCAGTGTTCCATAAATGTCTGTGTGGGTAAAGAAAAGGCCATTGACAAAGGAAAAACAGTGTGTTTGTTCATAACCAGCTGAGTATGAGAGCATCTGTGGAGGCCGAGAATGTGCAGTGCTTGGTACAGAGAGCGGATACTTTGGACTGTGGGTATAGTTAGCAGCCTGAGGAATGCTTGGGCTTTGAGTTCTTGGCCAGCCTTAATTCACTGGCGGATTGCCGCTCCTAAAAAGTTCTAGCCTAGTAAAGGAAATAGGGGGTAGCGGGTGCAAAGGCAGACAGTTCAGCTGCTTTGTTTGCCCTAATCATAGTGCCAACGAGCAGATAATGTCCCTGTATCTCAGACTTTCTAGAGAAAAGTAAATTGGGATTTACGTACATCAGGCTTCTGATTTTTGACTCTAACATTAAATATGATAGGCCAGATTTTTAGAGTTCATTTTGTTTATTTCTGGAATGACTGGTTGGATTATTCAAAGTCTGAAAATTTGATTGTCCAGTGGGGTTTCACATGTCTGATGGGAGTAGCTACTACTCAGCCTCAGCTGCTTATTGTCCTAAGGACATGATGTGGCCAGATCGTTGCCTTTTTCTAGACAAGAAAAACCTATTTTCTGCAAGATCTTCATATTTTTACTATCAACAGCTATCTATCTATCTATACATATATATAGTGTATTATATCTATGATATATATATATTTATATAAATCACTAGAGGGTGATTTATATATATATATACACACATACATATATATACATACATATGTATGTATATATATATATATAAATCACCCTCTAGTGATTTATATATATATATATGTGCATGTGTGTGTATATATATATTTATATATATATATTTATATGTATATATATATATAAATCACTAGAGGGTTAGGACCAAATATCTTTAGCTAGTTTTGGCCCATTAGTTTCTAACTTCTGGACTAGATGAAGGTTTTGTTCTAACTTCAAAATTCTCTCTCTAGAAAGTATATACCCACCCACCTAAGGTAGCTAGCAGATGCATAATCCTTTCAAGCTCAGTTGCTGCATATGTCCCAGTTCTTGGGCAATATCCGCTTGGCTGGCTCTCATGCTAACTTGGTATGCTAGAGGACAGCTGTGCTGTGACACAGCTCATATGTTGGGTTTCCCACACCTGGTCTTAAGTACCCTCAGGCATGTCACAGAAATTGGAAAACTTCTAAGTTCTCTTGTCATCCTAAATGTCTGAAAGGTTATGGTAGATTCAGATTCTAATAAGGTCATAAGCCATCCGGAAGCTGCCAAGGTTTAGAACCTGGGCACCTTGATCTGGTAGCAAGAGGACCAACTGACTGGGTCTTTTTCTAAACTTCAATTACAATAAAATAACTTAATTCCTTACCCAATTAATAAGCCATTTATATTGTTTTTTGTTGTTGATTTTTTTCCCCACCTCTGTTTCCTGGTATAAACATCTTCCATAGAATCACGGTTTTGTTTCAATTTAACTAAGAAATTTGTAGACACACAAAGACTAAGAGAAGGAAGCAGTCTTTGGAGACCAAGAGTGGTCATTTCTCTCTGAACAAGATCTTACTTTCCCTTCCTGTTCAAGAAACCAAATCAGGGGACCAGTAGATGGAGTAGTGGTTGTATCACTGGACGCCCATGTGGCCAGCCATGGTTCAAGTCCCAGAGTTGGAGGCTTAAAACTTGTGCCTTAAAACTTGTGTGCATGCATGCCCAAGATCCCAGGAGGAGGTTGGAAGAGGGGGAATTATAGCGTGGCCATCCACCCTGGGGGTTGATTTCTCGCTTTCTCTCTGTCACTATAAACACAATGATGAGTCTATTGTGTTCTATTTTATTACTTTTAAGTAATGTCCACAAGCATTAGAAATTGTATGCACACATACCTCATAATTAATCATTGCCTAGCACTAGGTCACAGAATAAGAATATCTGGTATGTATGAAAGTTAAAGAACAAGGGCTTTGAAATCAGATAGCTCTAAGTTTTGGCTTCACACTCATTGAGCATCAACAAATTCACTCTAACAGGTTATATTCTTTCAAAAATAATAATTGGTCATTGAAATAGCCACAAGTCCATGAGTCAGTGTGACCAGCTGTGGCCAGTGTCTGTTTTTCTAAGTAGAGTTTTATTGGCACACAGTCTAATTACATAGTGCTAGGGCTACTTTTGGGCTATAACAGCACAAATACATTTTTGTGACAAAGCCTACAATATTTGCTATATGACCTTTTACGGGAGAAGTTTGTTGACCACTGTCTTTTAGATTCAAATGAACAATACAAAGGTGTTTAACACCCCCAAATACTAAGTCATCACTGAAAAATTTGGTTGTGGTAGTGTAGTAGGGCCTCACTGATCTATATGGTGTCTTAGTGCAAATGGGATAAAGGTGCTCCTGAAGACAATCATTGTAACGTACTGATTTTTATAGTAACACTCTTGCTGCCATCTTTCAGAAAATTACTTAATAAATATATGAAGAAACCAGACAGCGGCACAGTTGTAATGCAATGCTCTGCAGTGCTGGACTCCTGTGGGAAGGTTCTGGGTTCATGTCCCCAGTTCTCTCTGTATACACTGAATACATGCACACGTGCCTGTCATGCGGGCTGAACTAAGACTTGGAATCGCTTATGGTGTGATGACCCTAATGGAGTGTCTCTCTTTCGCTCAGAAAAAATAAACTTTAAATAAATCTAGCTAGCTACAATGGTTACAGTAAGAATTCACTCCCCTGCACAACGGTTTACAGAAGTCCCACTATAGTGGTGTAATCTGGTAAAAAGAGCATTGTCTTAGAATTAAGGCAGAGCTTCCAGCTCTGACCCTGACATACTGATTCCTGGGCAGTCCACATAATCTGTCTAGACCTCAGTTCTCTTACCTTTAAAATGAAGTAGGTTCTGTTGGTTTAAAGAAATTAAATATAACAGACACCCAAAAAATGACTTTGTAAGAGCTAACAGTTCTTCAAAAATCAATCTCCAGTCCTGTTTTGAGCATTTTCTGTACGTTTAGAACTATACAGTAAGCCCTGAAGAAATTTAAATCAGTTTCAGAAGCAATGTTACTCATAATTGTGTACATAAGAATGGCACTGGAAAGTTATAATCTAACAAAAATTATGCACATTTGAACTTATTAGAGCACTAGTAATACTGGTTTGCACTTACTAACCTCCTCGTGTGTCAGATGCACTAAGTGCTTAACACACATGCTCTCACAGGAATACACATCAGCTGTATCAGGTAGGTATTGTTTTCCTCACCTTACAAATAAAAAATGGGGTCCAGCAGGTGGCATAGTGGTTAAGGCACTGAACTCCCACGTGATCGACCACAGTTTGAGTCCTGGACCTGGTCATTTGAAACACACTGGACACGTGTGTGTATGACCAAAATTCCGACAGGAGAATGGAGGAGAAGAGATTGCAGCTTGGGCATCTTCCCTGGGAGGTGATTTCTCACTCTATCTCTGTCTTTCTCTGTATCTCTGGTGAGCACAAGCACCCTATAGCAAAAATCTGAAAAATAAAAAAAGACAAAAAATAATTATGCATATATTATTTATTTATTATGTTCCAGACACTACTCTAATGTATATATTTTATAGATAATACGTATTTGTATATGTTTTAACCCATTTCATCATCATAGTATCCTATGAGCCATGTAATGTGTCTCATTTTTCAGATGGGGAAATTCATTCATGAATTTAAGTGTTTTCCAATATTCACAAATTAATGGCACACATAGAAAGTTCTAGTATTTATTTGGCATTTTGGGATAAACTTGAGATGTTTGGGGGCATTTATGTAGGACTTGGTGAAAAATTCAGTACATCTCTATTAATAATTTGACTAAGATGATTCAGTGGAGGATCAGGAAAGGTATCCCTGACATAGTCATCTCAGGCTGTTAATGGTATGGATATGAAGTATTATGCAACAAAGTAACAATATCTGTATTCAATAAGTCTCAGAGGGAATCAAACAAATAGTTTTCAAATGTAATTTCAACTGTTACAAAATGTTAAATAGTGACAAGAAGTGCTTTAAATATTTTATCATTATAAACAATTAACAACCAACATCATTTTGGGGTATACCTTCAACCTATTAGTGGTTGGGAATCTCTAGGTTAAATTACTTGCAAGGCGAATGATTAGTTAGTGGCTGAAAAGAGTCAAGGCTTGCATCCAGGACTGATTCTAAAGTCTGTTCTTCCAACCTCAACTATCTTGCCCTTCTGCAATGAAGGGCCAACCTGAGTGACCCAGACTCTTTATTTTAAGAGTATTTGATCATTCAGGCTCACTCTAAGGGTAATTTTTTTTAATTAATAATGGTCTTCAATTAATTTGGTACTTCTATGCTTCTGACATTTCTTACTTCTTTCTACTCACTCTACCCGCATCTGTGACAGGAAATAGGAAGATAGGACAAGTAAAGATTCTGTGAGTTGATGGGCAGCAGACTCCCCTGGGGTTCTGGAAACATCTGTCTGTGCTCCTTTTCCCTTTGGGCCTCTGCTTGCCTCCATCTACTGGGAGGTGAGTCCTAGCAGAGTGTCATTTTCCCAGCTCAGCTCAGCTTGCTGTGCACTTACATAAAGATGCTAGACTATAATAAATGGTTGTTTAAGCTATCACTTACCCTGCACCTAAATGCAGAGGCAACTGTAGGTATGATTTGGTTCACCTTCCGTGCTTAGGCGAGATACACCTCAGAGCAAACAATTTCCCCATGCGTGCTTCAGAGAGCCCATGATCTCATGCAAGTGATTTTCAGTGACTTATGTTGGAAGTGCATACATACGGGTGCACTATTTTATACAAAGCATGGTATTGCTTGTGTGTTTTACCTAACCATGGCTTGTCTAATTTTTAAGTCCACTTGCATTTGAATTTCACACTCCAGGCTTCTACAGAGGAACAGAGCTGAAGGAGCTGGAAGATATAGACAGTATTTTATTCCTGGCTTTGTCTGGCAGGCTGAATGACTGGTGTTTTGGTGGTGATATGTGGCAGGACATCTGGAGCAAGGTTAGTGACCCATTAAGGTGTCCTGAGCTCTGATTAGAAAGAGCTTGGAGCCAGCAGGACTGCCAACACTGTTTCTTTTTGATTAAGGTTCTGCCTCTTAACCCCTGGAGGCCACTTATCCTTCCTGGTTCCAAGAAAAGACAGAGTTAAAGCCTGAGGTCATTGCTCAGTGGAAGCCCCGAGAGCTGACTGGGCCAGAAAGGGCCTCTTACAGCCTCTCTCAGCAGATGTTCCATTATCAGCCTCCTCTACTGACAAGTGAGCTTGTGCTCTATGATATATAGAGCTCCTCAGCTAAAATGGCTCTCACAGGACCAGCTACTCAGGGAAGAGTGAAGATGCTTAAGGAAAACCACTGTAAGACAGGGAGGTCAAAGAAAATAAGGTTGTTAATTATTGTGGTCCCTTTGGCTATTGCAAGGGTGATTTTTTTTTTCTTTTGAGCTTATGCTATTCTTTCCAAAAAGAAGAAAGTTCTATTTTCTATTCTCATTTTGATTCAGTCTGGTGTATCTCAAAACCTTTAGCTTATAAGCTTCTTGGGTCTGCTACAGCTCCTTAAGGAAAAAATGTTATTGTGAGGCCAGCAGATGGTGTAGCAGTTACATTGCTAGACACGCCCATGGCTGACCACAATTTGAGTATTAGACTTGGTGGGCACACATGCATGCATGCCCAAGATCCTGGGAGGAGAATGAAGGAAAAGGACCGTGGCATGGCCATCTCCCTGGGAGGGGGTGATTTCGTACTTTCCCTCTCATTTTCTCTGTGTCTCTCTCTGGTGAGCACATGTGCCCTAAGGTAAAATCATCTACCAAAATAATATTATTATTATATGCACATAGTAAATACTTGAAAATGTACTGTGCTGAAATAGTTGTAGATTTAGTGATTGAGTGTCTGGTTTTGCTTCAGTGTAATCCAAAATAAAGGGATAATTGAGTAGAAATATAGATGAGATTAGATTGACCATGAGATGAAATAGTTTAAGCTGAATGATATGTTGTGGGGATTTGTTACCTTATTTTCTCTACTTTTATATTTACTCAATGTTTTTCAGGATGAATTTTTTAATTAATATGAGTTAGGTATAACAAAATGTTGAAAGATGTGATAAAGACTGGCCCAATGTTCTCCAAACAGACCCATCATTTCCCACATAGCTATTGCATTTTGTGGCCAGGCCATGTGACTTAAGTTTGGCCAGTGAAATGTGGACAGAAGTTATATAACTTCCAAGTGTGACCCTTATTCTGTGCAATCCTCTTAAGTTTACTCGTCACTTTGCCTCCCAGATGGATGCAAAAAAAAATCTAGGAAAGAATTTCAGGCTCCTATTCAATGATGGAGTCTGGTAAAAAAAAAAAAAAAACAGAAAACCTCTAGCCCCTTGAATGACTTCATGGAGCAGAACCACATCCTCCCCTCTACTGACAAATCTGCAATGGACAATGATGTGACTGAGAAATAAACCTTTATTGGTTTTGTTATTGTTTTAATTGGTATTGAATTGCTCATAGTCTGGTAAACATCGATTACCTACCTATTTTAGAGAATGGGAGAAGACTCTCAGTAGTTGTTTGACATTTTAGGGAGTCCAGAGCTATAATTAAGTTCCTCTGAAGATGATAATGTTGATGATAGTAACAACACTAACGTCTTTTGCAACTATGTGCCATAAACTCTCTTAGTATATGCATTAACTCATTTCATCCTCACGACTCTATGAAATAGAAACTAGTATTGCTCCAATTTTGTAAAAGAGGAAACTGATAATGGAAGTAATTTGTCTAAGTCAAACAAATTGTAATTGGCAGAGCCGAGATTCAGTTCCAAGCCAACTGGCTTCTAAGCTCACCAGCCCACATTACTGCCTCAATATTTTGGACTTTGCCATGGGTGTTAGGTGCTGGCATCAAGTAATGACTGGGTGCATGATTTATCCCCTGCAGAAATAGTTTTGGACCCCCATTCTAGGGAAGAATATGCAAAATAGGAAACAGCCAGTCTGCTGGTGCCCACTCACGTAAAGGGTTTTCTAGAAAACATTTTAACAGTGGTGTCATTGATCGTCCAGACTAAAACCAAGTGTGAGGGCTTCATTTGCTCTGAAAGATTTCTCTTTGATTTGTTTCTCTTCCATCTCCACTAACCTTCTCCTCTATTTTCCACAGAGAAATTATTTATCCTCTCCACCCTGCATATCTCCCACTCTCCCACACCCTCTACCTGGCCTACCCTTTATGATTCCTTTCCCTGGTCTCACCCAGAAAGTTTTCTCTCTTCTGGGCAATTCAGAGCATTTTTTGAAAATTATTTTATTTAACTTTTAATTAATTAATTAATTAATTGGGCCAGAGTGAGACAGAGAGAAAGTGAGAAGCAAGCCACCAGGTCCAGGACTTGAACCACCATCAGCTATGTGGGAGTCTAGCACCCTTAACCACCATGTCTGCTGCCGGCCCTTCAGAGCATGTATTAAGAACATGTATGTAGAGTCGTGTACATGCTCATCCACCCTCCAAATGAAAACAGTAATTAACCACTCCCTTGCTTCCTGACCTCACTTACTCTCTGCAAACACTACCTATCCTCAACAGCCAGCAGCACTGAGTACCGGGCACCCCTAAGCTTTTTGCCAATTCTCTACCTCAGACAGGGGTGTTCAAACTGCAGTTCCTAGAGAGCTTCAATGACCATCTGAGAAGATGGGAGAAGATACACAAAAGTTATCAAATGAGTGTAGCTCTAAATCCCTCAGTCCATTTCTATCAGAGCAGTTCCACTTTATCTGATCCTTATAAGATTGTATTGCTACTTGGAGAATTGCTCCACTCTTGACAGAGAAAGAACATCCTTGCTTTGGAAGATCCTTTGGATCACTAAACCTTTGAGTCTTTTTATTTCTTGAATCCCTCAGTTTGCATCAGTCCTGCCCCCAAGGTGCAGAAGTGGAAAAGAAGCACAACTAACTCACCTGACTCCCAGCATCCCACTCTCTAGGCTCCAGAACAAGGAGAATTACAGCAAACGAAGTTCATTGGTGGAGGAGAGTTGCTGCCCTCTCCCCCACCCCAACACGTCACACTGCTCTTAATCTTACAGAGCCTTAAATAGAATAGATGCTAAATTAACATGACATGAATGAATGTTCGATCCAATCTCTATTGGTTTGGGTGGGTCCAATGGTGGGGAGAAAGTGGCCTTGGATCTTAGAATAGCCACAAAATTCTTTCTCCAAGATTCAGGGGCAATTCGGCGTAAATGATAGGAGCATGAGATCCAGAATCAGACTCTACCATTTCAAATCCTGACTGCCTTGAAGCTGTGTGATTTTACTCTGAGAAATATGAATATGCTTGTAATATAAATAGTAGTGTTTTCCTCATAAGGTTGTTATGAGGATTGAATATGTTTATATGTGTAAAATACTTGGTGCCTGGCCCGTTAGCACTCGGTAAATGTTGGTAAACATTAGATCTCATTGTTATTACCCTATTCAAATGCCTTCTTTTGATGCTTCGGTAGCAGAATTCATTATTCTCCTCTGTACTTTGTTCAGACTGCTGATAAAACTGTGAGGTCTTTTCTTCCCAAACCCCAAGTCAAATTAAATGATGGGACAATAAAGTGGATTCTTTAAAACCAGGATATATAGATGTCATATATTGAGCCCCTGTTGTCCCCCATAGAACTGTGGTTACATGTTTGTCTCTGACTCTCAACTTCTGGCTCCTCAGGGAAGCATTTCATTTTTTATTCATTTTGTTTCCCAAAGGTGTATTGTAAGTGCTCACCACAGTCTGGTTGAATAAATGAGCAGCATTGTCGTTTGTCCAGAGTCAGGAGAATTCTGACCATTTCTTCCTGGCACTCTGTCTGATTCACTTCCAGAGACTCAACTTCTTCCTTTACCCCAAGATGAGATAAAGCAAAGAGTTTAGGTTGGGTCAAGGGCGACTCTGCTAGGCTTGGCCCTGAGGCTAGGGGAGTTCAGGGCACACAGAGGAAAGTAACATTTGCAGAGCACCTACTGTGTTCCTGCTCCTGGGCCAGGCTCTTTACTACACAGTTGTTAGAGCAGTTTACTAGAGGTGTAGTTTTGTTAGTCTTCTTTTTGTACATGAAGAAACCGAACTTAAACAACTTTCATCTGTTGTGTCTGGGTCAGAATTCAAACTTGGGTTAGGGACAGATGGTGGTGGAGTACTCACACAGCTAGACTCACATGAGAAGCTTCCTGGTTCACATCCCAGGGCCTCCCTGTATATACCAATTAGGTGCACATGTGCCTATGGTTCATGCTGGCTGAGACTGAAGACAGATAACAGCATCAAGACCCTATTGGCTTGCACCCTTTCTGTCTCTATCTCCATTTCATTTGTTCTCATTGAAGAAATAAACTTGTATAAAAGGAAAGAAATAATTAGAACCTGAGTCTGACTCCTAAGCTTGCGTGCTTTCTCCTCTCTTTTCAGGCTCTTTCTGAAGCAACCCAAGATCTGCCCCCATCTCACCTCCGTTTTCTACCCTACTTCTCATCTCCACCTTGGTCTCGTCTTTGTTCTTCTATATTAACCTCTTTAACATTATTTTTTCTTCCTGTGTTAGTGTATTTATCACTTGGCTTTGTCTCCTTACTAATATAACCAGAGCTTAAACATTATGCATCCCCACTGCCTCATTTGCCAGCATGGTGCTGAGCACTTACGAGCTTGGCAATTAGACTGAGCTCAGAGGGGCCATAACATCTTCATCTTCAGTTCTTTTCCTTGGGAAATGGAGTAGAGAGGACAGGATGCAAGATTGGGCACTTCAGGACAGTGTATGGTGTATGTATGTTCGAGGAGGGACCAAGGGAGAAAGCAGGATTAAGATACCACCAAGCATATCTTTCTTGGTACTCAACCTTAACTCAAAATGTCCTGCTTGTAACTGGGGGCTGTGAGCTTTGAGGAGGATCCTAAGGTTATTTCTGTCTAGGGTTGAACAGCCCCCTTTCATCTTCTTCCTATGACTGTTATCAACAGCAGGAACCGCAGCAACCACTCACTCATTGAGCACTAACTGTGTGCTTTACATGCACTTAATGTAATCTAACCTATACAACAATCTCATGTGCTAGGTATTAATAATCTCTATTTTATGTAGGAGGAAGCTATCCCTCAGAGAATGTAGGTCATTGTTTAAGCGTATACTACTAACAAAACAAAGAAAGGCATGAAGATCTGAAAATAGAAGAAGAGTTGTTGGTTGGGTCTTCCGAGTAGGCTCCCAAAGCTGCCCCTGTTTGGCGTCTGTCCAAGTGAGCTGGCAGAGTATCAGTGTAGTTGACTACCACTCTAAGCTCAACCCATGGTCTACCTGGTTCAGAAAGATCTCTGAATCCCAAGGGTCAATGCTGTGATTCTTTCTTAGCTTTTCAATGAGGCTTTGAAGCAGGTAGAGGCTGCCCAGAGATCCTGGGGACTTTATCCTCAGGAAAAAGATAAAGACAATCATACTCTATACTTCCTAGACTGAGACACTTCACATTTCTGTCTTCAGCTCTGTCTCTAAAACTTGGAACAGTGTCTGACATGTAGTTTGTGCTCAATAAATATTTGTTGAATAAATAGTTGCTAATGTCCTTCTAGCTACTATCACACTAAGAATTATAACATACAAGGAATTCAGTGAGCACTGCTTTGCTGCCCACTGGACATGCATACTGTCCAATGAGATTGGCCAACTACAACTTATTTGTATGGGAAGAAAGAGGAATCAGGAAGGGGAGAAGAGAAATGGGGTGAGGCATGAGGATCTCTGGGCAGCTGAGTATAGCCAGGCTCAAATAGAAGTACTAAGATCTGTCTTGTTGATTCCTGGCTCTGCATTGTTAACCACATCTACCCATTAAGATTTAAAAAATAAAAAAAAAGACAATATTTCTTTTTAATTTGCTAGGGCATATGTGTTCTCCAGAGAGAGACACAGAGGAGAGAGAGAAGGAAAGTGAGAAAGCATCCCTTTGAGGGGAGATGGCCTGCTACAATTCCTTCTCCTCTATTCTGAGTACACACACATGCACACATGCCTGGTGTGTTTTTCAAGCCACAGGGTCCAGGACTTGAACCACACATTTGACCATGTGGAATTCAGCTGCCTTCACCACACCACCAGCTGGCTCGAGGCGATTATTCCAATAGAGCTTTTAACTTTATGTTGGTGGCTACTTCCACAAGATGCTTGAGATGAACTTAACATGTCATAGCATGATCTGTGAATTAGATAAGTGTTGGGTTCTAGGAGACCCCTAGAGGAAGGGACAAAAACTCCAAGGTAACTGATAAGATCCCAGCCTGGTTGGGACCAGCAGTTAGCGTAATGGCTATGTCGCTGACTCCCATGTAGTCGACATGTGTTTGCATCCTAGACCCAGTGGCTTAAAACTCACGCCAGGTGCGTGTGTGTGCGTGCCCAAGATCCTGAGAGGAGAACGGAGAAGGGATTGTGGCATGGCCATCCCCCCTGGGAGGTGATTTCTCGCTTTCTGTTTCTCTGTCTCTGTCTGGCAAGCGCACACGCCCTATAGCAAAAAAAGAAGAAAAAAAAAAAACCCTCTCCAAAAAATAAGATTTCAGCCTGGTTTTCTGAAGAAATGACTCAGAGGAAATTGTCTTGGGATACTTGTTAGAGGGTCTCCAAATAGAATTGGAAGGCTTAGGCCCCAGAAGCCATAACACTGGAGTGAGAGACTAAAGAAATTTTTTAAAGAGTTGGGAAAAAGCAACCAGAAAAGAACAGTTGGGACAGAAAAATCAATCAGCTGAGGGGCTTTTTAGAGGAATCCATTATAAAGGTTAAGTATCTCCAGTCCAGAAAGTATAAACTGTAATAGTCTTTTTCCTCTTCATGCAACCTTCATTTATGGTAAATGCCTTATACGAATGTACCATTTTTATGTCTCATGTTTTTACAGAATCTGTTTTATGTTTAGATACACAAATGCATTGTTACTGTTGCCCATAGTATTCAGTTCAGGAACATGCGATACTGGTTTGTAGCCTAGGAGCAATATGCATATCCAGGTATAATAGGCTATACTGTCTAGGTTGGTGTAAGTACACTCTATGATGTTCATACAACAAAGAAATCACCTAATGCAGCATTTCTCAGAACCTATTCCTATTGCTAAGCAATACATGACTGTAAGAGAAAAGAAATGACTTCTCTTCGGCCTTCAATCTTTCCTAAGTGCTTCTCATTGGCAAAATATCACCCAGAACCATATAGGAAGAGAGACCCTCAGAAATATACTTCTAGGCGTCTCTCCCACAATGCAGTGGAGACTTCAAGAGCAGGAGAATGATAATGCTGAACTGACCAGACAGTCCAGCTCAGACGACTTCCCCGTGTCTCTTGTGCTTCTCATTGGCAAAATATCACCCAGAACCATATAGGAAGAGAGACCCTCAGAAATATACTTCTAGGCGTCTCTCCCACAATGCAGTGGAGACTTCAAGAGCAGGAGAATGATAATGCTGAACTGACCACAGACAGTCCAGCACAGACGACTTCCCTGTGTCTCTTCTTTGAGAAGGAAGGTTTGTGCAGTTTGGGTAACATTCAGATTTTCTTTCCCCATTTTTAGGAAGCTGTCATACTCAGTCCAAACATTTTCCTTCTGGAGCAGTACAATGACACTTAAAACACTGTCATTTAACCCAATCATGAAAATCCACAGTCTACTAAGCAGACCTAGGCAGTGTGGGTGGTAGAAAGAACTCTGATTTGTGGAGGCAGACATACTTAATGCTAATATCAGCTGTACTGTTTATTAGACATTGGAACTTACTCAGTTATTTTATCCTGAAAAAAAAAGTGGAGATTACAAAATAACTAGAATTGTACTTAAATATATACATAAGACTATTCATAGCAGTGTTTTAAAATAGGAAATTCATGAATTAATTGTTTCATAAAATACATTGATATGAAACAATATCATGCATCCACTTAAATTAGTTTGTAGAAGAATAGGGACATGTTGTAGAAGAATATTGACATGCAAAATGCTATGGTGACAAGTAAAGAATGATCTGAACCCTGACATTCTATTTTTATAAAAAAAAAAACTATAAAAATGGAAAGACTACACCAAAATTTTGGCAGTAGTTATCTTTGAGGGTAGTTGGGACTACATGTGTTTTCTTTTCTTTCTTTTTTTTTTCCTGTATGTGTGAGTTTCTCAGAGTTTCTGCATTATATATTGCTTCTGTAAGTTTTTAAAAATTATATAAAAATAGTAAATGATCAAAATAGCCAATAAGAAGTACCCAGAGCTTGTCTTCTCCACAATTAAAGGAATAAAACAACAAATAAGTACTCAAATGGCATATATAAGGAAGAACACCAAAGGAAGACTTGAAATTTTCTGAAGCTTAAGACTCAAAAGAAATAATGTAGAGAGGGAAGTGAGGCATCTGACCAAAATCAGGAGAAACTCTCCATTGCTGGGAAAAGGACTGAGAGATCCCCAGCAGCATCTAGTACCACTGTGGTAATCTAGCTGCCTGAAGGCCCAGCACTCTACATGACCCTGCACCCAGTATGGGAAAATCCCTGAAATCCACATGGCTACATAATTCCAGGGAAGGATCTCACCCAGGACAACCCCACCTTCCAATACTCAAACTGCTTCAGAGCTGCCTCATTTTGAGAAAAGTCACTGCTAGAGTTAAACCTGCACCAAAAACAAATAGCCAGAACCTTCCTCTTTGCAGCTCTGAGACCTCAAAGAAAGCTATCCAAGCTAGACAGAGAAATAAGGCCATGAACCTGGTACTGAAGCCCACACGGCACCATACACTCTGTGATATAGATGGACCAATGCAGTGGGAGGATTGCTTCATAAGACAAGTGAACATGGGAACCACTCAGTTGAGCCTGATGCACACCACAGCTCAAGTGCATAGCCCATCACACCTGCAAGTGCCCTTCAGGCTCTGAAGACTTACTGACATGCTCTGTGTACACTATGGCTGAAGTTTGTGGGCCCCTAACCCCTGCAGTAACCCTCAAGTTTTGCAGGCCACAGTCCCTGATCAGCATTGGACCTGGTACATGCTTCAGCTTATAGCAATAAGTTTCTAAATTTAAAAAATATAAAGATTTCAAATAACTCAACAACCCACCTCAAGGAACTAGAAAGTAAAGAATAAACTAATCCGTTAATTATCAGGAGAAAAGAAATAGTAAAGATCAGAGTAGAAATAAATGAGCTTGAGATGAAAAAAATACAAAAGGTCAATGAAACAAGAAGTCAGGTTTTTAAAAAGATGAAGTTTAGAAACTATTAACTAGATTAAGAAAAAGAAGAAAGACAACCCAAATAAGTAAATTCAGAAATGAAAAAGATGATATTGCAACTGATACCACAGAAATGCAAAAGAACTGACTGAAAGTCCTAGCCACAGCAATGAGTCAAGAAAAAGAAATAAAGGACATCCAAATTGGAAAGGAAAAAGTCAAGTTGTCTCTGTTTGCACATGACATGATCTTATATATAGAAAAACCTAAGCACACCAAAAAACTCTTAGAACTGATATATAAGTTCAGTTAATTTGTAGGATACAAAAATCAGTATACAAAAGTAAGTAGGGTTTTGTAGTCCAATTTAAAAAAAGCTAGCTAAAAAATAAATAATCAAATCCTATTTACAATAGCTACAAAGAAAATAAAATACCTAGAAATAAACTTAAGGAGTTGAAAGATCTCTATAATAAAAACTATAAAACATGAAATAAAGAAAGCATATACACGAAAATCCCACGTTTATGGATTTGAAGAATTAATATTGTTAAAATGTCCATATTGCCCAAATCAATCTATAAACTCATTGAAATAGCTGTAAAAAAATTAATAACATTCTTTACAGATGTAGGAAAAAATTATGGGATCACAGAAGACCTTAAATAATCAAAGCAATCCTGAACAAAAAGAATAAAGCTGGAAACATCACACTGCCACATTTCAAAATATACTATAAAGCTATAGGAACCAAACAGTATGGTAGTGGCACACACACACACACACAACACAAACCACATACACACACACACACACAAAAAAAACAAAACAGGCACATATGCCAATGGAACAAGATAGCGAATCCAGAATAAATCCATATATATATAGCTAGCAAATTTTTTAGAAAGTTTCTAGAACATCCATTGGAGAAAAGATGGTCTCTATAATAAATGATGCTAGAAAAACTGGACATCATATACAGAAGAATAAAACAAGACTCCTATCTCTCATCACATACAACAAAAATCAACTCAAAATGGATTAACGACTTAAACATAAAGCCTGAAATTCTGAAACTACTAAGAGAAAATACAGGGTAAATAACTTCATGACATTAGTCTAGTCAAAAAGTTTTTAAATAAACATTAAAATTACAGACACCAGAAGAAAAATAGATGAGTGGGATTATATCAAACTGAGAAAACTTTTGTACAGAAAAGGACAGAGGAAACCACTCACAGTATGGGAGATAATATTTGCAAACTATACATTCAACAAAGCCTTAATAACCAGAATATACAAAGAACTAAAACAGGTCAGCTGAAAACAAACAAACAAACTCTAGTGATTCAATTTTAAAAGGTAAATGCCCTGAATAAACAGTCCTCAAAAGAAGACATAGAATGGCCAACAAGCAAATTAAGTAATGCTTGGCATCATTACAGAAATGCAAATCAAAACCGCAAGGTGATATCCCACTCCAGTTAGAATGGCTATTGTTAAAAAGACAAAAAAAAAAAAAGCAAATGTAGGTAAAGATGAGGAGAAAGGGGAACTCTTTTGCATTGTAGGTGAAAACAAAAAGTAGAGCTGTTGTGTGATCCAACTAGGCATATATCCAAAAGACAAGAAATGAATACATCATAAATATATCTATACTCCAATGTTTATTGTAGCCCTATTTATAATAGCCAAGATACGAAATCAACCTTAGTGTTTGTAAGACAATGGATGAATGAAAAAAATATATACTATACACACACACACACACAGTGAAATACCATTCAGCCACTAAAAAGAATGAAATCCTATCATTTGAGGTCACATGGGTGAGCTTAGAAGGTATTATTATGTTAAGTGAAATAAACAAGGTACAGAAAAGAAATACCACATGTTCTCACTCATGAGAAAACTAAAAAGGATGACCTCCAAGAATTAGAGAGTAAAAGAATGACTACTAAGTCTGGAAAGGGAAGTGGAGATGGAGAACAGAGAAGCGTTAGTGAAACAAAATCACTAATAGTTAAAAGGAACAATATCTAGTGTTATAAAGTACAATGGGGTGAATATAGTTAACAATTTATTGTATATTTCAAAGCAGCTAAAAGAGAATTTTGAATGTTTCTAACACCAAGTTATGACAAATGGTTGAGATGATGTATATACTAATTACGCTGATTTAATCATTGCATATTGTGTGCTTGTATTGAATAATCACATTTAATCATTACATATTGTATTTTTGCACTGAAAAACAAATATGTACAGTTATTACATGTCGATTTTAAAAATGAAAGAACCTAATAAGATTATTGAGAGGAGTAAATTAGGCAAAATATGCAAAGTACCCTATATATTTTCAATAAATGATAATTCCATTCTCTATTCACTTTTTAATTAGTTTAATTCATTTTATATTTTGAATAAATAATAGTCACATTCAAAAATTTTTAAACGTAGAAGTGAAAATTCTTCCTCCTATCGCAGACCTCCAGCTAGTCACTTCCTTTTCCCATAGATAACCAATGTTATTGATTTTTACATTTATATGCCTAGGTAAACACATATAAAGTTATACATTCATTCACTACATTTTTACACAGATGGTAGTATAGTTTACTAAATTTTATGCCCTTTTGTATTTTTCTTTTATACTCATTTTTTTAGTGATCTTCCATATCAGTATATACAGATAATAGAATTATGTATAGCTGTACCATTTACCTAATCAGTCCCATATTAGTGGACATTTAAGCTCAGTATTAGTAAAGATGGCCTACGTTTTATTGATTAATTTTTATTTAATTTATTCTTAAAGAACTTTCCAGAGAGATTGTGCATTTGCTAGAAAGAAACAGAGAGACATAAAGGGAGAGAGAGAAATAATTCCCCAGTGTGATGTCACAATAACTTTCCCTCCATTTCTTCATCCTGTCATGATTTGGGGCATGCATGTGCACAGGCCCTGCATGCTTTTTGAACTGCCAGGACAGGGATTTGAACCACATGGTTAGCTATGTGAAATACAGCTCCATTTACCCACTATGCCAAAAGGTCTGCCTGATGACCTGTACTTTAGAAATGACCACCCTGGGACCAGCAGATGGTGTAATGGTTATGTTGCTAGACTCCCACAGTAGACTGTAGTTTGAGTCCTGGACCCAGAAGCTTAAAACTCAGGCAGGTGTATGTGAGTGCATGCCAAAATTCCAAGAGGAGAATGGAGGAGAAAGGATTGTGGTGTGGCCATCCCCCCAGGAGGTAGTTTCTCACTTTCTGTCCCTCTATGTCTGTCTTTCTAGCAAGTGTACATGCCCTATAGTGATACAACAACAAAAAACAAACAAACAAACAAAACAAAAAAGAAATGACCTTCCAGTCCCTGGTATCTTCTGGAATTAAATCATCACTGTCTCCTAGGGTCCATTTATATCTAGGCCTCAGCTTCTGAGGCTGAGAAACTCCAAGAGACCAAGGCTGGGCTTAAAACTGTTCCAGTCACTTTTTTTTTTTTTTCATTTTTTTCCCTTCTTCTTTTAATATTTTTTTAAGCAGTGGCTGGGGCTGTTTTTTTTAAAATATTTTTTCCTTAG
>NW_006159535.1:3028926-3043681 GCF_000334495.1 Tupaia belangeri chinensis
CCAAGAGACCAAGGCTGGGCTTAAAACTTTTCCAGTCACTTTTTTTTTTTTTTTTCATTTTTTTCCCTTCTTCTTTTAATATTTTTTTAAGCAGTGGCTGGGTCTGTTATTCTAACAGTATTCTTACGTAAGCTCTAAGAGCCAAGTGCTCTATGTCTAATGATCTGTTTCTTTCTATATCACCACTTACTTCACTGTCTACCACTCCTAGGCTTTTCTCTGAAGAAGTCAGTGTCTATGAACCCCAGAACTCCCTTTCCCCATTCAATACTTCCCTCATTTACTTTACCATCTTGGAGGACCTGGAAACTTGGGGACTATGTTGTTGTCACTTAAGCTCACACCTGGGTAACAAATGGAGTGCAGTGACAATGAGGAACCAGGCTGGGCAGTACATGGTAACAGGGATAGGGTGGTATCTGGGTCTGGCAGACCCTGCTAGATGATTAGAAATATGAATGTGGTAACTGGCAGTGTGGTGGGTAAGGTAGCTGGATCTCACATGGCTGACTTGGTTCTTGTCCTAGACCCTGCAGCTCAAAAGTCATATGGAGCACCTGTACATGCATGCTCGGGATCCCTAGAGGAGAAGTGAATTAGAAGGGATTGTGGCATGACCATCCCCCATGTATACTTTCTCTCTGTCTCCTGAGAGTACATGTGCTGTCTAGCAGACTAACAAAAGAGAAATATGAATACAAGTGGTTAAGTGAGGTAGGCTTAGTTGTTAGGGGCTAGTAGTTAGGATCTAAACCAAAGCACAGCCCGCCCTCTGTCTTTACATAAAGGCTGTGAAGAGACACTGCTTTGAATCACTGACTAATTTCCTAATTAAGCTGATAAGGATTGAACACCTATTATCTGAAAAGCATTCTGTTGGATAGTCTACATCTCAGTTTTATCACCTGGCACGTTTTGGTTTTGCCTCACTATGTCATCCACACCCTTTCTGCTCTGCCACAACTTTTGTGGCCTTTCAAAGCCTTCAAGTTTTTCCCCCAGAGCTCAGTGTGTAAACCGGAGGATAAGTCCTTGAAAGTCATAGTTTAAATCAGGGTAGTCAAAGAAATGACGTCTGATTAGGATGGCACATAGCACATGCTTAATCAATGTTGTCTAAACCAAACTGATCAGGGTCAATGAAAGCCATTCTGAAGAGCCACAGAGGGAACCATGTGCTCTCACTCACTGGAAATAATAGACTTGGGGACAATTATCAGCCTAATTTCTTTTTACATCAATGTAGATTTGATGCTTGGTAATATATGTGTTGTACCTTTAATGGCCTTTTAATGATGAAGAGGATCAAAAGCGTTTTAGATCTGAACCTGCACCATTAGTCTCCATTCCAGAAATTCACGGTAATTACCACAGCTGCTTTTCCAAGCCCTGCAAGAGTGCTGAGCTCCTGTGAATGTATTTGCACAGTTAATGACAATCAGCACAGAGCTGAGTCTGATGCAGGTTCCGGGGGTGGTTGCTGAAGGTGGAGAAGGACAGTGTGGGATAGGGGAGGGAGTCACAGTGGGAAGGAGTGAGGACTGATTCATTCGGGGCCTAGAGTATCAAGATCTCTCAGACAGGGATCCTCTTAGCCCTGGACCTCTCCTCTTTCCTCACAGAGAATTGCAGACTTATGGATGGAACTGTAATGTCTGTTGCATTCTACAAGTCATAGTGGAAAAACTAAGTTCATGAGAATTCTGTATTCTATCCCATCATATTTTGAAAGCCTTGCAGGGTCAGAGGAGTAGGTAGGTTATGTGACACAGGGTCCCCAGCTAGTTTAAGTGAATCTAGATAGGCAGAGTTTGGGATCAGAAAGATCCAGGGGAGAATGATGTTTTCTAGTAAGGAGAGGTGTTCAGATGAAATAGGTAGAATGCTGTTTGTTCTTCAAACCCCTCTCTCTAAGATCGGTCATCTGCTGTACTCTGTACCCTGGGAGGCTAACCATTGTGGACTGCACTACCCAGGCTCTCTTGCACTCAGGCTTCTAATTGGGGTTAGCCATAGGGTAGCATTGGCAGGACAGCTGAGGGTAGAAGGGGAGAACGATCAGCATTATTTCTTTGCAGAATGACAGTTCTGGCAATGATTGCATCTCTCTACAATTATAACTCTACAATCCTAACTCTTATCATTTGGGCCTTCTTCTATGGTTCTAGCTCTTACTGGCCTCCAAAAACTGGCCTCTCTTTGTGCAAGGATAAGAGTGGTATAAGCTTTCTGTTGTTGCTAGTTCCTGGATGCCTCAACATCCTTAATAGGTTTCATCCTTAACCTTGTTCACATTTGTGCACTTTATTAAATTTGCAATCCCCAGCAGATGTGCCTTCTGTTTGCTGCAGGAACTCTGACTGATAGAATGGGTAGGCCAGCGATGGATGGATGTTTACCATTCCTATCTTCTTTTCCTAGACCTACAGGAAGACTGTATTTTCCATTCTTTTTTGCAGTTAAGTTGTGGCTATGTGATTCAGTTCTGGCAAGTGGGATGATTTATAACATTTCCAAGCCTGGCCATAAATGCCACTGTGGAATTGTCTCCATTCACTTCCTCTTCTATGGTAACAGTGGAAGCTATACATTTAAGATTATAATGTCTCACATTAGAAGAAACTTGGATCCCTGAGTCACTGCCTGGAGGATTGCACAACTGCATTTGACCATGACACATGTGACCAATAAACCTTGTATTATGCCACTGAGATTCTGAGGGTGGTTTGTTATAGCAATTTGAATTAATCAACTTTACTCATACATCGAAGGTGCTACATGAAGAGACCACATACAGCAATGGAATATCCAAGGCATAAATAAAGGAAATATATAATCTTCTAACTTGAATGAGGCTGCAATGAGAGTTTACAAAGAGTATAACATTATTGCTTTGTGAAGAGGAAAGATTTGGATGTTAAAGTTTAGTTTAAATGCAGAATTCTATTGGGTTGTCAGAAAAACCATGACATATTTTTTCTATGTTTTCCTATGCAAAAATGTATCATGACTTTTATGACAACCCAGTAACTTACACCTTGGGTGAGTTAAGTTATTTTACCTCTTTAAGTTTTCTCATATGTAAAATGGGGAAAACAATCCCTGTCTCACCATGTTTTTATGGATAATTTATTTTATGTAAGATCATAACTGGTACTCAGTTAAACTTTCCTCTTTTTCTCTCAGCTGTGACTATATACTCTGTTTCTCCGGTGACTGGTGAATAATTTCCATTTTGGGGCATTTCAGCTTTTGAGTGGCAGGCATTTTCTAATCTCTAATAGAAGAGGACAATTCAAATTATCATGAGAATCCTGGTAAAGGGATCTAAATGTTGATTAGAAAAGAGGGTTTTTCTTGAGGTCTTGGACTAGGACATTACCTCTTTCACTTCTCTGCCCAGTAGGGCCCTGTCTCTGAAATTTGCAGGCCACTTAACACATATGCCAAGTCAAGCAAATTTGGGACATTAGAGTCCCAGTTTCACCCCTTATTTCATGAATGAATGTGGGTTAGATGACTAAAGGGTTTTCTGATATAGTAAAGATAAAGGATTCCCAGCGGATACTTGATTCGGTATCAAGAGGGCCTGTCTGTCTATCCATCAATCCAGGAAATAGTAAGTCAGTGCCTAGAATATGTGGAGAACATTTCAAGACCCTATAGTGGTTACAAAGGTAGATTAGACGCATCCAGCCCTAAAGAACTTACTTTTTTTAAAAAAAAAAAGCTTATTTCATTTATTTCCTCAAGAATGAGAGAAACCCTGGACAGAACCCTGATATGTTGGGATCCCCTGTCCAGACTCCTCATCATCCAGGATCAAGAATGTGCCTATGGGACCAGCAGTTGGCATAATGGCTATGTCACTGGACTCCCATGTAGTCGACTGCGGTTTGAGTCCCATACCCAGTGGCTTAAACTCACACCGGGAGTGTGTGCATGCGTGCCCAAAATCCCCAGAGGAGAATGGAGTAGAAGGGATTGTGACATGGCCACCTTCCCTGGGGAGTGATTTCTCACTTTCTGTCTCTCTGTCTCTCTTTCTGGTGAGCACATGTGCCCTATAGCAAAACCTCTCAAAAAAAAAAAAAAAAAGAATGTGCCTATGTTCATGCCAATCTGGGACCCAAACCCTTGCCTTCTATTTGGCTTCTGTATTATGCAACCATGCCCTACCGCCCGTGTCTAAAGATCTTACCTTCTTAGAAAAGAGAAGGTAATTTTTCTTCATGAAAAGCTGTAAAACCAGGGTGAGATAAACATGGAAGGCACAAAGTGCTATGAAAATCAGCAGAAAGGAAACCTCTTCTAGATGAAAGGATTAAGAAGCATTTGAGTAAATCTTAATGGTGGAGCAAGATTTGAATATATGTAGATGAAAGGAAGGACCAAACATGGCAAAGTGGAAAACGTCCATGTCCATGGGGAAGTGGTGGCTACAACACAGTTACTGAAAGGGGAGATGAAGGGAACACTTTTAGAAACGTCAGCCAAGAACAGATGGTGCACCCGAATTCCAGGCCAAGACCCTTACAACGAGGGCTTAGACAGGCCATCAAAGATTTCTGACCATTGCAATGGTGTGTCCCCTGGGAAATGTGCTTGCAATCATGACTTGAGGGGTGAATCAGTTAAGAGAAGCTGGTCTTTCCTAAACTCTTTGTGATATCACAGCATAAACATATACTCCTCTTTGGACCCTCACCAAGCATCCTCTCAACAGCACTCCATTTCCTCCCCAAACACCACAGATAGGGTTGGGAATTTTTAACTTAAGTAAGGTATGTTGTCCATATATATATTTTTTTTTTTGAGAGGTTTTTGCTATAGGGTGCATGCACTCGCCAGCCAGACAGAGAGAGACAAAGAGACAGAAAGCGAGAAATCACCCCCCAGGGGGGATGGCCACGCCGCAATCCCTTCTCCTCCATTCTCCTCTCGGGATCTTGGGCACGCACGCACACACACCCGGTGTTTTAAGCCACCGGGTCTGGGACACAAACCGCGGTCAACTACGTGGGAGTCCAGCGACATAGCCATTACGCTAACTGTTGGTCCTCCATCTTTAACAAACATTATATAGCATTTACTATATGTCATTTACTATTTTACCATTGTAATAATCTCATGAGGTAGATATGATTATCATTTGAATTTTGTAAATGAGAAAACAGAAGTATAGAGAGATTAAATAAATTTCCCAAGGTCATACAGCCAGTAAGTGGTAGATTCAGGTTTTAAAACCCCGAGTCTGGTTCCAGAATCCCTACACTAGATCCTTACATTATACTGCCTCCCTGCATCACTGCCGTCCCCTCCACTTGCAATGAACTGTAATTAAAATGGAATGGCTCTCAGACTACCTGTCCCCTCGTATCAGTTCTCTCTTCCTGGCTCATAATGCCATAATGCTGTCCAAAGTCACAGTCATAGCTAGGTTAGACTCTCTGCTCTGGTCCTGTCAATGCTCAACTTCACTCCTCTTCCCTGCAAGTAACCTGTCAAGAGGGTGGGGGGCAGGGAATCAATGAATTGGAGAGGGACAATGGTCTTATGGAAGTTGTCCTGCAGCTGGAAGATTTCTCATCCTCTCTTAAGAGACAATCTGATGATGCCACTGCCGCACATGCCATTCAGGAAGAGGCAGATATAATGCAGTGCTTAGACCGTGGGCTCTGACGCTTACTACCTGTGGACTCTTGCCCAAGTTATCTAACTTCCCAACACATCCATTTCCCCATCCATAAAATAGGTATATTATATAGTGTTTCCTTCATAAATTGTGACATCGATTTCCTCTTCTAAGGCCCTCATCCCAACCCTCAATGCAATGGGTGATCTCTAAGTAACATCTTCCTAGCTCTGTGATCCTGCTAAGGGTTGGGATGATAAATCCATTAGGCATCCAAGAGAGGGACAGATCAGTGGGGACCGAAGTAGTCAAAGAGGCTTCATGGAAGAGCTGAACTAGGGAGGACTTATGTAGGCGGAAGGGAGGAGGAAGTCCTCTTCTTGCTCCCATGGCCCTCAAACCCATCCTGACGACTAGTGGCCTTTCTGGGCCCATTCAACAGACTAGAAGAACTTCTCTCTCCAGGAAGTCCTGGCCTGCCTCCTCACCCCAGTATGCCATACAGCTACTCCAAGGGAAGAAGTAAAGCTTTAGACTAACATGTAAGCATACTGAAATGTCACCTGCCTTGAAATCCAGTCACCAGGGACAGGCTCCTTTCTGGTAAGAGGATTACTTTGCATCTGTCTTTATCAGCTTAGTACTGTCCAGGTCAATAAAAACAAATGCCCCTAGACTGGAGGGATTGTCTTGCAGACAAGGCTGAGATTCCTGAGGGCTAGGTCCTACAGTTCTCTCTGAAGGACAAGGCCCATTTGTGAGTAAGGTTGTGGGTGGAGGGTACTCACAGGACTTAGTATCCCCCTGTTTATCCATATGTGTTCAATGGGTCACCAAGAAAGTTGCCCTGGTTGCCTGCTTAGAAAGAAACCTACCATCCCACTCCCTGAAATGGGTCCAGTTGTCAAGCACTGCTGACCTCCCTGCCAAATCCAATGTAATGACACAAAGGCCCTGGCTTTTTCTTCTCTTCTATGAGATGTCCTGAAAAGTTGGAAGGGAATGGAGAAATCAGATCCTGGGAAAGTCGACTTGTGAGAACAGCATGGGAAGCCTATGGGAATTAAACTTGATGCTGTGACCTAAATTTCTCACTCCCAGTTCCTCTGTGAGACGCTTCTCCATCTCCCAGAAAAGCCGTGCAGTGAGGTTATTCTTCATAACAGAGGCTACCTTACTACCACGTGTGTTAGAAAGGGATTCATTTTCCTTTTCTTCTAAAGGTCAAGCTAATTTGCTCCTGTGTGAAGGAGTCTAGCGTCTGGTCATGAATGTCAGGTGGGCTTGATGTATGACAAGTGGTCACAGTAGCTGCAAGGCAGGGACCCATCTCGCTGGGTGAGCAGCCAGGGCACTCAGCTGCTTTCGGCTGAGGGATCAAGTCAGAGTGAAAGTTCAGAGGCCCGCGGTGATAACTGCCCCTCCACACACCCTCTTCACAGTCAGTTTACTGCAATCCCAACCTTCCAGTCCTCAGTTCTTCTGTCAGCATTCAGAGTCACTCGTTAGCAGCAATTCTTGCAGGTCCCAGACCCTGAACTCTTCACAGTCAGTTTACTGCAATCCCAACCTTCCAGTCCTCAGTTCTTCTGTCAGCATTCAGAGTCACCTGGGAGCCACCCAGCCTCGTTAGCAGGAATTCTTGCAGGTCCCGGACCCTGAAGCTGGCCTCAGATAGTTCTGGTTAGAGACATGGAGGGTCATCGTTTCAGATGTCACAAGCAGAGGGTTCAGTGGCATTTTTCCATCTGTTGCCACCAGAATAGACTGCAGCAGGGAACAGAGGTGTCCTGTGGAGATTTTTAAAACATTATATCTTATATACTTAAGATCTTGGTTCCTCCCATGTCACATTATTTTCTAAAAGTGAGAGGTAGTTAATGCTGGAAACACTATATCACAGTAAACAAGCAGTGATGTCCTCTTTCTGGAGAAGACTTGTTCCTCACTTCTTTATTTTTCAACCCCTTTCTCTAAGGAAAAAGCTCACAGTCACAGAATGACATGGCGGGAACGGACCTTAGAAATAATCAAGGGAGGGACCAGAGATGGCATAATGGTTATATCTCTGGACTCCCACATAGTTGACCAACGTTCAAGTCCTGAACCCAGTGGCTTAAAACTCACGTTGGGTGCATGTGCGTGCATACCCAAAATCCCAAGAGGAGAATGGAGGAGAAGGGATTGCAGTGAGGCCATGCCCCCTGGGGAGGTGATTTCTCACTTTTTGTCTCTCTGTCTCTCCAGCAAGCACATGTGCCCTTGAGCAAAAATCTCTCTCAAAAACAACAAAAAAATAACAGAGTGCAGCCCCTCATTTGCTAGATAAAGGAACGAGGTCCAGAGGGCGTAAGTGACTTGGACACTCAGCATGATCTTAGAAATGTGATTCCCAGTGACTCTGCTGCTTCTCTGTGTTGTGGAAAGAGTTGCAAGCTACTTTTGGGGTCTGACTCCATCATCTTGGAAAAAATACACACAAAACAAGGCGATCATATAAAAATAATAATCCTGGGCTAGCAGGTGGTGCAGAGGTTAAGGTGGCTGGACCCCAAATGGCCAACTGCTTGGTTCGAGTCTTGGACCCAGTGACTTGAATAAACACACCAAGTGTGTGAGCATGCATGCCCAAAATCCCAAGAAGAGAATGGAGAAGGATTGCAGCATAGCCATCCTCTCTGGGGAATGATTTCTTACTTTCCCTTTCTCTTTATCTCTGTCTTTCTGTCTCTGGCAAGCACACAAACCCTGTAACAAAACTGAAAAAAAAAGGAAGAGTATTATTTCCACCTCATGATAAGAAAACTCCTTCTCTGTCCCCCCGCAAACTCCATAAGCCTCCACCCTCAGTTCCTTAGGCTTTCTGGGTACCCATTTCAGCATGTTCTAGATCCCCGCTGTCTGTGTTGGGCACATCTGATATCACTTCTCTGTCCACGTTGATTGAGACCCCAGGTATAGCTGATTGGATCAGAGAGAGAGACCTGGCCCTGGGAGCCCCATTCATAGGCTGATCATCTGCCTTTGTTGGGCCTGCTTCTAAGCATTGAAATAAGAGACACAGAATTATGGGTTCTATAGCTGGACGTAGGTGTTGCATAGATCCAGGCCCTATGGTGACCACATTGGAACTTGTACAGGAATAAGAAGCAGAAAGGTTGTATTTTTACTTTTTATTTATTTTTCTACAGGGTGTGTGTGTTTGCTGGAGAGAGAGAAAATAAAAGTGAGAAATCACCTCACAGAGGGGATGGCCATGCCACAATCCCTTCTTCTTCATTCTCCTCTTGAGACTTTGGACATATATGTGCACTCAGAATGATTTTCAAGATGCCAGGTCCAGGTCTCAAACTGCACCATTGGCCATTTGGGATCTGGCTACTTTACCCTCCACACCATCTGCTGGCTCCAAGGCGGGATTTTTAAAAAGAGGCAAGAGGGGGACCAGCAGATGGCGTAATGGTTACATTGTTGGACTCCCATGTAGTTGACCATGGTTCTAGTCTCAGGCCCAGCAGCTTGAAACTCATGCCAGGCGCTTGTGCATGCATGCCCAAAATCCCAAGAGGAGAATGGAGGAGAAGGGATTGTGCCATGGGGGATGATTTCTCACTTCCTGTTTCTCTCTGTCTCTCCAGTGAGCACACATACCCTATAGCAAAACTCTCTTAAAAAAAAGAAAAAAGTAAAAGGGAAGAAGCACAATGAACATGGTCCATGGTCCCCAGAGAGATGGTAAGAAGGGTCTCAGCCTGAGGCTTTGCTTACCTTTCTTTCCTGCCCTTGGCTGGCACGGATTTTCACAGTCCCCCTTTGTTTATATTGACTTTAGTCCCTTACAATCATGACTTCTCTAATCAAAACATTATCTTGCACAGTTCATGTGTGTAAGTCTTGTTCCTCAAACCAAAAACGAGCTCTCAAAGACTAGAGATTAATGCCTTCATCTTTTGGAAATATCTTTCCAGGTAATTTGTACATATGACAGCTGTTGAAAGGTTGGGCTGAAAGGCTTTCTGAAAATCCAGTTCTATATATGCTTTTTACACATTTACATCAATTGGCCCCAAGGAAGCCTTTTTGAGCTTTCCAACATAAAGCTACTCAGTATTAGCTGTCATTGTAATTTTAAGGGAAATGAATTCCAATGTGTCTTATGTAGCCCTAATTTCCCCAGGCCTCTTCAGTTGGCTGGTTGAGATGGGATCGCAGGGACTGTAATAACATAGAGATCGCTGGCTCATGTAGCACCTCAGCTCCTGAACATCTTTTATGTTTCCTGGGGGTGCCTCAGCTTGGCACCTAGAGAACTGTGGTCTTCAGGGGTCCCTGACATTTCAACATCTCCACAGATCTACCTTCAGCCTACCCTTTAATCTATCCCGTCATCTCCTTATCACCCCATCCAGTCCATTTTCCATGCTGCCACCAGACCTGTCTTCCAAGTGCAAATCTTATCCCATGATTCTCCTGCCTAAAACCATCTGCAGCTCTACTGTGAGTTGTTCCTCAGCCATTCCCAGTGCCAGGCTATCCAGCCTGCTGGCTGAGCTGGCCTCCTGTGAAAGGCTCTGGAAGTGCCAAATAGTTACCCTCCAGTACAAGGTAGGCTTGGCCAAAATGATGCTGCAGCCAGAGACAGAGCAGGGTTTCTGAAGGCTTCCCAGAGCCCCTGCAGCCAGGGCACAGGGATAGACCTGGTTCTGACCGAGTGCATCTAGGGAGAAAACTTCTGAGGGCTTGAGAAAAATTGTTTCTCCTTATGTAAAAGTCAGTGAGAAGTTTCCTTTATTATTGTTCTGGGCCTTTTTGTGTTTAAGCCATGATGCTTGGACTCAGACTCCCTCATTGTGATAATGGTGGAGCTGACCAATTCTATATTGATGGACTTTTTCTTATGTAAGAACATTTAATGTCCTTATTTAAGCCACTTTTAGTAGGGCTTTCTATTGTTACTTACAGGTAAAACAATCCACCAAATTGTCCACAGATCCTTATAGGAGAAGTCCAATTCCTGAGGATGGGTACACAATGCCTTCACAAACCTTACCCTGTCTTTAGCCCCAGCATTCTTTTTGGCTAAACCCTCCCCATACTTCCAGCCATACCAAACTACTGGCAGATGGGCCAAGCCTTTATACACAGTTCCTGTGCCTGGAGTGCCCTTCTTTGTCCTTCCCCACCCTCACTAACGCATACTCATGTTTCAAGATCCAACTCAAACTTTTCCTGACCCTTCATACCTTTTGTGGAACAGGGATGTTCCCTTCTTCGTGCCCTCCGTATCTGTAAATACGGCCACGTGAACCTGTCATGCCCTGTTTCCTTGGCTAGCAACATGTCTAACATTTCTTTCCAGCTGTCAGTTCTTTTGCGGCAAGATTATATATATTTTTTTATACTTTATATATCCAGGAAAGATGTTTCTTAAATGTTTTTGTATAAGTTAATAAATAATTGAATGATTGAATTACTTAATGGATCCCAATTCTCAGCCTTAGTGACTGAATCATCTTAGAGTTTGGTTTTGAGGTTGTGTCTGTCCGTTTTTAAATGCATGAGTCTGTCGCTGTGTTTCATACCCGTTCTGCTCAAACTTTAATGTGCACACATGTCACCTGGGCAGCTCGTTAGCAGGCAGTTATGGTACAGCAGGTCTGGCGTGGAGCCTGAGGGGCTGTGTTTCTAAGGAGCTCCAGGTGATGCTGACACTGCTGGTCCAAGAAGCACATTTTGCATAGTAAAGCCATCGTCGTCGGAACAGCAGGATCCTGGAGGGCAAGGCTGCCTGTCTATAACTGGATGAGACCCCCAAAAGCCAGTAGAGACCTACTGAAGATGATGCTGAAGAGAGTTTGTATCCAGAATCTAGGCCATTTCTTTGAGTCACTCATTTCTGGGCATGCCTGTGTGTTACATACCCAATATACATGTTAGTAAACTGGCTTTTCTCTTGTTAATTTGTCTTTTATTCCCAAGCATCAGCCAAGAACCCAAGATGGAGAGAGGAAAACTTATTCATCAGTAGTTTCCTCATGAGGGAGTTACTCGAAATTCATGTTATCTCTATTGCTCACTCACTGTTGTCCTCCCCTCTCCCTTTCTACCTTCTTTCCCTTCATACTTCCACCTACTCCTTATGATCCTATCATTCTTCTTAGCTGCATTAGTTATGGTTGCATAACAAGTTACCCCACAACTTAGTGGCCTAAAAGAACAGATATTTATTATCCTTCAGTTTCTGTGGGTCAGGAATCCAGGTGCAGTATAGTTAGGTACCTCTGGTTCAAGATCACCTATAAGGTTGAAAACTGACAGGAAGGGCTGCAGTCTCAGCTCTAGAGCAGGGAACCACATGCTTGTTATCAGTGTTTGGTTTCTTTCCGGCTATTGGCAGGAGGCCTCCCTCAGTCCCTTGCCATGTGAGCCTCTCCTTTATAACCAAGCATTTCATTTTTAATTTTTTATATTTTCATTTAGTCTATAATTTCTTATTTACATTTTTAAAGAATTATTTAATTTTATGTATTATTATTTTTAAATTTGCTATAGTGTATGTGCACTTACCAGAGAAAGAGAGAAGGCAAGCTGCTAGGTCTGGGACTTGAACCATGGTTGACAATGTGGGAGTCTGGTGCCTTAACCACCATGCCACCTGCTGGCCCTTTTGTTTACATTTAATTCTTGTACATCTTTGTGGGGTACAACATGAATTTTCAAAGCATGCATGCAGTGTGCAATAATCAAATCAAGGATAATGCCATATTCATCGTTTTTAACAACGTATACCACATTTGAGATTTTGTGCATATATATGATTGACAATATCTGTTTCATCCCACAATCCATTTGCCCTGTCTACCTGCATTCTTATGTCATTTTTTTCCTGATCCTATCATTTCTCCCTACACCCCCAACTCCCTATGCTGTCTCTGTTATGTAAAGTTGTCCCCTCTTTTCCACATCTTCAAATCTTTCCATTTCTGCCATAGAGTGCAGACATTCAGTATATATTGAGCAAGGACATATAGTGTTTTTCTTTCATAGTCTGGCTTATTTCACTTAGTACTACAACTTCTAGATTCAACCACTTTATATCTAATGACAGGATCTCATTGTTCTTTATGGCTGAGTAATATTCTATTGTGTACATGTGCCACATTTGTTTAATACAGTCATCGGTTGTTGGACACTTAGGCTTTTTCTATATCTTAGCTATTGTAAATAACAAGCATTTCATTTTTTAACTTAAATATTTTTATTTTATACATTCAATCACTGTACCTCACCACAGCTTGTAAAATGAATTTTCCCAGCATAAATACACTACACACCAGTCCAGTTAAAGATACCATATATGTTACCATCAATAGACAATCCTCTATTTCTATGCCCCTTAAATGTCTTGTCTCTCTATTTTTCTCCTTGATTCCCTTCCTCTCACCCTTCCCATCCCCCAGTTTTACTCTGTACTGTACAGTTGTCATGTTACCCTAAGTGTTGGAGACTTTCTCTTCCTAACAGAATTGACTCCCAAGGAGCAAAGACTAGGTCTCTTGTCCAACTTCTCTTACTCTGGATTTATCTCAGGATTATCTCTGTAAAAATGTTTGTTGACTATGGTCCTCTCTTAAATTCAACTTATTTAAACTTTTTCCCTTTCAAGTCTAGCTTTCTGGGGCTCTGGGATTTCTGTGGGAACTTTTATATTCAGAGCCTTTTGCTGCTGAGAAACAGACCTTGCCTGGGTCGATAATCTTTGCTAAGAGGGTGAGGCAGGGTTACTATTTACACTACAGAGCCGTCCTCTAATGCCTTTAACATTGGAATTTAGCTGCTGAATGAACCAGGAACGGGAACCTCTTAAGAACAGAGGAAAGAGGAAAGGCACAAGAACTAGCATTTTACATTAAGTATCTCATTTAATGCTTCCTCCAAACCTGAGGTGGACCTTGTTACCCTCACTTAGCAAGCCTGGAGTATGGAATCCCACAATTAGTAACGAGTATAGCTAAAACTTGAATTTAGACCCCAAAGTCTCTCTGCCAACCCTGCCTTATGCTTGGAGGCATGATTTTCAGATTAATTTGCCCTCAAGTCAAGGTCATTTCTGCTGGAACTATTGCCATGTCCAATCCCACTGCTTGTAATTGCTGTTGTCCACTTCTGTGTCCCAAGATGTCCGATACCTACCTTATGGACGAATTCTTCCCCCTCTTGTTGTGGGGAGGAGAGGGTACCCAAGAAGCTTCCACCTGTACTCCTAAAGGCCAAAAATCCAGACAGTGAGGCTGAACCACAAAGTAAGGAGAAGAGGGGGGAGGCAGTGAGAAGCTGGGTTGGGTAGGCGATGGCAAAAAAGTCTTGCCAGAGGATCTGAGATCTTAGGAGGAGAACATTGCTTGAAATGCATGTAGATCTTAGCCACACCGATTTATTTGTTTATCCATTTCTTAGGGATCCCAGCTCCTCCTCAAGCCAGAGGGGGAGTGTTGCAGGGGACACTGAACAGACCGAGATATGCAGAGAAGAGTTAACATAGCAGGCCCCATAGTGATGACATTTGAAAGGCCTGTTTACAAGGCTGGCCAGTGGTGGGCACCTGGGAATTTGGCTTTCTGGAGAGTTTCCACCACCCTGATTGATAAGAGTGACTCATTGTTTGTGCCTAAACCATTTGTGCAGGCAGTGTGGTTTCTGCTTAACAACTGCTTTTCTTCTGGGAGTCTGGAATTTCAATATATGCCAGGCAGAGGGTGACTACATGACCAACTCCCCGTAAAAACTCTGGGCACTGAGTCTCTGGTGACTTTCCCTGGTACCCTTATGTTGTACACGATGTTACAATTTGTTGTTAGAGAAATTAAGCTTGTTCTGTGTGACTCCACAGGGAGAGAACTCTTGGAAGCTTGTATGTGGTTTTCCTTTACTGATTTTGCTTTTTATCTTGCATTGTAATGAATCTTAGCTGTGAGGATGACTGACTCCTGTGAGTCCTCCTGGCAAGTCATTGAACCTGGAGTTCAATAGAGTGGTCTTGGAGACCCCAGGGGTTAGAGCATTTCCCAACTAGATGTCTGCGAATTCTCTTTACTTTACAACTGCCCAAACTTCCTTCTG
>NW_006159535.1:3044065-3045239 GCF_000334495.1 Tupaia belangeri chinensis
TCCCTCACATGGATGATTTTTTTTTCCTTTTCCTCATCTAATAGACTCATTATTCAAAATAAATGCTTGTGTGTACCCCTGTGACTCAACCTACTCTGAACTCTGATATAGGAGAATGAGACCTAGGCTTATGAATATGAAGAAATCATGAATCCATTAATTGTAAGTAAAATGGTATTAAATACTGGTAGCACTCAAAGTTCTTTAAAATACCTAACATGGTGTCCTTTTTCTCTGAAAATGTAGGTGAATATATAATTCAGGATTCCCAGTTTCATCTGGAGGTGTGTCAGAGAGCAGAAGGAGCATCATTTGGTATAGACACAGAAGTCATGGTCACTGAAGTGACCCCCTAACATCCCCAGGATTTAGGTCACACATTATAATAACCTCCAGCAGTGTCTCCTAGGCAGAGAGCTCTTGAAGAAGTTGGGAATCTGACAGTTGTAAGGTTTCTTCTCAAGACCAGAGAGGGACAAAGGTGAAAAGCAAGGCCCAGATCTCACGAGCAGTAGTAGCCTTTATGAGAGCTTTGGATTCCAATTCAGGTGTAGTGGAACCGTAAGCCACTGAAGGATTTTCAGCAGAAGACTGAGGTTGCAAATATCTTTTCTAGTTCAAAGACTCTCTAAATGAACACCTGAATGTCTCAGACCACTCCCGAAGATGTACAGGGTGATTTTGGAGAGATTGGTTCTATAATTTGATATCCTTTTATCGTGATTTTTGCGAGCTGAGAGCCATCGTACCATCATCATGGATCCTGCCTGGTTTGGTACTCATCTTTTTCTTATTTCTTTTCTTCTTTAAGAAATAGAGGCCCAGTCTGTGATGCAAAATGGAAGACCTCATTTTCTTCATCCTTTTCTTTTTGTTTATTTAAAGAATTACATATTTATTTTTTATTTATTATTATTCCATTTGACCAGAGAGAGAGAGAGAGAAAGAAGTGAGAAAGCAAGCCACCAGGTCAAGGACTCGAGCCGTGGTCAGTCATATGGGAGTCTAGAGCCCCAACCACCACTCTACCTGCTGGCCCCAGAAGTATTCCTTTTCTTCTTATAATATTGTCGTTGAAATTAATTCGTTCTTTCAATGGGCCTATGATTTGCAATTAGAAGAAAATCAGCATTTTAGTTTTTTAAATATAACTTCTAATTGACATATAATAGTT
>NW_006159535.1:3045305-3064359 GCF_000334495.1 Tupaia belangeri chinensis
TTATTATTACTTTTAAATTTGACCAGAGAGACATGGGGGTGGGGGGGGCAGGGAGGGAGAGCAAGCCACCAGATACAGGACTTGACCGTGGTGGGCCACTTGGGAGTCCAGCGCCTTAACTACGACACCACCTACTAGGCCCCAATATGGTTTTTTAATACCTGAATAGACTATATAATGATAAAATCAGGATAGTAAAGATATCCACCATCTTCAACATTCGTCATTGCTTTATGTTATGAATATTCAAGACCTGCTGCTCTAGCTGTTTGATAATCAATGGGAACTCATTGCAGTGATTCTCCATTTCCCAGTGGGTTAGGGAGCCTCACCCCTTCATAAAGCTGGGGAGCTCCTCCAACTGCCTGCTCAGACACTGATCTTCTGCTGTGATTAAGCCACATTTACTCTCTGGATGCTTGTCCATAATTGGCTCATTAATTGTGCCTCTGTGAAATATACTATTAAAGCAATTAGAAAATGGTGACATAAAAATCTTTCATGAGATTAACGTGAAACTAACATTTGCAATAAAATTCTTCTTCTGATTTAAAATGACTTTCCTAGTTGGATTTCGTTTCTTAAATATTTTATTGTGTGACTACCATGTGCCAGGTGCCATTCTAAGCACTCTGCTCATGCTATTGAATTCTCAGAACAACCCTTTCTTCAGTAGGACATTTATTACCTCCATGTGATGGTTAATTTTATGTGTCAATTTGACTGGGCCATTGGGTACCCAGCTATTTGGTTATTTTATCTGGGTATATCTGTGAGGGTGTTTCTGGATGAGATTAACATTTGAATCAGTAAACTGAGTCAAGCAGATTGCCCTCCCCAGTGTGGATGGGCCTCATCCAATGCACTGAAGGCCTGAGTAGGATAAAAGGCCAAGTAAGAAATAATTCTCTCTCTTGTCTGCCTGACCGTCTTTGTGCTGGGACATTTGTCTCCTGCCTTAAGACTCAGGCTTGGACTGGAACTTACACCATTAGCTCCTTTAATTCTCAGGCCTGAGAACTTGGACTGGATTATACTACTAGCTCTCCTGGGTCTCCAGTTTGCTGATGACAGATCTTGGAACTTCTCAGCCTCTGTAATCATGTGAACCAATTCCTTATGGTAAACCAATCTGTCTCTGTCTACCCTCTGCATCTAAAATATATATTCTGTTTCTCTGGAGAACCCAGACAAATAATCCCCATACGTATAGAAGTAGACTCTAATGCCCAGAGCTATGACTAACATGGCTATGGTAAGAGGATCCAAATGATCTGATTTCAGAGTTCACAGTGTATGATCCAGCTCACTAAATAATAATGAAATGCACATAATGATGAGGATTTGGCTCTTTTGCTCCTCCAATTAGCAAAGATGTAAGAGAGTAGGAAAAAAAAAACCTTTTGGTCAGAGATGGGAAACTAAATACCCCCTGCAGAATTGGTGGGAATACCAACTACCAAAGCCTTTCTGAAGGACAGTTCAAGGCTATTATCATGCAGAATGTGTAGACCCTGTCAAAATATGACTTCCTCAATATCACCTACAGCTATGATCCCCAGCCTTTTAGAACCAGGGGCAAGTTTTGTGGAAGACAATTTTTCCATGGACAAGGAGGGTAGGGGAAGGCAGGTGGTTCTGGGATAACCGGAGCACATTACATTTATCATGCACTTTATTTCTATTATTATTATTACATTGTTATATATAATAAAATAATTACACAATTCCCCATAATGCAGTATTTGCCAACATTCCCCAGTGCTAGCATCATTGCCTCAGCTCTACCTCAGATCATCAGGCATTAGATTCTCGTAAGGATAGCAACCTAGATCCTTCACATGCAGAATTCACAATAGGGCTGAGATCCTATGAGAGTCTAATGCTACCACTAATATGACAGGAGGGGAGCTTAGGTCGTAAAGTGAGTGGTGGGGAGCGACTATAAATATAGATGAAGTTTCACTCACTCACCTGCTGCTCACTTCCTGCTGCGTAACCTGGTTCCTAACAGGTCACAGACTGGTGCTGGTCTGTGGCCTAGGAATTAGACACCGCTGATCTACAAGCCTGTTTATAAGACAAATTTTAGTTTATTTCTTACCACCATAACTGAGGCCACCGCCTCACAAATCTTTGATGATGTCTCATAAGAGGAAAGTAAAGTCAGAATTTATTGAGAGAATTATAAGTGTGGCGTAAGACAGGTCTTTTGGTGGAGGTGGGGAAGAGACTGAGAGTTGATTAAGACTAAGAACTATTATATAATAATCTAGAGTTGATAAAAACAACAAGGTGAGGATTTTGAGGGGAAGGATTAAAAAAAAATCACAGGACATACCCTACCTATTGTCACTTTTCTGTTTAAAAGCTGATAGATCCTTGGGAAGTTTCAATAACGAGCAATCAAACCATTTACTTGCATAGGACAGGACCAGAAGAGTAAAGACTAGAATATCTTCGTCTTGCTCATGCAGCCTGAAAGAAGTCCACGTTCAGTGTCCATGCTCAGTTGGGTGAAGGCAGTTTTGGTTCTCATCTGTTTGGACTAGCCTTTTTCCTCTGTCTCTTTTTTTTTCTCCCTCCCTTGAGCATTGTTCCCCCCCCAAACGTGTTTAAATGCGCAAACTCTCTCTCTCACTCTCTCTCTCTCTCTCACACACACACACACACACACACACACACACACACACACACAACTTTGGAGTCTGATTTGAACTTGCTAGTATAAATATGGTACTAAGTAATCTTTCCTTTGTTCCCAGCCACCTTCCCCCAGTCGACCTCATAAACTTGGCTAAAAGCATATGTCAACCTCCTTCCTGATTATGAAAGTAAAAACAAAACGGAAAGTTAGATAAAGTATAAAGAAGCCAAAAGATCACAATAAAATGAGAACCTCTTGTAAGAGGTTGCCTGAGTCTTTCTTTTTCTTAAAACATTTGAACAGTTTCTTTTCTACTGGGTACAGTGTGTGGGCATGCATCCTAGGTTAGATTTGAATTCGTTGGACATGAGAGCTCACTGAGAGGTAAGAAAATTTTATTATAAAATTCATCAGTGACCTCAGATTGATCACATCGGATGGCTTCTGGGCTCAGACTTGTGCGCCCTTTGGCACTTCAGACAGCTGGTTTCCCTTCCCTGGCAGTTAATGGTGGCTATTAATGTACCAGGCACTGGGTTCTTCCCCATGATGGTCCTTCCTCTCTCCTCTCCATGGACCATTTAAGAAGCTTCTGCTGTGAGAGCCCACCTGGAGGGAAAGGACAGAGATGTTTTTGTGCCAGCTAACATGACAGAAAAGACTAGATGAAGTTAAACAGAATTCATCTAGAAGTTGTTGTCAATATAGATGCAAACAATGTAAATGCTATGGTAATACATATGTGACATACAATATGGAACCTAAAAAAAATGTTGAGGACTAAAACGACCCCTCCACACAGTCTCCCGTGTACATTAACACGCTATCCTATTCCATTATCTTCAGTAGCATGACGTTACTGCTCAGAGGACTCAGGTTCAGGAAGATAAAAATGACAAAAAACTTTATTCTTCATGTAATGGTTAATTTTATGTGTCAGTGTATCTAGGTTATGGTACCCAGTTGTTTGGTCAAACATGTCTAGATGATGCTGTGAAGTCATATTTATTTTTTAGATGTGACTAAAATTTAAATCAGTAGACTTTGAGTAAAGCAGGTTACTGTCCATAACTGCTGTGTTTCATCTAATTCACTGATGGCCTTAAAAAAAGAAAAGACAGAGGCCCCAGATAAGAAAGGAATTCTGCCTCCAGACTTGCTTTTGAACTCAAGACTGCAACCAGGACTTCTGCTGGAATTCCCAGCCCGCCAGCCTACTCTGAAGATTTTGGCCTTGACCAACTCCCCTAAGTGTGAGACAGTTCCTTAAACCCTCTCTGATTCTGTTTCCCTAGGAAATAAAACTAATTAATTACAGGAACTCTCAGAAGACCTTCAACGATTCCATTGAAAGCATCGACAGATATCCCAAGATCTTTGAACACTTCCCTTTAACATTCTCACCTTGCCAGGCCCACCAATCCTAAACCATACCATTATTTTAGCCCAGCATCCTTCTGCCTTCCTACCCCAACGAAAGACAGGCTTCACACCAAACTTCAAGATCTCACTGATCTTCCCCTATCCAAGACACCATCAGATGCCATAAATTATAGATAACTAATAGCAAGACAAAATAATTCTTGTGTTTATATGTACAAATGCATTTTATCAGGTAGAGATTCACTTGACTTCTCAGCTTGTGAGGAAAGTCAGTTTTTGTCTGCCTTTGAAATGTTCAATATTCTTGATCTCCAAGTATGTTTGTTCTTCGCATTCTCTTTTGAACTGGTTATAATTTTATCTGGTTTCTGCATTAATGATAAGTTAAAGAAAATCTTCATCACATATTTATTTTATATCTTTATACAAGTCATGAGTTTTACCTTTTTTTTGAAAATTATTCTGTAACATTCATGTAGTTTTTCAGTTTGGAAGGATGACCTACTGACGTAGGATGGAGCAGGAAACTGAAGTTGGCAAAATGAAAAGGGATTTGGGCATTTCTCTTCACCACTGGACCTTCATTTCCTTCTCTGTTTCTCTGTAAAGTAAGTATAATAAGTACAAGAAGAGTCAGGAAAAAAACGGTGACTCTACCACCTGTTATAGCTCTGGGAGTCTATGAGGAAGTGGATTCCTGAGTCCACATCCGGGGGTCAGGGAGCATAGCAGTGTAGCTGTTTTGGAAAAACATACATTGAACACTTTATAAAAAATTCCTTGAGTGATGTTACTGAGGGAAAGAAATAGCTAAGTAGCTTACAACGTTTAAGTTGCGCTTCCAAGAGAAATGATTCCTCACTATAGGTTTGGCCATAAATAATAATTAGCATCATAATTTTCCCCTTTCCTAATAGCAACTATCCAGATTAAGCCATTTTGTTATTTCTTCTAGTGACATTTCCCCATCCTATAGACAAAGGAAATTTACTTTCCAATAGTTTCACGATGGCAATATGCAAGCACAAAACATATCTCAATTTTCTACTGACAGCTTGGCCGGGCATGCCTGGAACCAGTGGGCCACTATCTTCCTCTATTCATTATACTTGGTGAGAAAAAGACAGACATCTTTTCATCAGGGCTGAGAGGATTTGTTGCTCTTTTTGATATATAAATGATAAGGAAGCTAAAGCAGCTTTTTAAAGATTGATGAAAAATAAAGATACTTCAGGTATTTAATTTGAATGCATCAAGTAAGATACTGCTTAAAACCTCTATAATGGCTGTTCATTACAGCACTGTTAATAATAAACAACTCAAATGTCCAACAGTAAAGGAACCGGCTAAGTAATATATTGCACATATTTACCATGGAGTCTGGCCATTCGGCCACTAGAGAAATGATTGCATAGAAGTGCAACTCTATCAGTGTGATTCAACACCCCACTCAGGCGTCTTTCTTTTAAACTTTCAAGTTGCCCAGGTTGGCATGGAGGGAGGCACTCTCCAGGATGGCTAGAAAGTGGCAGAGTGGGGACCAGCAGTTAGCGTAATGGCTTTGTCGCTGGACTCCCACATAGTCGACCGCGGTTCATGTCCTAGACCCGGTGGCTTAAAACTCACGCTGGGCGCGTGTGCGTGCGTGCCCAAGATCCCGAGAGGAGAATGGAGGAGAAGGGATTGCTGCATGGTCATCCCCCCTGGGGGGTGATTTCTCACTTTCTGTCTCTCTGTCTCCTTCTGTCTTTCTGGCAAGCGCAAGCAACCTATAACAACAACAACAACAAAATGTGGCAGAGTGAAGACATGTGGACTTGGTGTGGATGGCTGTGCTCCTACCACAAGTGTCTTGGTCCAAATGAGCAAAGTTACAATTTTCTGGGGTACAAGTGACGTGAAGCTCAGTGTGGCTAGACATGGACCGTGATCATACACAGCTCCTGGGCAGTGAAAGCGCTCTCCTAGTCCCCTCACTCTGCATCTCCTGGGCAGCCCGTTCTGCCAGTTCCACTCTGCGAGCTCAGTGCCCCTTGCATTAGGACGCTGCCCTTCTCTCTCTCTTCTATACTCTATACTTATAGCTCTATCCTAGTATTTATCACACTGTATAATGACATCTACTCCTCCTCCCTTCAGACTGTGAGAAGAGGAGCTTCTCTTATTCATTCTTCAGCTAGTGCCTGGCACATGGTGGTCATTCAGTGCAGTTTGTTAAAAGGAATATATTGATATTTCTCATTACATTATTTAGAAAGTGACTTTTTCGGGACCAGCAGTTAATGTAATGGCTATGCCACTGGACTCCCATGTGGTCAACCATGGTTCAAGTCCTGGACCTGGTGGCTTAAACTCAAGCCGGGTGCATGTGTGTGCATGCCCAAGATCCCGAGAGGAGAATGGAGGAGAAGGGACTGCAGTGTGGCCATCCCTCCTGGAGGGTGATTTCTCTCTTTCTGTCTCTCTGTCTTTCTGGTGAGCGCATGTGCCCTATACCAAAAACCTCTCCAAAAACAAAAGTTACTTTTTTTCTTTTATAAACAACTCATTGAACACTTTCTCAAGCACATTTTGGGTTGAATATTTCCCTTACGTACAAACTACACAAAAAGGGAAGTCATGTCAATAGCAGTTCCCTGTGGATCCCTTGGGAAGGATTATTTCAATGACCACAAGTCTTAGCTTTTCCTGCTATGGGTCTCAAGGTAGCAAGGCTCTTTTGTCTAAAACATAAGGAAGGTGTCTGATATAACATAGGAAAAAATTTTTCTTTAGAGGTGACGTAGAGACAAAGAGTCAGGTGATCTGTGTCTTCTCAGATTTCTTTTGGACTTTTGGATACCACATGAACACCAATATCTGCTAAAAAATGGGAACCTATGTGACATTAGAAAGGAAAGGCTCTCCAGGAAAGCTGAAGAAGAGCCTTTGCAGAAACAGGAAAGTGGTAGTAAGCCTGAGGAAAGGGGATTCTGTTCTCTTGATTCCTGCTTGGTCTGGGGATGAGTAAAGGGATGATGGTGAAGGAGTGGGTACTCATTCCCCTGTTGTATTGGTCACTTTTTTCTTAAGAGAGAGTTTTGCTTTAGGGTGCATGTGTTCACCAGAAACATAGAGTGAGACAGAGAGAGAGAAAGTGAGAAATCATCCCCCCTGGGTGGGGGGATGGCCATGCTGCAATCCCTTCTCCTCTGTTCTCTTCTTGGAATTTTGGGCACACACACATGTCTGGCATGGGTTTCAAGTCATCAGTTTGGGACTCAAACCACAGTCAACCATGTGGGAATCCAGCACCACAACTACTCTACTACCCGCTTGCCACTTTGAGGGAAACAGCCCCTAACTTTCAACAAATGATGGATACCATGAATCAAGAGGAGGAACAGAGATATCAAAACATTTGCCAGTATCACTGGCGAACACAAAGTGAAACTGGTTTGCAAAAATAAGCATTATAACACTTCCATTGTCATATTTGGAGGCCGAACTTAACCTTGTGGCATCTTCCGCTGGGGAAAATGTCTCGAAGGGACAGCAGATTGCACTATTGGTATTGAGGCTTGTCATACAGAAAGGAAAAGAAAATGAGGGTTTCATTTCTTTCTTCATTACTGTGCTTCCATTCGAGCCATTTAGGCATTCAGCTTACTGAAGAGGACTTTCATCTCTATATGCAGAAAATTATACAGCTGAGTTACCTATCATTCTGCTATGCTATCTGTTTCATCCTTTTTCCCTTTCTCCCCTTCAAAATGGTTTGATCCAAAGAAGTTTAGCTCTCGTTTCATAGCCGCTAGACCAGGCACTAAGACTGTCATGGAGAAGGCCTGGAAGACTCCGCCTATGTTTTATCTTATCCTGCATAGTATAACAGGGTAGCATGCAGCAGAATTCCTGATGCTCTAAGAAAACCATGACGTGGCCAACTTTCAGAAATATCAGAAATGATGTCTGGAAGACCACGCGGTACTGCCAAATGATTCCAATTAGCTAACTCTGACTTAAAAATTTCCGAGAAGCAGCATTGGTTTTTGTGCCTGCCTCTTACACCTTTGCATTTTGTGAGTCAGAATATGGAAATAAGATGGCCGATAGCAATGAGGAAAGCACTGAGCTTCCAGTAAAAGAAAAATATAATGACAGTGGTTTAAATAAATAAATATTTTTCTCTCACACAGAAGTCTGAAGATAGACCATCACTAGTATTTGTTCAGAGGTTCAATGACGCCAGGTTGAAGGCCCCAGGGGTCTCTTGGCATTTCTTTCATGGTTCCTACATGGCTGTAACTGGGTTGTTAGAAAAGTCATGACACATTTTTGCATAGAAAAACACATCATGACTTTTCCAGTGACTCAATATATAGCTCAAGCCATCATTTCTTTATTCCAGAAAGAAAGATGGCATAAAGAACAGACAGTAGTATTTTTTATTAGAAAAATGAAAATTCTCCTGGAGACCCCAGCAAACGTCAGTAGATATCATTGGTCAGAATGGTACCATTTAACAGGCCAGTAGGTGGCGCAGTATTTAAGGTGCTGGAGTCCCATATGTCTGACTGAGGTTCAAGTCCCAGACACAGTGGCTTGAAACTAACACTGGGCCTGTGTGTGTGCATGTGTTCCCAAGATCTCGAGAGAATGAAGGAGAAGGGATTGTGGCATGACTATCTCCGCTGGGGGTGATCTCTCTCTTACTGTCTCCGTCTCTCTGACAAGCACACATGCCCCATAGCAAAAACTCTCAAAAAAAAAAAAAAAAAAAGATGGTGCCACATGGCCATTTTTACAAACACTGATGGCTGGGAAAAAATACAAACAAACAAACAAAAAAACAAAACAAAAAAACCCCAAAAATTTAGCCTCCCCAAATTTGTATGAGAGCCCATTGGAATAAAGATCTAGGAAGGTATATTGGTCCCACCAATGTTCAGTCTTCCATCAGGGTCCCTAGCCTTTGGTTTAAGGCTTTTTCTGTCTACCTTCTGTTTGTGGTGCATTGCTTTCTTGCCAGTTGGCTTTGGTAAGCACAAACTAGAGCTTAGGTTTTAGAACCTGTAAATGTTCTCTGATGGACTCAACAAACCTTTGGCAACATGAGAAAAACACACCATTGTGTAGGACACAGAGGTGTGCATAGAATGCTAGGTCAAAACCAGGTTTGGAGGAAGATGTGCCAGAGTGCATTGAGCTATGTTATCCTAAAACACCCTTTTACTTCCCAAACAGGTAAAAGCTATTTCTGGCGTAAGGCAATGCAAAAACTTAGAGCTTCAGGGCCATAGCGGGAATGGCAGTGCCCTAGAGATTCATCCTAGGAGAAAGTAGGCTCTTCTTAGCATCAGCTGAACTTAGAGCCCTTGGAGTGAGTGGTTCACTCCTTCGGTACCTCGTTGTAGAGCCCATTAGAGCATAACAGAAGCAGAACTCCACTGGAGCATGCTAGGGGTTGTGAGAAGGGTTGTGAGAATGTTTAATCTGAGTATGGAGTGGCTGACTCTCCATCAGAAAGGCTTTGCAGGAGTGTGGCAAGTGGGCTGAACAAACCAGTCATTTTATCAAACCAGGAGGTACTTTGGGACTCTCTCTGAACCTACCCAGTCATAGCTCTGTAACTCAGTGATTTCCTCAGCACCAGTGGCTCCTGCACTCTGATGGTCAGAATTGCCCATCACCATAGCAACTTCAAGAACGGCTTCAAATGAGATCTCTTTGATCCGTAAGGATGCAGGTGCCGTTTTTTTTTTTTTTGTTTTTTTTTTTTTTTCATTTTCTTTTTCCTCTATGAGGCAAGACAGGGTGGTGGTGGAAAGATGATAAAAGATAGGGCTGAAATTAGCTGTTGAAGTTGCCCACTCCAAGAAATGGCACATGCCTCGAGGCAGAGGAGGAACAGATGGTGTGCAACTTGTACTATCAGCCTCTTGAAGCATCTGCCCTCATGCAGATCCTTAGATCCTCACACAAAGAAGAGGGGATTTGCATTATGGCTACAGGAAATAAGAGAAATGGGATTGCTCTGCTAGGTAGAATTTTGATGCATAAACAAGAAAATGAGGAGAGCGCTTTTCTGTTATTGCTCTCTCTCTCGTGCTCGCTCGTGTTTCAATAGCAGTCTGGTCTACGTAGAAAGAGTCAACAATTCAATACATTCAACAAACTTTTATAGACTGTCTTCACTTTATTTTTATTTTATTGTTTATATCCCACCTCTTCCAACAGGAATTTGAGGCAGCTTGTAACCAAGGACATAAACGACAAAAGTGATAACAGAAAATAAGGACCAAGGAAGAAAAAAGAAAATATTCTAACAGGAGTTAACACAGTGGTAATCGAGGATTAAAATTTAACTCTGAAAATGCTGAGTAGAGGGACAAAAAAGTACATTCTTATCAGTTTCTCTTGGAAACAATTAGGAGAGCCTACTGAGTTCTAAAAGACAATTCTCTCACAGAATTTGGATTTAGTCGACATCAAGTGACATATCTGTCTTCCTCCTCCTCTTCTTCACCGTGATCATTGACATTTATTGAGTGAGATTTTATTTAATGAAATTTATTGAATGTGCTAGCTACTGCTCTAAGTGCTTTAGATATACTATTTTATTTAGTCCGTGAAATAATCCTATGAGGTATGCTCTGTTACTATCTTCACTATACAGATGTGAAAATTAAAATGTAGGTGGAGTCTTCCAGGCCTTCCCCACAACAGACTTGGTTCCTGGGCTAGTGTTCCTTACAAGGAGACTGTTCATATGCTGAGCTGAACGCTAAGGCTGTCTTTAAGATTGGGGGTGCTAAGGCCATCCATTGTCTCAGGAGAGCCCACTTCCTCTTTCAGGTGGAAGAACCGAGGGCTCTGCCTCAGTCGAGGTGATGTGGACCTCGGCTTGACTGTCATACAGGCCACAAACTTCTTTAGTGTTTTCTTATCTCCTGACTAGTTTTGGTCTTTAAAAATCTGGACCTCATAGAGACCTAATACTCTACCACCCTATAGGGGTTAAGAAAGGAGATCAGCAGGTGGTATAGTGGTTACATGGCTGGACTCCCACATGGCCAGTTGCAGTTCAAATCCCTGACCTGGTGGCTTGAAAATCATGCCAGGCTCATGTGCATGTATGCCTAAGATCTCAAGAGGAGAATGGAGAAGAAGGGATTGTAGTGTAGTCATCTCCCATGGGTGGTGATTTTTCACTTTCTCTCTCACTGTCTCTGTCTTTCTCTCTCTCCATAGAGCACACATGCCCTATGACAAAAACCTTTAAAAAGGTAGAGAGAGAGAGAGAAAAGAAAGAAAAAGTAAAAGAAAAAGAAAGGAAAACAGTAAACATTGGTATTCCACATTCACCCTGTGAAACTGCTGGGCCTGAAGAGGGCTTCAGCTATGTCCAATATCTGATGAATGGATCATGCAAGGCTTTATGTATTATTTGCCTGGGTAACAGTAATCCATGTACCAGTCTGATATTTTTTTATCTGTCTTCAATAGTGCCACTCCTGGACCAATAGGAAGAGCTGCAGTTTTAAATCCAGATAGTGAGATTCTGGGCTGAGAAATGTCTATTCAAGATATCCACACAGTTCTAAAGCATTTGGAGTCACAGAGTAAGCAAAAATATGCAAGAAATTTCCTAGAATTCATTGACACTTCTCAATGCTTCCTGCTCACTTTTGAGCCCCTTTTCTACAGTATCAGAGCTCCTCCATGGAAGAAGCCCTTTAACCTTCAGTGTGGCAGGAAACACTTGATAGTAGCTGGGTCAAAACAAACATTATTCTGGAGTCTCTTAGAAATGGATGCATAACCTGGGCTGCTATCGCGTAATAAATAAGACAAGGATTGAAGTCTAGAGTCATTTTAACAGAAAATGGTTGGCTCTATCATAAAATAAATTCTCTTTTCATCTTCTGGCTTTATATCTGGCTTTTAGGTTTACTTTAGTTTTCTCTTCTCCATTTTAATTCATTCTGTAAATTTGTTGCTGCGGCTTATTTTTTCCTTGAAGCTTTTATATCTCTAATTAAGGTCTTCCACTATGGCTGCAACCTTCTGGTAGCTCTACTCCATCTAATCCTATCATTATACAAATCTGATATCTACAACGCCAGGATGATGTGTGTGCAAGGGTGGGTGGGGACCAATTGTCAGTATTTAGACTACGACAAGGTTTTCCTTCAAACTATTAAAATAAAGGAAATTAATTTCCCACTGAGAGTTAAAATTTGAAATTAATACATAATGAAACATCATAGAGATATGAAATAAGATTTATTAGATTTCAAGCCCACACTATTCTATGGCAATATGATTAAAAATACTAATAAGACTAAACATAGGCGATCAGTAAGTTCATGGAGCATAGACTAAGAGTCCCCAATGGAAAAATCATGAGCATCAGCCTGGGAAAGACGATGAACTTCTACTCTTCTGGTCCCTCTGCTAGAGCTGCTTCTATTACGGAAGAGGATCGAGGAAGTTGGTTCTGGTCAAGATCGTGTGTGTCCATTCTGGAGTAAGTACTGGGGTGCCTTTGAGATGTACAACCCCACCTCAGGAAGACTTATTGCTTCATGACCTGCTTAAGCCAGTGAAACACTTCAGTTTCTTCAAAGTCCAGTGCCCTGACTCACTTAGGGACTAGGGAGTAACAGATGCTGTTTCATCCCAGAAAATCTCTTGCTATTGAGGACCTTTCAGACACTCAGCTCTGGTCAGACTGACTGGATAATCTGGGGCAGGTGGCAGGCTCCTGGGCTGAACTCCAGAGGCAGAAGGACTTGCAGTCCCAAGTGGAGAAGTCTGCCCATAGTACTTTTGCTTTAGCCAAGATGCCAGCTGAGCTGGCCACCATGGCTTATTTAAAATGCCAAACATGATGCCCAGGGCTGTTTGAGGCTCCAGTGGACACAGAATGCTCTAGGACACAAACAGTGAAGCACCAGTACAGAGCAGGCATGGTCATGTTTTCTTTCCTTCTCTCACCTTGATACAGAGCCTCTCCATAGGTCTTGTTATCTCCTTCAAAGAATTTAACAGCCTCTCTCTAACTCTACTGAATAACTTTCTTCTAAGTCAGCGTTCACCTTTATCTTGTATTGTCCATCTTTCCTAGAAGAAATATTCCCTACTCCAACCGCAGTAGCCAAGTACAGCTAGCAATCCTTCACTTTCCCTCCAGATTTTCTCCACTCTGCACCCCTGTGATGATTTGCATGGCCATACTGAAAATTTTTCACATTGTTATTCATTATAATCATTACCGTTTCTTCAGTACTTCTGATTGGGCAGGCATAGAACTAAGATATTCACATAAATTAACTAATTTAATTCTCTACTCTGTAGAATAGAGGGTGATTATTGCTATTCCACTCAAGAAGAAACCAAGGTTCAGAAAGACCACATTATTGCTCTGGGTCCTGTAACCAGTAAGTGGCAGGATAAGGAGTTGATGATCCCCAGAGACTGACTCTAAAGCCTGAATCCACATCACTACACTGAACCATCTTCACCTTAACACCATTCATTATGTGACCATGATGGAAAGTTTTGGCAAAATGGAGCACAGAACCTGTTTTCTGTACACTACTACACATTGCCTACATACACCCAAAAGGCTATTTTAAACATAAATATTAGGTTATATTTATATATGTTGCCTTTTAAACATTTATGACTAGATAGCTACTCTAGAAAATAAATCTCTTAGGACTCAACATGAAATATATCCTCACTAAATATTTTGTTAAAAATCATTTTGTGTTGCTGCCAAAGGAAACGAAAATAATTAAGTTCCTTTCCATTTTACGACATAATTTACAGAAGCACTCATGTTCTTCCTATCTATAAATGTCAGGTGTTCTACTTTGGGCCTCCTATGGTAGCCTGTGTTGGTGTAATTCTGATTCCAGCGTTGTGAGCTGAGGTTGGGTGTTGACTTGGCTATTCAGTCTAACACAGGAAGGAGTCTGTGACTAATTCTTGGAAATTGGCAGTGTAGGACTGGACCAGAGAAAGGTCCTGTCAGCTCTATGAGCCCTAAGCAAATGCACAGCCAAGACTTCCAGACCAGCTCTCACTGACTGCTCAACTACCACCTGCCTGGCAGTGTCTGCTCCAAGCGTATCACTGTAGCAAGTGCCACAGACTGTGCTTCAGGGAAGCACAAAGGCCATTGCTCATTCTATGACCTTGAGCTATCTTATTTTCTATGTGTACCTCATTTCCCCCCGATTTTTATAAACCATTTTCCTCTCCTATAATAAAAAATGGCAGTTTTGTAAAAGTGTTTGCATTCATTGGAGAGAAGTCTTCAAATAGAAAAGATAGCATCCATATCTAGATTTTTCTTTGATGTTAGGTATTAGTGATTGTTAGCTTTCCATTCTCTGTGTTCTAGTAGAGTATGTATAGTGGGCAAGGTACTGGGAGGGGGTAGAGCAAAGGCTCTATCTGGCATCAGCTGGCAAGAATAAAGATTTTCTCTTTTCTTGTGCAGTGCTTTCAGTAGAGCAAAATGGTGTCTTTGGGTTTTACAAAGGAATCCTGAGTCAGCTGCACAGACCTGCCCACAACTTCATGGCCTTCATGCACTGCATTAAAGTTGTCGTATTAATCAACCCCTCATTGGCATGTAGCAGGGTCTGGATTATTTTGAATGTTCTGAAAATTTTACCCACCAGCTGGTGATGGCCTCCCTGCTGTGGTCACAGGTCACCGTCAACACTAAATCTAAGCGCATGATGCTGTCAGAATCTAACTATTGCTATCTGCTGGGAGGCCCATGGAGCCTCCTAAAGGTTCTTCAATCACATGGAAGAAAATTTTATGACAGAAAGAAGACAACACAACTACTCTAACCCTGCTGATTCCTATTAGGAAGAAAATGACTGAAGAGTTCGGGAGCCACCAGGAAGCTTCGGCACTAGTGACCATAAAAGCAGGAAAAGAAATAATTTCACCGGCTCTGGTCCAGAAGGGACTGAGGGAACAATGAAGATCAAGAAAATCTTAAAACCAGAAGGAAAATTGGAAAAGGTCATTTCTCTGGGCAATTCATTAAAGAGGGGAATTAATTTCAGGTGAGACCCAAGCTGCCACAAGTCTTCTCTGATGAAATGAGTCTTCTCATTTCGGGCACCCATGCATTTGTGCCTGTGATTCAGAGATGTATCTCTATTCTGATGAGATCTCAGAGATATCATGCACTTCACCTACGGTGAGGTGTACGGGCTCAAGAGGAATTCTTAGGGACGAGAAGCTTCTGAAGGCTCACAAAGAAATCCTGATAGGAGTTATGGGAGACTTCCAAGGCTATGGTGAGGCTGCCTGCAATCCAACCTCAGCTCAGTCCTCTAACTGTTGCAGTTACTCAGCAACTTGTGGGCCACAGAAAGGGAACACTAAAGAATCACACAGTGAAGGAAAGTCAGACTGGGCAAATGTAACACCTTCGACTATTTTCCTTTTCTGCATGCTGTATGGACCAGAGAACAATTAATATTTGTAATCAAAAGATTTTATAAAACTCTTTCCAAGATTTTTTTGATAGCTGGACATGTCAGGCCACCATGCTGCTAAGAAGGCATTCGATAGTTGAAGAATTTTACTTTCTTGAACATTGAGTGAATGGGTGGATAAGCAGGACAAGGGCATTTTTAAAACCTGGGTGCATTCATGTGGGGATGCAGGAAAATTCACTCAGTGTAGTTTTTCTTCCCAAGAGAGCAATCCATGATGCGATGCGTTCTTAGCTCGTAGACAAGTTACAATGAGTTTAAATGACTTACAATATATTAAAGTATGTGTGAGGATATTTAAACTCATCAGTATATCCTAAGGCCACATGGCATAAAACAAAACCAAGATGTCTAATAAAATACAATTAAGGCAATAGAAAAAGAATGGCTATTACAGAACAGATAAAAGAATATTTGAATAATCTGAAACTGTGTAAACAAATAAATCATCTTGTGTCTTTGGGTGATAATAAAATTAGACAATAAACTGTAGGAATCAAGAATTTCTGTGGTTGCACAGGAATGAAAGGGAAAAAAAAAAGACTAGCTTGGCTTTGATCTTCAATAAATGTTATTAGTGATGTTAAAATTGTTACTGAAGACTCTACCACTAGCACCTCAGCAAAACAAGTAAAGCCAGAGCATTGGTATCAAAAGAAAGTTTGTAAACCTTGCATAATGCAAGGCTCCAAGAAACCAGTAGATTGTAGATGCCAGCAGAGCCTGGCAGTATCCTTTTAGCATGCTGGGGAGGGTGGAACAGAATTAGAAAGGATCACTGAGGCCAGCAGGTTGTGGGTGGTTAAGACACTGTACTCTCACATGGTTGACTGTGGTTCGAGTCCCTGACCTGGCGGTTTGCTTTCTCACTTTCTCTCTCTCTCTCTCTCTTTCTGGTGAGTGTATTTGCACTAAAGTAAATTTTAAAAATAATAATAAATTTTTAAAAAGAAAGGATCACTAGTGGCAATACAAAGAGGAACTTCTGACTCTACCACTCACATGTCACTTACTTCAGAATTTACTTATTCATGGATTTGTTCATTCCACTTATATCCATTAGCATCTGTGATGTATCAGTCTTTGCTTAGGGCATGAGGACATCAGGGTAAATAAGACAAACAAGGTTTGAGTTCTATATTCTATAGGATAGGTTGGAAATAAACAGTAAACCCACAACAGATAAGATGAAATCAGAGTGGTAACTGCTGAGAACAAACAAAAAGGTGACAAGATCCAGTTAGACTAGGTGGTGATCAGCAGCTGTTAAAAGGAGGACAGGCAAGGTCCCTCTAGGGGCTAACATCTGAGCAGATCTGAATAGTGAAGAAAGACAGGGACATGTGGCAATCTTGGAGAAAGACACTCCAGGCAAGAGGAATGGCATGTGCAAGGGTCCTGAGATGGCCGCATGCCTGCTGTGCTTAAGAAACAGAAAGGCTCATGCCTGGCATGAGGGGTTCAGGAAAGCAGGCAGGGGCTGAGTCTGGAGGGATTTGTAAACTGAGATAATAAATATGGATCGTATTCTAGGTGTTGTGGGGAACCAGTGAAGGTGGAAATGGATGTGATCTGGCTTATATCAGAAGTCTAGGTAGCAAACTCACCAGCCTGGGACCAGGCACAGGCTGCCTTTCAGCCCCCTCCTTCCAGCCTCCTCACCTACCCACATGGCCACTAGGGCAGCCTCCTGCCAGGTTGGCCAGAGAAATTTCTTGGGCAACTCTGAGCTGCCAAGAAGAGATGCAGCCACAGCCTGGATTGTTCTTTTGAAGGGAAGATTTGGAAAAGTGTGGAATGGTAAGCAGCTGTGTTTCCACCTCGTGGACAGACCAGCAGGGAAAGCCAAGTGGGGAGAGTGAGTGTAACAGCCAGCACTCACACGCTGTGTCCTCTGCTGGACCGCCACTTCGTACATAGCGGCACACTTTGCTGCAACAGCCCTATTCTGTCCCTGTTTACAGAGGAGGGAACCAAGACTCGGAGAGGTTAAGTTGCCCCAAATCATGCAGCTAATGTGAGAATGAGACTTCCTGAATTTTCATAGCCTTTCTCATCTTGATTTTTAGCTTTCTTGGGATTCTGACTTTTGTCCCACTTTCCTCTTTTCAATTTGCTATAAAGCATGTGTGTGTGTGTGTGTGTGTGTGTGTGTGTGTGAGAGAGAGAGAGAACCTCCCAGAGAGGGATGGCCTTACCACAATCCCTTCCCCTTCATTCTCCTCTTGGGATTTTGGGCTTGTACACACACACGGACATGCTGTTGGGTCCAGAACTTGAACTGCACAGGTGGCCATCCAGCCACCTTAAACACTATGCCACCTAGCTGGCCCTGCTCCTCTCATACTATCTTAGCCTGTTTGAACTGTTATAACAGTACCATAGACTAGATGGCTGTAACAGCAGAGACTTCCTTCTGTCATTCCTAGAAGCTGGGAAGTCTAAGATCAAGGGCTCACATCCGGGTCATAGCCAGCTGTCTTCTCTCCGTGTCCTCGTGTAGAAGCCGGACAAGCAAGCCGCTTATAGGAACACTAATCCCATCCCTCAGGGCTCCTCTTTCATGACCCAATAATCACCTCCAAAGGTCCCACTTCCTGATGCCATTAAAACTTCTACATAGGAATTTTGGGGTGCACAAACATTTAGCCCATAGCACGGTCTCTCCCCTTTCTGATGCTGGCCAGGGTAGATTTCTGCTATATGCAATGAAGAGTCCTGGCTAGTGAATGGTTAACCACTTAGCCACTCATTTCTGTACGAAAATGGAGTCTGTTCAGGTGGCAGCCCAGAAAGAAGGACAATGCTTTCCTTTCTACAATCGCAATGATGACGTTATTAGTCACAAATAACATCTGTGGAACACTTCCCAGGAACTCTGCTAAGCCCTTTCCATGCTCGAAATCATCCAGTCCTCATAGACACTTTGTGAAGCGTGCTTTTATTGTCTTTCTTTAGTGGAAAGAGAGGCACAGAGATAGTCACAGGTTGAATTGTGCACCGCCTGCCCCACCATGCACACACAAAGTGAGATCTGTTGAAGCCCTAAGTCCCCAGCATCTCTGAACACCATCTTATTTGGAAGTAGGGTTGTTGCAGATGTGATCAGTTAAGATGAGGTCATGTAGGAGAGAGTGGGCCCTTAATGCATTGTGATTGGGGCCTTATAAGAAGAGAGTAGAGGGGCCAGCAGGTGGTGTAGAGTTTAAGGTGCTAGATTCCCACATGGCCAACCATGGTTCAAGTCCAGACCTAGAGACTTGAAACTCACGGTGGACACATGTGCGTGCATGTCCAACATCCTGAGAAGAGAATGGAGAAGGGATTACCCTGTGACCATTCCCCAGGTGTGTGTGTGTGTGTGTGTGTGTGTGTGTGTGTGTGATTTCTTGCTTTCTCTGTGTCTCTCAGGCAAACACTCCTGCCCAGTAACAGAAAATTTATCTAAAAAAGAAAAGAAGAGAGAGATGCAGGGAGACCTCATGGGAAATGGAGGCAGAGGCTGGAC